>NW_006921846.1:4729976-4749689 GCF_000298275.1 Orycteropus afer afer | reverse complement strand
GTCTCATGTCATTGACCAAAATTTACAATGCAGCAGCTCCCTTCCCACTTCCTCCCCATAGTTACCTCCTCCCAGTGTCCATCCCTTCATACTCTAACAGATAGATTTTTATAATGTTATTGATTTTAAGCATGTAAGTAAGAAAAAGGAATGGTGGTCAGTGTCTTGGGCTTGGCCTCAGGCAATTGATGCCTAAGAACAACAGCCTTGCACTTGGATTTGGCAATAAATACTTACGGCAAGCCAAGATCAGTTAACAGATTATTATTGTGATGCACAAAACCAAAGCAGGTGTCAGCTGCTCTAAGAAGTAAGATTGTGTGAAACTTCAAACTCAGCGCTTACTTAGCTAATATTATAAAAGGTCACAACTGTTACAAGAGGAAACCCAAGCCAAACCCATGCTATCAAGTCAATTGTGACTCTTTGTGACCCTACAGGACAGAGTAGAACCACCCTGCAGTGTCTCCAAGGCTGTACATTTTTACAGAAGCAGACTGCTTTATCCTTCTCCTGTGGAACAGATGATGTGTTTGAACTGCTGGCCTTTTGGTAGCAGCCGAATGCCTTAATCATTGCCCACCAGAGTTCCTTTGTTAAGAAAGAAAGGACCTGTTTATTTTCTGAGCAAATTTAGAACTCAAGACAAGAAAATAATCAGATCCTAGTAGCTATAACAACTGGGTCATTGTTGTTAGGTGCCAGTGAGTTGATTTCAATTCATAATGACCCCATACAGCAGAGTACCACTGCCCCGTAGTGTTTTCTAGGCTGTAATCTTTACAGAAGCACACAGACAGATCTTTCTCCCATGGAGCCACTGGGTGGGTTTGAACTGCCAATCTTTCAGTTACCAGTTGAGTGCTTAACCACTAAGCCACTAGGGTTCCACATAGACATAGTATATTCATCTATACATCCATTCATCTAATACTGAATATTTGCCATGTACCAAGCACTGTTCTGGGTCCCAGAGATACTGCAGTATTCAAGACAAATCTCTTGCCTCATGGATCTCACATTCTTCATACTATATACTATCAACAGTTGTGAATCCAATGACAGTTTAATTCTAGGACTGTAAACTTCTGATTGTGAAGATACTTCCAAGTTATCACTTGAAGTTAGAACATACCTTCATAGGTCTGTCACTATTTGCAAAATTATTGATAATGAATAAAGACTCCTGAAATCTTGATCCTCCACTCAGTGCTACGTCAGCTATCAGCTGGCTTACAGCAATTATTATCTGTGGGGAAGAAGCAAACATTAGTTTTCAAATGGCTTTGACAAATTTTCACCATTATATAAGGACATAAGCACACATATGAAATACTTCTTTGAAAGATCCTCTATAGTTCCATCATAAGCTATTTTCCTCATCCATGAGGGGTTGAAATTTTTCTATTGAAATAACTTCAAAGGTCACAATTTGAAATTTTATCGGGACAATTCTTGGTTAGATGAGAACAATTTTTCAAAACTCCTAATACATCTAGATCTAAAACTATTTTCCTAACAGTGAATGGCTACAGTGGTGGTCAGGGTGCCACTTCGAATATGTTTGCTAGGTAGTAGCCACAAGTCATGTTGTGAATACACTACGTTTCCCACTCCTTTAAAACCAAAAAAACTAGTTTACTTTAGTGTGCTGGAACCCTCAGACTAGCACTTCAGGGCTCTCTTCTTTGTTTTTGACAGGGCCTGCCTAGTTTGGATAGGAGCTCTGGTGGCGTAGTGCCTGAGGCATTTGACTGCTAACCAGAAGGCTGGTGGTTCAAACCTACCAGCCACTCCTCAAAAGGTTGGGCAATCTAATTCCGTAGTGATACTGTCTTGGAAACCCAAGGAAGGGTCACTGTGAGTCAAGTCCAACAGCAGGGCAGCGAGTTTCATTTTGGAGTTTACCTTGTTTGGATAGCACCTCAGGCAGTGGCCTTTGATGGTACTTTTCAGGCTCCCCTGGGTGTATGCCTAAACAATTCATGCTAAGGTGTTAATGGCTAGATGCTTAATTCCTGACTGTGGGAATCAGGATATAATAGTAGTTATGAGTGCAGGTTCTGGAGTTAAACTGTGTTAGATTCAAAATCTTGGTTTTATCACTTATTCACAAAGCCAATGGGTGACTTTAGGTAAGTTATTTAACCATTTCTGTGCTAAACTTTCCTTATTTGTGAAACAGGGATGATCAAAGCCACTTTATAGGGTTGTTACGAAAATTAAAGAGATCGTAATCATAATAATACTAACTCTTACTAAGCACTTACTATGTATGTGCCACATCCTGTTCTAAGGCTTCACATTTAATTATCCATTTATATTTTCATAAAAGATTAGAGAGAACTGATCTCTAACCCCGAGGCATGAACCCTAAAGGAGAATTTCAGGTATACCAGCACACTAATTGGCAAAATATTTTTGGGAAAGGTAGCATTCAAGTGACACCTCATATAAAAGCAAATAGATAAATAGATAAATAGAAATAAATAGAGATAAATAGAAATAAATAGAGATAAATAGATAAATAGAAATAAATAAAAATAGATAATGCTGGCCGCTGGTGTCCAAAAATAACAAGGTAGTAGATATTCACAGGACCATATACTGCTATTATATTTTCATATTATTGATGACATTTTTAGAAATTCACTTATAGTGGTGTCCCCATGAATAACACAGTCTCCAGTAAACAACTCCAATGGCACAGATCGTGGCAGTGAAGATATAAATATTACCAAGGATTTCTCATATTACAAAGAGCTGAGCCAAGAAGTCCTAAATGTGGTTTAGTTCAAAGCTGTTTCTTCAGATAAATGACAACAACAAAAAAAGAGACTTTGAAATTACTATGTAATAAGTATCTACCATGTGATAGGCACTGTGCAAGGCACTACAAATGCTATTTTTACTTTCTCATTAATTTTGAAAAATTTTGTTGAAAATATATACAATAAAACATATACCCATTCAACATTTTTTAAAATGCTCTCTTTTTAATCCTCATGATAAGCCTGCAAAGCAAAATAAACTTGGCCTTATTTTACAGATGAGGAAACTGATTTGGACAGATTGAGTAACCTGCCCAGGATCACAATCTAAGCAAGGAGTTGAGCAATGATTCAAGGCCAATCGACCAATGAGTCCAAAGTCTCTATTTTCCAGTAATTCAAATTCTCTCATTTTTAAACAACTAAACATGCTGGAACACAAAGAACAAACATTATTACCTGTTACTCACTGCTGTGGAGTCTGACAGGACTCATAGCGACCCCTCCTCGGATTTCCGAGGCACTATTGTTACGGAAGCAGATTGCCCAAACTTCCTTCCCAGAAGTGGCTGGTGGGTTTGAACCACCAGCCTCCTGGTTAGCAGTCAAATGCCTTGGGCACTACACTACCAGAGCTCCCTATTACCTGTTAGGTGATAATATTATCTAGCAAATGTTTAGCTACTATCATCTGATTTAGTCCTTACACAAACATTGTGAGGTAGGTACTAATATTACTCCTATTCTGCATATGAAATAAACAAGGCATTGAGCTGCCAACTTATTCAAGGACACACAGTGGGTGGTAGCACTGGAATCTGAACGAGCAGTTATGCTCTTCACAGGAGTGCCCAACAGAAATGTAGAAATGTAAAGCAAGCCACACGTGTTATTTTAAACTGCCTAGTAGTCACATTAAAAAGACACAGGTGAGATTAAAACTAACATATTTTCTTTAACCTAATATATCCAAAATATCATTTCAACATGTAATCAATATCAAATAATTGAGATATTTTACTTTATTTGGGGGTACTAAAGCTTCAGAAGGGAGCTCTGGTAGCATAGTGGCTAAGACACTTGCCTGCTAACCAGACGGCTGGCGGTTCAAACCCACCAGCCACTCCTTGGAAGGAAGGTTGGGCAATCCTACTTCCGTAGTGATACTGCCTCGGAAACCCAAGGAGGGGTCGCTATGAGTCAGGGCCGACTGGACGGCACATAACAACAACAACAAAGCTTCAGAGGCCATTGTTTATCTTACCCTAATCCAGAAACCAAAAACCAAACCAGTTGCTGTTAATTCTGACTCAGAGCGACCCTACAGAGAGAGTAGAACTGCCTCATAGGGCTTCAAGGCTATACAGAATCCTTTTCAGAAGCAGACTGTCTCATCTTTCTCTCTCAGAGCAGCTAGAAGGTTTCAGCTGCAGTACACCCCTTAGTTATCAGCTGAGTGCTTAAGCACCATACCACCAGGGCTCTTTTTTTTTTAAAAAAAAACATAGCACATCTTAATTCAGACTATGCATATTTCAAGTGCTAAATGGCCACATTTGGCTAATAGCTTTCGTGCTGGGCAGGGTAGCTCTAGATTTTGATCAGGAAGCTAATACTGAAAAGAAAGGAGAAGAGGCGCTTTGATTTTCACTGACCTGCAGATGTGTCCTCAGGAAGGTCTTCCTTTTGGTATACTCAAAGTTGTTTCTCATCAAAAGATACAAAAGTGCAGATGCTTCATTCCTGGTTGAGCTAATCTTCGAGGTGCAGCATTTTAAAACCTCGTAGCAAAATGCAGCACACATATTTACCCTTCCTTTGAAAAAGGCTGAGGGAAACTAAAGAACAGGAGAAACGTAAATATCTATCTGAAAACCCAATCAGAAAATCAATCAAGTATCAAGTACCTAAAATTGTGCTGTGTATGTGCTTTGAGGATACAGAAACCACATAAGGGTTAGGGATCTACTTTCAAGAGAGCCTGAACTGGTTAACACCAGAAGACCAGCAATGTGGCAGAACACGAGAGAACAATTCACGAGTATATACAACACCAAACCCGCTGCCCTTGAGTGGATCCCAACAATTCGTAGCAACCCTTTAGAACAGAGTAGAACTGCCCCATAGGGTTTCTGAGGCTGTAAATCTTTATGGAAGCACACTGCCTCATCTTTCTTCCACAGAGTAGCTGGTGGGTTCTAACTGCTCATCTTTTGGATGGTAGCCCAATGCTTTACCCATAGCACCACCAAAACTCCTTCGACAGTACATACAAGTCACTACAAAAATGTGAGGCATGGCTATAGATTCGAGAAGAGGTCAAGATGGTTTCAACAATATATGTTAAGTAAGTGAATGACTGAAATGATGAATGAATGATAGGCCTCAAATTGGGCCTTAACGATAAGGACAAATTGAATGCCATATACTCTATTACTTTATATTTAAGCCATTCCTTTTATTATGAACTTGCAAGTGCTGAGAAAATTATAGCCGAAATCTACTGAGAAAGTGAAGTTGACCTTTTACCAAGAGAACAGATGAAGCGCACATACACAAGCGTGCACACACACACACACGCACATTCGTACATCCTCTACTCACAAATGGTGTTAATTTTGGCATAGAAAGTGAGTACAAAAGTGACTACCTAATCCTCAAAACAGCCAAGTGGCCTGTTACTTGGAGAATGTATGTAGTCTGTTTTGTGGAAGATAAAACTGAATATGTAACAGAGACTTGTTATAATCTCTGCCATGCTTACAAGATCTAGGTAGATAGTAAGCTGCTTCACGATACACAAGGAATGTCTTTCAGGAGTGTGAAGCTAGAGGGACATCCTTTCAAAATTATTTCTTGGGAACCTTGAATTTAAACCCACTTATGGGAATGGAATCTACCTTTTCTCTCACCTTAATGCCATGCACAATGTTATTCACATAATGAGTGTTAAATACGTGTTTTCTGATAGACAATTGGGGAATCTCATCAATAGTTTCACCACATTGAATCAAGCCTTGCTGGGCAAGATACTCTAGGATGAAAACTAAAGTTTCGTGGAGGGCATTTATATTGTAGTTAAACCACTACAGTAAGTCTTTTAGCTACCTCACTTCTTGGAAGCAGACAACGGCCAATCTCAATAGCTTCATTTTCCCCCCATATTTGACCACTCTACAGGCATGGCAGGGATGAAACTCTGCTCCCTTGGCTTCCCTAACATCCTTCCTTCTTGCCTGCCTTTCTATTTCTGTGACGTTTCCTTCACATCTGTTCCACAGATTCCTCTTCCAACCTCTTTATGTTGTTTTTCTCCAAGGTTCTGCTCTTGGCCTTCTTTTGTTCTTCCTCTACGTGTTCTCCAGAGGAAATCACACAACTCCCCTGGCTTCAACTACCATTTATGTGCTGAAGCTCTCCCTAGTTCACAAGACTCCAGCTACACTGGCCTTTCAGTTCCCCAAACATGGCAAGTTCTTTATCAACTCAGGGCCTTTGCATATACACATCTCTCCCTAGAAGACTTTTCCTTCGGTTCTTTGTGCAGTTGTCCCCTTTTCATAGATCAGGTCTTATTTTAAAAGTGACAAACCTGTATAAAGTAGGGAACCCCTCAGAAATTATCATACTCTGTCTCGGTACCCTGTTTGTTTCTTTCCTAGAACTTATCATGCTTATTAATTCTTTGTTTATTTTCTATACCCCTCCTACTAGACTGAAAGATTCATGAGGGAAGAGACTATGCTTATTTTCTATCTCCACCACTGAATAATCAGGACCTAGTACAGTGCCAGACAGAGTAGGTATTCAATAAATATAGTATGGGTGGTGACTCCAAGTCTAGTTTTCCAACCTAAATCTCTTTCTAGAAAAAAAAATATCTATATATCTAGTTGCCTACCCTAAGGACCCTAACTGGATACCTTACCTTATGTTGTTGTTATGTGCCGTCAAGTCGGACCCGACTCATAGCGACCCCTCCTTGGGTTTCCGAGGCAGTATCACTACGGAAGTAGATTGCCCCATCTTCCTTCCAAGGAGTGGCTGGTGGGTTTGAACCGCCAGTCTTCTGGTTAGCAGCCAAGTGCCTTAGCCACTATGCTACCAGAGCTCCTACCTTACCTTATGTTGTGTTATTTGCCGTCGAGTTGGACCTGACTCATAGTGACCCCTCCTTGAGTTTCTGAGGCAGTATCACTGCGGAAGTAGATTGCCCCATCTTCCCTCTGAGGAGTGGCTGCTGGGTTAGAACCGCCAGCCTTCTGGTTAGCAGTCAATGCCTTAGGCCCTATGCTACCAGAGCTCCCAAAGAGACAGCCCGGCTACCTGGTGGGGAGCGGCTGGTGGGTTTGAACCGCTAGCCTTAGGCGTGGCAGCTGACTGCCCGAGGCCCTGAGGCCATCCCCGGGGGCCCCTTAAATTCAACAGGCCCGCAAAGCAGAACTCATTAACTTTTATCCTGTAGTTTCCCCCTATATTTCTTATCAGCTCCCACCCCACCATCTAATCAGTGAATTGGTGATTAAATTCTGTAATCTGTATCTTATTAACATGTCTTATATCTGCCTTTAACTTTCCATCTTTAGTGTCATTACTTTATTCAGGCCCTCATCTTGTATCTAACTTATCACAACAAGTCTTCTTACTGGTCTCCCTACCTTTAGTCTTGCCCCCAATCTATTCTCCATGCTACTTTTTTCTTTCTCTTGCCCACACCAATTCTCTTAATGCAAATCTAATTGTGTTGTTTCCCTGCTTAAAATTCTTCCACAACTCCCTGATGCTTAAATGATAAAGCCCACCAAGATGAGCAATGGTGATCTGTCCTCATGACCTACCTCTTCAGTATCCATATACTGCTGAATCCATACTAAATCTTAGCTCCATTGCTACAGAAAGACTTGCAGTTACTGAACAGGCCACCTCTCCATGAGTTTCTTCAAGCAGATTCTTCTATCACCAGTACCTGATACACACACCTATTCATTTTTCAAGCTAAAGCTAAGCTTTATGAAATATTTACTAAATTAGAACATTTCCTCTCCTCCTACTACTACTCCCAGTTCTCTGAACAGACTTTTCTCATAATGGTACTCGTGTGTGTTTGTGTGTGCGCGCGCACAGTGTGCCACATACCTCTCTGTGTATATGCCTCTGTCTCTGTCTACTGGATAAAAAGCCCTGAGGGACTATATCACTAAGAGCGTCTAGCGTAAGTACCTACTTACTCAGTAACTGTTAAATTATTCCTGGATCTTTCAGTTTCTTGTATCATGTTTGCAATGAACTCAAGTTTTCCATATATTTCTTAGGCACAAATTTTATTAAAGAATTACCAAAAAAAAAAAAAAAAAGGGTTTCACATTCATCCAATTCCTGTTATCAATTCAACGTAACAGGCTACCATATAAAAACGATGGCAAAAAGGTTCTTCGTGCTTAGCTGTCCTAGTACACAAATCAGTGAGTTGAATTTGTCTTGTTAGAATGGAAGGCCCGGACTCTGCGTTTCCATAATGTTAACTCTATCTTGGTTTCTTGTGTTTATTCTGAAGTTTAAAATCATCAAAACCAGACCAGAAAGAAATCTTTGCTATCTGTTTCGGTCATGTTTAGTCCTCAAAGCCAAGTTGGCGCTTACTGTTTAAATGAGGTAAGTAGCCTGAGCTCTGGTGGCATAATGCCTAAGGCATCTGACCACTAACCAGAAGGCTGTCAGTTCAAAACCCATGAGCCACTGCTTGGAAGGAAGATTGGGCAATCTACTTCCATAGAGATACCGCCTCGGAAACCCAAGGAAGAGTTGCTATGAGTCAGAAATGACGACTGTAAGTTTGGAGTTTTTTAGATACAATTCGCATCAATAGGAAGGGTTCATTGTTCATTTGAGTATGTATTGAGTACCTATCATTGGCAAGATATCATACAAGCCCCTGAAGTTATAAAACGTGGTTCCTGCTTTCAAAATGCTTATACGTGAGTGCACAAACCTTTGGCTTCATAATACTTTAAAAAAGAGCCCAAATTGGCAAAGTTGGAAATTTCAGAACGGCCCTCTTCAAAGGAGCCTCCTGAAAAGGGGAAGGTATGAGAGGGTGAAATAAAAAGCAAGTTCTGATTTTAGGAGATTTGTGGTCAGGTCTGGCTCTTTTTGTGTGCTTTGTGGCTCTGTGCTTAATATCTACAGGTGAATCCTCATGGCTTTCTTATCTGAGATTTGTAAATGTCATGTCACAATGATCCTCTTTGGCTTCTTTTCTTTCCCTCTTGACCTGGAGTGAACCCACTGAGCAGATAGAAAGTTTCTTTCCTTACCTTACTAATGAAAGCTCTCAGTGAGGCAAAAACATGTTTCAGCGATGCTTCAGACTGTCCGTTTTTAAGAAAAGCAAGATGAATGTCAAATACTTTTTTCATTAATGGGTTGTGACCATCATTATTTAAAAGCTGACTCTACAAAACAAAAAAACCCACACATTTTTCACAAATATTTAGCTTACACACCCCTTCTCTTCTCCCCTTAATTATGCTACCAATGAGAAAACTGACTTCATCAATGTCTGTTTATCAAATAACTATTTAGAAGTAAAAATTTTTCTTTGAAATATTTGAATCATCTTTCAATTTGGAACTTTCAAAATACTATTTACTGTACCTAGAATCTTTAATCCTATCATCCTAAACAGGTAAAAAAAATTCTAATGCAACATAACAGACACAGAACTAGTATGGGAAGAATATTTTCTATTAACCTAACCATACTGCTTCTCGATTAAGAAATCAATGTATTAAAACAGGCAGAAGGCAACAGGACTTCGTATTTCTCTGAGGAAGAGTTAAAGGAATTATCGGTTCTATTATAAAAATCTATTATGTCTAATTTGTTTTAAAAAATACGATTAAAATAAGGCATATTTAGCCACTGGTGATAAATTAAACTTCCTGTGGCTAGAGAAAAGATGGTGCAATGCTTAAGCACTCGGCTGCTAACTGCAAGGCAGGCGGATGGAACCCACCAGCTGCTCCACAGGAGAAAGATGACACGGTCTGCTTCCATAAAGATTACAGCCTTGGCAACTCGATGGGGCAGTTCTATTCTGTCCTATAGGGTGGCTATGAGTTGGAATCAACTAGATGGCAGTGGTTTGGTTTTTGGTTTTGGTCAGTAGAGATAATAGGAAGTATCATAATTCAATAAACTATGTAAATTGTTCAAATGGCCCTCAAAAAGAGACACGTAAAGGAAACAAAGATGTACAAAAATAATCTATTGTTTCGTTAACCTTTTTTTTTAAACAAACAAACAAAAACACATTGGTTAACTTCATCACATCATAAACTTGTCTCATATACTACCTTCAAGCCCTACCCTCCTACCCACCCCTCAAGAAGCTAACCATCAGGTTACAATTCAGCAAAAACAAGCAAAAAATCTTAAAACTACAAACCACCAAAAGGATATGCAAAATGTGACAGATCTAATGGTATAGGATAGTGACAGCAGGAGTCCCTGAATTACATTTTTCTGGCTCTTTCCTTACTATACTTCCAAGCATAGTATAGTGGTTAGAAGCATGGAGTCTTGATCAATGACCAAAGTTTGGATTCTTTCACTGACCAGCTATATGATATTAATCTACCTGTAAGTCTGTTTCCTTATTTTAAATGGGAATGGTAACAATATCTACCCCAGAGGACTATTTTAAGGATTAAGGATGAGCTCGCATGCGTATTTTTCACAGCTTTATTGAAGTATAATTTACGTAACAAAATTCAACTGTTTAAAATATAATTCTATTATTTTTAGGAAATTTGTATAGAGCTGTACAACCATCACAGTCCAATTTTAGAATATCACCTCAAAAGTATCCCTTGTGCACATATGCAGTCACTCCTCAATCCCAGGTAATAAAGTAAGTAATATTTACAAAGCACTTAGTTGCTGTTGCTGTTGCTAGTTGATATCAAGCCCATTCTGCTTCACAGCAGCCCCATGCGTGCAGAGTCGAACTGCTCCAGGGGGTTGTTTCAAGGCTGTGACCTTTTCGCAGCAGACTGCCCGGACAGTGTTCTGAGGCACCTCTTGGGTAGGTTTAAACTATCAACTTTTCAGCTAGCAGTTGAGCGCTGTCATGGCCTCAATTGTGTCTCTCAAAAATGTGTGTCAACTTGGCTAGGCCATGAGTCCCAGTATTGTGTGTCTGTCCTCCATTCTGTTATTCGCTGTAATTATCTTCTGTTTTTTGTGTTATAAATGCTAATGTCTATATGTTAACGAGGCAGGATTAGTGTCAGATGTATCCTGAGTCACAGCCTTATAAGAGGGATCACTACCACCATAAAAGAACAGCCAGGAGAGGAGTGTGTCATTTGGAGCTGAGATTCTTGTGCTGAGAACCTCCTAGACCCAGGGGAAGACCGATGCCGTGACACATGGAGATCTCCAAGGAATGCCAAGCCTTGAAACCTGGTGAAAGGAGGCAAGCACCTTGCTCCAGAGCTAACAGAGAAAGCCTTCCCATAGACCTGGTGCCCTGAATTTAGACTGATAGCCTCCTAAATCGTGAGAGAATAAATTTCTGTGTGTTAAAGCATTCCACTTGTGCTATTTCTGTTATAGCAGCACTAGAGAACTAAGGCAAACCCTTAAGACACCACACTTAGGACAGTGCCTGATATGAGGTATATAAATGTTTGTTAAACAAATAGCATCAGAATAGAAGTACAATGCAAGCTGAGAGATCAAATGCCCTTATCTACTGGCACTATGAAAAATTAACTCATGTGATTGGAAGAAACGTCATAAAAAAGATTGTGTAGCCTATCTTTTATTAGTAACTAATTTGATTTTCTTTCATAAGCATCTTTGAACAACACAAGCCAGGTTTCCATGTTAAACCTGGAGGGCTGAGGCAATTAATTAAATTACTAAGAGAAGGGGAAAAAACTATCTAACTCAATCAAAAGCAAGCATGATTTTTCACCTTTGATTTTATGTTAACTTATGTTATACTCATATACTTTTTCCTTTTCAAAGCACTTTCACGTTCACGATTTTACTTTACCCCTTCACAAACTCAGCAAAAATATAGTTTTTATCCTTTTTTCATGATAAACTCACTGCCATCGAGTTGATTTTGACTTATAGTGAACCTCATTGGGTTGCAAGGTGGTAAATCTTTACAGAAGTAGATTGCCCCATCTTTCTTCTACAGAGTGGCTGGTGGGTTTGAACCACCAACCTTCTTCTGGTTAGCAGTCAAACGACTTCAGCATTATGCCACCAGAGCTCCCCCCACAATCACAGCCATGATGCTTTACATGGAGAGCCAAACATCTGAGAAAAAGTACTAAACTCCTGGCTAGGAAATCAGCCAGCCTGCCTGGACATCATGTAGCCTGACAAGATACCTCATCAGCACGGGTATTTGGGCAAGCTGAACCAGTCATATTTTGGATCAGAAACTATTGGATAGTTTCTTAAAAGTATGAAAGAACTGTTTTTTAACACAAAAATAAAACAACAGAGTTTAAGAAGCAGACTTAAGGGCAAATTAATCCACTTCTCTCACTTTATGGATGGGGCAAGTGAGTCACAAGTGACTTGCCAAGGTCTCACAGTAGCCAAACTCTTCTGCCATCCAAGTTCCCCAACTATGCTGCCTTTGACTAGTTAATTTTTAATTCTAACCCTTCATTCTTACCTTGAAGCACTGGGTGAAGAAAGATATGGTGTCTAGCACTGTTAGGGAAACTTCAGTGGCAGTGTTGCCTTCCAGAAGTGCCTGGTGGAAAATGTCTGCTTCGCTCGTTGCAGAACCTGGGGTGGGGGAAAAAAGAAAAAAAAAACCAAAAAGTCTATTAGAACTTTGCCCAAAACAGAGATCCATGTAACAGTTCTGAACCTTGTTTCCCCAAAGACTCAGAGACAAGCCAGAAGAGAGGAGCCTCTCAATACCTACAGCCCTAAGGAGTTTCACCATCTTAACTCCTTCATCAAAGATGGTTGATCAATTCTACTAATTTTCACTTCAGCTCTGTAGCACATACTTAGGTACCTATTTGTTTGGAAACAAAACTTCAGTGATAAAGTAATGTAACTAGGAAATAACATGTGAAGCCTTTTCGCCTATGCCACTAATGGTGTGTGTCAAAATGAGAACTCTATAGAAAGTCAGCTATACTACATACAGGGGTGGTTCAGCAGTAAGTAGAACTCTCGCTTATCCATGAATAAGAACTGGGTTAAATTCCCAGCCAATGCACCTGTCAGTGGGGGCTTCTGTGTTGCTCTGATGCTGAACAGGTTTCAGTAGAGCTTCCATATTAAGACTAGGAAGGAAGGCTCTGGCAGCATAGTGCCTAAGGCATCTGACTGTCAACCAGAAGGCTGGCGAAATTCAGCCAATGAGAACCCTATGGATCACAGTGGTCTGATCCCGTTTGTGCATGGGGTTGCCATGAGGAAGGGAAAGTGTTGGCAACAGCTTAACAGCACTCAGGCTACTCTGTGATGGTCAGATGTCTTCAATTATACCAATGGTACACACGCCTGTTTCTAAATGGAAGGAAAACAAGGTATTATCTGGGTCACCTGAATGAACTAGAGTCATTATACTTTTACAAGTGATGAGGGGAAAAGTTGAAGGCTGTAAAACTTGTGCCCCCCCCTTAAAGATCTTGAATCTATTAGCTCTGGGCTCATTTGCTCGCGATGCTTGTTTTCAGTATTACTCTCACCACAACGCCAGTTTTGCTGCCTTCCCCGTCTGCAACCTTCAGAGGATTTCATGGCAATTAATGTTTTCTTACTCTTTTGAGTTCTTATTAATATTTGCTTCTCAGAAGAGAGCTTCCATTCCTTTAACTCTCTAGCTTCTCCAGCCAAGCAAGGTTTCTTTCCTTGTTCTATCTGCCTTTTCAAGACTGCAACCTGCCTGAGATGCACCTTTGCCAAAATCGTATTTTAGATTCATTAAATTCCATAGCTCAGCATGTTCACTGAATGAATAGTACCTCTAAACAAATAGTGTACATACTATTATATTAAGCATCAACAGTATATTAAGCATGCCATTATCTGCATTAAAGTTTAACAGTAAGAATAAAGGATTTCCAATATTAGATACTAAAATGAAAACAGTAACATACCGAGTAAAGTTAAATACTGAGCTAAGAAAAAAAAACCTGTTATCTAAAACTGTTGAAAAAGCCATGCATATATTTTATTGTTCTATACTCATATATGATAAAATAATTTTGTACATAGCAGAGATATACAAATATATGGGAAATTATTTCCCAATCCTATTGGTGCTTTAAGCCAGGCCCTCTTTAAGGTTAAATACCATTTACATGGCTGATTCAAATGGGTACCCGGCACACATTTCCACTTACTATGATTAAGCGTAAATGAACTTTCCAGGCTACTTAGATGCTGAAGTCGGGCTTGCATTACTCCTGATCTGTTTCGAAGAGCTGGCATGGTTTGTGATTTTCGGTCTATTCCTAAGTGTTTAGACAGCCAGGCATCATGCACCCTGAAATAAATGTGAAAGTGAGGAAATTGAGCACAATAACGTATCTCAATGTCTGATTTTTTTTTAAATAAAAAACAATTAAGTTCACACATAATGGTGATGCTATGCTCCACATCCTACCAACTATTACTTGGATTAAATAAGGCATCACTGGAAACTGTATGAAGTTTTACTCTATCTTTAAAAATATATGTGAAATCATTTCCAATCATATTGGTGTAATTAAGCAACTAGAAAGAATGTTCCAATTCGCTCCTCAAAAACATCAGAGTTAAGTACCAATAAGCTTCAGCCTTTTAGCAGGAGGTGAGGAAGGGCAAGGGTCGGAGAAGACAATGAGAAGGATGCTCAGTATTGAAATGAAGTGGAAAACACCCTGGAGTTAGATGCTCAAGAAGACACAGGTGTCAATCTAATCTGTTTCTGGGCTTGAGTTAAATTTGGATCAGAAAATTTGAGTCTGTAAACGTATCTATTTTTAAGATTTATGAACTTTTTGTTTTCCTTTAATGTTAAGATCGCATTTTTAAAAAATTACAACTGGGTCTTACATGAACTAAGGAAGAAAAACTGTGTCTATTTTCTAGTAAACACAATGAAATGGTCAGCAGAATCCTAGCAGCTAAGGCTCCTAGTGCAGTACCACACTGGCTCCAAGATATGGGGGAAAACAATGGTGTTTGGAATTCTCTTCATCTCAGCCACCTATTATGGATGTTCCATAGACAACTCAAGACGCCTCATCCAAATAAACAGCCTCTTTAATTTTTTGAAGTGTAATTTTCTGAAGTGTGATGGAACTCAACAACAACAACAAAAAAAACCTGTATTAGAGTTACTTAACTCTACCCCTAAAATAATTCCTACTGAAACGAGTGAGTACTCTTTGGCTTAGGGTCTCTTAAACACTTCTTATTAATTTCACTAGCACTTAAATGGCAAAAAGAAGAAATAGATCATGTATAAGGCAGCATCTCCTAATCTCTGTTGGGGATTTCTATTTACCTTGGTACATGAGTATTGCTAGATTGTAGCCAAAGGCACAGACCTCACAGTCATCCTCATTTTATAAATTCCTGCTTCCTCCCCCCCCCGCCCCGTTCTTGCCCTTTCTCACACCCTTCAGGAAAGACAAGCATCTGTTCTAGCACTAGGTGAGACCTCACAAGATAGAAACCCCACATATCAGTCTAACCATGACTTCTTGGAAAACTGAAAAATATTTAAGTTTGCATTGGTTTAATTTAAACATTATTATGTTGGGACACGTTAAGTAAGCCATGAATGTCTTAATGTGTAGTCCACTGGCATTTTCTGCAAAACTGTCAATGTTTCTGCACTGAGTAGCTTGGGTTTTCCATGTCATGGTTAAGACTGCCCTCTGTTGGAAGAGAAGGGAAAAATAGAAATTGCAGCGCTAGGGGAATTACCTTGCTATGTTTCTTTTCCCCATATATCTAAAGTGAAACAAACATACTCTGGAAAGAAAAACAATAGAATGTTAGTTATATATGACCACATTCTAGAATTTAACAAGTACTATTGGATAAATCATGAGTTACAAAGAATGACTCATTTATTATAAGCCCTGGTGTACATAAATAAATATACACATTAAGCTTGCTATATTACACCTGTCTACATGTATTTGTTCAATTACACTAGCATCAGGAAATGACTCATCTTAACATACCATTCTAATGGCAATTGTTAAAAAACAACTGCCATTGCAAATCATCCTTTGTGCTCTGTAGTGTATACACAGGTCTCTTAACATCATCATAGTTCCTAAAAAAGGTTCTCAAGCCTTAAAAATTGGGGCAATTGCAGTACTTTTTCTAATGGTATTAAAGTACTTTTTATTATAGAAAATCTCAAGCACATACAAAAGTCGAGAAGGTAGCATAATACATCCCCATGTACCCGTCACCCATCAGATGCAACAATTATCCATTCATAATCATTCTTGTTTAACCTCTCACCCTAACAGGTCTCCTGGTCTTCCTACCTCCTGCCCTTAATTTTCTGTATTTTTTTGAAGCAAATCCCCAACATATAGTTTCATCAGTAACTATTTCAATATATGCAATAGTTTTTTTTTTTTTTTTTAACATCGCAAATAGCTATTTAGTCTGACATTTTCTGCAAAATTTTGGGAGACTTTAATCAAATATTTATGCATCGATTAACCTTTTTTTCTTTGGCAGGCATGCACATACAATATCATATATTGTACAGTTTATGTAAAAATTTCACACATTTCATTTTGAGTCTAATATTTATGCTTTGAGTAATGATGTAGTAATAGCTCAGCATACAGTATACCATAACTTCCCACCTCCAGACTTTTCCCCAAGTGCTTTGGAATGGAGATATGTGTACAAACACCTACATATACATATGTTTGTACATATACAGGCAGTCCTGGGTCACCTGGCCTACTGACAACTCCTACTTGCCCTTTAACGTTACTTAAATTTGCCCTCCTTTCAAACAAGTCAACCGATCTCTACACGCAATAAATTCATCATCACCATCATCTTCACTTGCTGCATGTGCAGCTTGTAAATCACCGAAAAGGCTTGGCGCCTTTTCTTGCACTAAAGTAAGGGTAAATAAGAACTGTATGCACTTGTTCTGACTTACCTACAAACTCCACTAAAAGACTTAAAGACACAGTTAGGAACTGATCTCGTTAGTAACCCGGGGAATGCCATTATCTGTATTTCTGAAGTGGGTAGAATTACTCAGCTCTTCCTCAAAGTACAAACTCTAAATTCTAATCATTTAAGCTGCTCATCCAACATCTGCTCCAAATGAATGATTTGAGACAGCTGATGCTACTTCTATTTTTCCAGATCACAGAAAGACTCCTGGTTGGGCTGGAAACATGGTCTATTATTGGCTAGTTTTCTGTAATATCTGAAATATTGCAACTACATGTTTTTTCTTATATCTACCTGTGAAGAACATCTATGCCAGTCTCTATATTATCAAATTACAGAATAATTTCAAATTCTCTGTATCTTTAGCAAATAAGCTGATTTTAAAAAAGATAACATTTTATTGTATTTGGAAATTGTTCCCCCTGAGTAAGGGGACCTTTATGAAAATAAGTTAATATTGATAGAGAGGGAGAACAATGTGGAACACAACTCACAATCATTTGGAGGAAGAAAAAAGGGGGGGCCAGGTTTGCTGGTCCGATAGAGCCTGGTGGAACCACTGAGACTATGGCCCCTACCTGCTCTTCAGGTCTGGAATTGAACCCACACCCGTGGTTTCCAGCCAAACAAAAGACAGGCATACGAGTTGAACATTTACCTGAGGTAGATACACTCCTTGGAGAGAACAATCATGGGAGAAAGAAGGGCTGCCTATGCACAGGGAGACAGCTCAGAGGGCAGAAGTGTGTGGAGGGATGGACACTGGAAAGAGGTAACTATGGGAGGAAGTGGGAGGGGAGCTGTTGCATTGTGGTAAACTGTGGTCAATGTCATGAGACAAAGTGTATGTGAACTGCTGTATGGAAAGTGAATTTGCTCTGTAAATCTTCATCCAAATCACAATTTAAAAAAAAAAGAAAATAAGTTAATATAACTTACTCTAGAAGTATGAGAATGTTTATGAGCTCCTGAGGAGACACTTTATTCCAGTAAGTTAAGAGAGTGTCTGAAAGTAGAAAAAAATAAAAGCGTCAGATCTTGAAATAATCAGAGCAAACTGCATACTATACTCCCAAGTACCATAACACAGCTTCAACAACCATCAATTTATGGCCAATATTGTTTCATCTATACCCTCCCTCTCCTCTCCCACTGCCCGATACATACACTATATTGTTTTAAATTAATGCCAAATATATTGTTTCATCTGAAATTATTTCAGCTCCAAAAATTCTTTTTATTTATTTCGTAAATGTTCTCTTGGATGGCTTACCTTGATCTTCATGTCATCCCTGAAGACAGAGGAAGGAAAGCTGTTGTGCTTTTATTTTACACCTAGGGTTTTTCATGAACTCCCTGAAATTTTATACAAGATGGTGTGTTTATGTGCAGTTTTTTTTTTTTTTTCCCCCTGGGGAGAGGGCTAAGAACCTTTGCCTGCTACCCAGAGGGCTTTGTGAACCAAAAAGTTTAGGACCATTTTTTTTAGACAAAGAGATGGATAATTTTCAGTTTTCCCCCTCCTTTTTGCCTTTGGGTTATAAATTATGAGGCCTGGCACAATGTACTGTACACATTGGGTGTCCCTACATTTGGGGTATAATAAATACTTAATGACTGTGTAAAAAAGATAAACTCGTGGTTGAACAGTGTATTAAAAATGGGACATTATCACTCCAATGGCCTATGAAAAAAAAATTCACACCTGATAATTGGGTATCTAAATATTTTGAAAATATATCTCATATGACCCTTAGGCACCCTTCAAGGTAGGAACTGAATCTAACCGTTGTAACTTGATTGGCACGCAAACGACAGACCTGTAACAGTAACAGGAAGGGATACGCTCATTACCACAATCAAGCATATGAGGTCAAGAGGACTGCATTTGCTCAGGGATAGAGCTAGGAAGGCAAGAGAGGATGAGAAGAAGGAAGGGGAAGGGTTGGCATAGGGAGAAGTGGAAACAATGCTGTTACAGTGTGGGGGTTGCAGGAAATGTCACAAAACAGAATTTGCATGGATTTTTGAATGGAACATCAATGTGCTCTGTAAACTTTTACCCAAATCACAATTCAAAAGGCAAAAATAAGAATTAAAAAAATATATATATCTCAAGACCAACAGGGTTTCTTTCATCCTACCCTTCTACAGCTTAGTGAGATTTAAGCTTTCCTATTTATTTTCTATAAAACTTTTGGCAAAGCCAAATATTACTGCATTTAATAAACACATTTCCAAGGGATTTTTTTAAATACACTTTATTCAAATATAATTTATGTACAGTGAAATACACAAAACTAAAGTGATATGAGTCAATGCTTTTTTTTTTTTTTTTTTGTAGTGTTTCCTCCCCTCCCCTCCCACCCCTGGTAACCAACAAAGTAAGTTTCTCCAAAGGATTTCTTATGACTGCTCTAGGATATACTTGCCTGCTTCAATTTATTTTGTTTTTATTATTTCTTGAGACTGGCATACACCAGGCAAGCCCTTGTTAACTAAAGTGTTAAAACAACCTGGCTGTGTCAGATAATATGAGACGGCAAAATAAACACTGAGCAAAGCAAGTTGCAGTAGGAACTATTTCTGTCTCTTAAGTGTATTGCATATATTTCTTTTTATTCTTTACTTTCTTAACACACCCACTTATTGAGATTTTAAAAAAGTGAAAAATACTGCTGCCACTTAAATTTCCATTCCTTTTTTAAACCCTACTCTGATACAGCTACTGATGCTG
>NW_006921846.1:4727422-4729836 GCF_000298275.1 Orycteropus afer afer | reverse complement strand
CGGGGGGGGGAGGGGGGGAGGGCCGAGCTTTTACTTCGTTACTTTTGATGGTTTTAAAGGACAATGAATGTTCATAGGGTTTGAGGATTACAAAATATTAATCCAGACTAGAAAATGTTACAATAAAATCACAGATTTTATTTTATTTTTTTAAAGTTAAGCTGGAGGCGACTTCTGGTCTCCCCTTCTGCCTTTAGATGCCTTTCTCCTAAGACCAGAAAGTTCTCCCAGAAGACACTGGGTTTCCGTCCTTTCTTCAAAGGGCCACTTGCCGCGCCATTGCCTGAAGGCGCGGCCCCGCCCGATTGAGCCGGTTCTTCCCGCCAAAAAGCCAGCCCCTCCTTCCAACCAAAAACCTGGGACTTTCAGTCTATTCCTGAACTTCCAAAGCCACCCCCCCCACCCAGTGCCGAACAGCTTCGCAAAAGGTCTGTAAAAAGCGTGTACGCGATCATCCCTGCTGCGGCCTTGCTCTAGTTGGCTGCAGCTCCGCCATTTTTTTTGGCGGCACCGTCGAGCCACAGAGCCGTCTCAACCTTGGCGAGCCATGATGCAGGCAGGGAGTACGGGTGGGGGAAACAAGGAAGGTGGTAAGAAATCTCCAGTAAAAGATCAGAGGAAGGTTAGTGTGTGTGATTTGTCATCTAATGACTTTAAAAAAACCTGGCTAACACTCAAAGAGCTCCATGATAAAGAGGTACACCACCTACAGGCGAAGTTAACTAGTATGAGGAAGGAGCGATTGGCAGACGGTAGAAGAAATGGCTTAATAGCCAAAATTAAAGAGTTGACTAAACAACAGAAAGCCCTCAATGAGACCATTAACAACCTGAAAGAACAGTTACGTTCCAAAACTTGTGAACGCTGTTCGGTTAATGAGACACATTGGCAGAAGTTACAGGAAGAATTCCATGATATCCAACAGCAAAATCTTAAGTTTATTTCTGAACTGACTGCAGAAAGGAATAAATTAAGAGAGGAAAATAAAAGCCTTTTGGCAAAACTAAAATCACAGGAAAAGCCATACTGTATTTCTCTTACTGATAGTGACGAGGATGTTGATATCATTCCTCTTTCTCAAAATGTTTCAGGTTTTTCTGTCAGGGAACAGTCACAAAGAACTCAGATGTATATACCTAGCGATATGCTGACACAATCCTATGCTCATTTGATGAAACCAGAAAAAATAAAACCCAAACAAAGTTCAACTCTACTTTTGGATGAGATTTTTGAGGTGCCAGAGAGTTCCTCTGAGAAAACTGATGAGGATAATAGGAAATCTGTAGCAGGCAAAGGCAACCAGAAATCATCTGTAAGTTTCTCTTTGAATTCTACAGCTGATGCTGAAAAATGGTTTGAGTTTCATGATGACTTAAACTCTCCTGAAGACAAGCCTAGCCAGGTAAAAAGACAATGTCAAAGAAAGGCCTCTACACCAAAGATCACACACAAGAGTGTATCTCAGTTTGACTTCCCTTGGAGCCTTTCCAGTATTTCTTCAGGAGAAAATCTGAATGTGCAGTTAGTATCTGAAACATCAGAGGAAAATATGCCTGGTTATAAATCCTTATTAACCTCTTCACCAAAAATGGAAATACCGTCTTCCAATGTATTTCCTCGTGAGTGTACTTTAACACGTGAGAAAAGATCACTGCTTGGGACTGCTCATTACAGCACTGGGTCTGGAGTGGGAGGTGTCAGTCCCCAGAAACCTTCTACTGAGCAATCTGCTTTGAAGAAGAATATTAAGGAACCTACAGGCACAGAGAATACTGCTGATAATCCTGAGAGTTCGGTGGTCAGATCTACGGTGAAGAGAAAAGTCAGGACGACCCAGACACAAAGATGGATGAAATAGATTTCTCTCATCATTGTTCTTGAGAAGAAAAATACTTTTCTTTTTCAAAAAGACAAGTCTTCCTGTCAATTCAGACTGTGTGTAACCAATAACTCTGACTCTGATTCTTTTTTCCAGGATACAATAAACAAGGCAATAAAGCCCTAAAAAAGTTAGGCAAATGACTCTAAGACTTTTGAAATAGTGAATTATTATCAGTTAAAAAAAATACAGCTACAAATAAAAAAGAAAATTGAGCCTTCAGAATTCCTCTACTTCCATTTAAAAGTGTAGAGGTGGACCATCTTTCTGTTGACTGATATGTTGCTACTATTTATGAGCCAATGAAAAAGAAAGCCAAGAGAGGACCTGAAGGGTGTGGATTTACATGAGTTCAACATTTAAACCCGTATAGAATGACTTAAAATACTTACTGGACAAGACCAAGCAACTAGAATATACCTACTGAATATTGATCTTGAAACATACTTTTCAGAATAAATATGACTTTACAGATAACATATAGCATGACTTTATACTTATAAAAGCAAAAGGAAAACCTAATTCTTTTCTTTTA
>NW_006921846.1:4722488-4726683 GCF_000298275.1 Orycteropus afer afer | reverse complement strand
TAAAGGAGCTCTGGGGGTGCAGTGGTGAGAGCATTCAAGCGCTAACCAAGAGGTTGGCAGTTCAAACCCACCAGTTGCTGTGCGGAAGAAAGATGCCATCTGCTACCGTATAAAGATTTACAGCCTTGGAAACCCTATGGGGCAGTTCTACTCTGTCCTAGAGGGTTGACATGAGTCAGAATTGACTTGATGGTGTGGGTTTAGAACCTGAGTTATTTGTTGTTCTGTTTTATTCTATTAATGCGTTTGAGAATATCTAGATTAATGCGTAGGATAATATCTTATCTAGCTAGCTATTAATTGTAATGTTTATCTAGCTAGTTACCCATCAACTTATGTTTTTATATCTTATACTATTACAAATAGGATTTAAAGTAGGCAATATTTACTAAATATAAATTTTAAAAATTAAAAAATAGAAAATAAGAAATAATAATTTTGGTAAATAAGAACCCAGGTAATTTTTTTTATGTTCTTCATTCCTATATACATTTTCTGAGCAAAAATAAGAAAAGGAAGTGCATGGAGGGAATTGTTTAAATGTGGTATTTGGGATAAGATGGTAACTTCTTTATTTCCAGAAGATATGCAGTTATGAAAATCTTTCAGTTATATCCCATCAGAATGTAAAGGGGAACTGGTAACACTAGTAAATGATATAGTGGCTTGACAGAATACACCAAGGAAAAAAACAGCCTGACAAGGAACCTGACACCATCAGCTACTGGTTAGCACACAATATCATATAATAGTTATATAAAGACAACACTAGCATTCCCTACCCTCAGAGAACCCTTCCTCATTTTTTCTTTCTGATTTTCCAATTCCTGGGTCAAATAAAAGTTAAAAGTATTAAATATGAATTCTGCTTATTCTTCTTTCTGTCTGTTTACATGGGTCATTTAACGCATTATATTCTCAGCAATGAAAATGTGTTTAGTATTTTTTAAATAAATTACTGCCTTACTTTAAAAATTAATTTATAAAATCATTTAAAAATTATTTCAAAGAAGCAAACCTGATTCAGACTGAAACAAACCTATTTTAAGTTATAACACAGGAACATTTTAAAGTCAGTCTTCAAAGATCTGTTTCTAATGCTCATTTGCTCTTAATACCAAAACCCCAAACTCAAAACTTACTGCAGTCAAGTCTATTCGGACTCGCTGCAACCATATAGGACAGAGTAGAACTTCCTCATAGGGTTTTTCTAAGGCTGTACATGTTTACAGAAGCAGATCGTCACATCTTTCTCCTGCAGAGCAGCTGGTAGGTTCGAACCACCAACCTTTTGGTTAGAAGCCAAGTGATTAACCACTGTGCCCTCAGGGCTCTTTGCTCTGCATACAATGATGGTCAAATAATTGTTTCATGAACCTGTCAATCTAGGAAGCTGGACATCTAATACGGTTTATTTAATATGCTTGGTAACTAACCTTCAGAAATCATTTTTACAATATACAGGTAGCACATCAGGAGGCTTCTGACTTCATACTGATCCAGTCTGTTATACTGGGATACACTACTCCTTGTAGAACTCTG
Organism: Orycteropus afer afer; assembly: GCF_000298275.1. NCBI lineage: Eukaryota > Metazoa > Chordata > Mammalia > Tubulidentata > Orycteropodidae > Orycteropus > Orycteropus afer. The sequence goes on along the minus strand of NW_006921846.1, from coordinate 4,725,141 downwards.
CCTGGTCTGTAAAATGGAAAAAAAAAGGGGGGGGGCACTTGTGTGAAACGATACTAAACCCAAACCAAACCAAACCCCCTACTGTCAAGTTGATTCTGACTTCCAGTGATCCTATTAGTACTACAATTTCTCTTGGCCTTTAACTCGGTCATTTTTCTCATTAGTCCTCTTTGGGAAAACTCTAAGCATAAATCTAAATTTGATGTCACACTCGGAAGGAGATAGATTGAATCTTTGTTGCTACTGTACCTCTAATCACTGGGGATTACCCTGAGGAATCATCATTAAGACTCAACTGTGTTTCATTCCCATATGCCCTGTGTTTTGGTATTTAGAATTTTTAATCGATGTGGCTATTACAGGAAAAATACCTTGCACATGGAAGAAGAACTTAAGGTACACAGAAGAATAAGGAATATTTTAAAACCCTTTAAGGAGTCTCTCCAACCTCCAAATCATAGGTCATAAAAATCGATCTGAAAATGGACTAATGATGGAATACTATGATAATTATGCTTGTTGTTGTTGTTATGTGACATGAAGTCAGACCCGACTCATACTGACCCCTCCTTGGGTTTCTGATGCGGGATTACTACAGAAGTAGATTGCCTAACCTTCCTTCCGAGGAGTGGCTGGTGGGTTTGAACTGCCGGCCTTCTGGTTAGCAGTCAAGTGCCTTAGGCACTGCGCTACCAGAGCTCCTGATAATTACACTAAAGAGGACAAAATAGTACTTCAAAACTAGATTTTCTACAAAGTAGTGATGTTCCTGTTAAAGACTTTTATTAAGCTATTAGGAGTTAAGCATGATGATATCTGGCTTATTTGGGGATTTGTACGAATAGGGTCATAATACCCTTCTAAAGAATTTACCCTTGTTAAAAACCAAGACTTTTAAGTTGAGCTAAAATAGGGACACACATTTACTAAGGCGGGATAGAAAGCTTACACTTGGAGTAAAAGAGGCCTAGGCTCTGACTGCTTCCTAGCTGTGTGACTACTAACAAGTCATTTCGCCTCTCTGACCTTTATTTGCCTTATTTATGACACTGTCTGCTGTTGTAATTCTAAATAGTGTGATACAAGAACTGCTGTGAATCAATTACTATTTACTCAAAGGCTCAAGGGAGTATACTGTAGTCCGGTGGTTCTCAAGGACTGGTCCCTGACCACAAGTATCAGCATCACTTGAGAACTTGTTAGAAATACAAGTTGGCGGGCTTCACTCCAGATGCACAGAATCAGAAACTCAGAGGGTAGGGGGTGAGTCCAGAAAACTATTTTTATTAAGCCCTCCAAGTGATTCTGATGCACTAAGAACACCACAATAGAGATAGTGCTGGCATTTTGAAAATCTGGGTTCTAGTCTCACCCTGCCACTAGCTGTGTGACTGTCCCAAGTCTTACTCCCAGTTTTCATCTGTAAATTGAGAATTGGAGTTTATTATTTTATGGACCCTTCCAGCTCTTACTTGTATATGATTCTGTGATTTTACACAGCAACGTGATGGTAAGGCTTTGCTGGTCTAAAATGAGGTCTGTCTGCCTCAAGGCAGGTACAGCTCAAACCTGAAAGGACTTGGAAGAACTGGAGAATATATTCTGATCAACTGATGCTGGGATCTGACATCATCAATTTTGCGACCTAAAAATTTCCTCCCCAGTTAATGTCATTACTGGGTTCGTACAAAAGAATGAGAGGCTGGATTAATCCTGCCAGGATGAGATTTTTAAAAGGACAAGTTACACTCAGTATTTTAAACTTAAACCTTCTCTCTGTCTAAAACACTTTACAGTGTGCTAGGTTTAAAGGAGATAGAGTTAGAACTCTTGAAGATGAATGTCTCATTCCCTACACATAATCCGAGCGGTTGCCAAGATAGGAAGGAAATGCTAAAATAGCTAAGAATTACAGGACAACCTTTTATAGATCTAAGACTGATTACAGGAGAGTTGAGAGCCTCCTATTTACATAAAAAGAAACATGTTTATAGCCTAACACATAAGTAGGGTTATCTTATATATTCAGTTTCTTACATTTTCACCAGTGTTGCCCTGATCAGGAAATCCTGTCACTCCTTCTGGGATGAGGGAACCTCTTGAATCTTCCCTCTTAATACCATGTCCATTTTGAAATGATCCATAAACTGGGAAAAAGTGAAGTCCTTGTTAGCAGCAGGAGGCACTGTCAAAAATACTCTGAACTCAATACAGCAGTTAAAAAAAACTTTCAAAAATAAGTACTAGATTCATTTAAGATAAACATTAGGGAATAGATTATGGTTATCTAAAATGTGAAGATTATATATAACATCAAAATGCCATAAGTTAAATGACAAGTTTTTTTTTCTTCTTAAATAACACTGTGTTGTATATAAAATGGTAAGATATTTCTTAGAAGTTATAAAATATAGCCACATAATTCAAGACAGTATTTCACAAATAATGAAACTTGGGTTGAGGAAAGAGGAGTGTCTTGCCCAAGCATGGTGACAGGAAAGAGAATTTGACACCAGTGTTGTTCCCATTATCCTCTGTCTTCTCATTATACCAAAGTACGTTTTAAGCTTATGCCTAAGGCATTTGACTGCTAACCAGAAGGCTGGTGGTTCAAACCCACCAGCCACTCCTTGGAAGGAAGACTGGGCAATCT
>NW_006921846.1:4719295-4721418 GCF_000298275.1 Orycteropus afer afer | reverse complement strand
GACTCGACGGCACATAACAACAACAACAACAACAACAATGGGACCCCAGAAATGAGACTATCAGGGGAAGGGAGAAGTAAAGGAATAGTGCTTAGTCCCTGGTGCCTAACATTTGAAAGTTAAGAAATTTTTGTTTGGTTTTCAGGTTGGAAAAATATATGAAGGCACATAACAAAAGCAAATCTTAACAAACATTAGGTACAAGAGATTCTTAATGTTTCCCTAGTTCCTTGCCACTCAAAGTGTTGTCCTAGGACCAGAAGCAAGCAAAAGCGTGTCAGAAATGCAGAACCTCAAGCCCTGCCCATGGCTGACTGAATTAGAATCTGCATCTGAGCAAATTCCTCAGGTGATTCACGTGCATGTTAATGTTTGAGAAGTACTGCTCTAGGGGAAAGAGCCCACCTGCTAAAATGGCATGCAATACTGTACTATTAAGGTTGAGAGCAGATAGCATATGACCCCAATTCCAAGTACATGCCATAAAACAGGACAAACTATCAAGATTCCAATAGAAGCACATCACTACTTACAGAACTAGGCATGGCTGCACAAGAATACAAGGTATCCCGACCTGCTAATCGCTGTATATTTTCCAAAAGCAGTCCAACAAATGGGAGGTACAATTGTGCTATTTTAGCTTGTTGGTTCTGAAAAATAATTATCAAAAGTTACAATAGCCATGGAGGATGGATGAACCTTGAAACTATTGCCCTAAGATAATCTTTATCCCTTAAAAAGTCTTCTTAAAACTCAAAAATAGTTTAGATGAAATAGTTTTGTTTTGTTTTTTCAAATCTGCTTCGAGCACTATGTTCTGTTAAGAACTACCTCTCTGGGATCAAACTGACAACAGCAACTTGAAAGATTAGACAGGAACTTTAGGGGCAGTGACTTGATGCTAATGAAGGAAGAATAACTCAGAAAAGGAGAGTGAGAATAGTTGCCAACTCAAAGAATATAATCAATGCCCCTAACTGTACTTGTAGAAACTGTTGAATTGGCATTATGTTTTGCTATGTATATGGCTCAACAGCAGCAGCAAAATAAAGTTTAGAAGAAAAAAACAGTTCTAATAGGTATATAATTTTTATATATTACACTAAACAGCTGGCTCCACATATCAGTTTAAAAGCTAAAAAAGCTGGAAAACATCCACAACAAATTAGTGAGGCATGAGTCTATATAGTCTCCAAACTAATTACCACAGAACTTTATTCGCATTTGGAATTATATACGATGTCGAGTCAAATTACATTCCTCAAACATAACTACATAAACAAAAGATTCTTTAATAGAAGTTGACCTATTTGAGGTTGATATTAGTCCTGTTCTTAATTCCAGTGAGAGTTAAGCTTCATGGGAGCAGGGACCGTGTCTGTCTTGTTCCCTGCAGCATCCCCAGTGGCTGCATACACTAGCTGAATGAATGAATGAATAAACCGAGGAAGTGAAAAGGCAGGGAATAACTGTATTCATTCAAGCAACATTTTTTGCTTTGATTAGAGCTGCAATTAAAATAGTGTGATATAGAAACCCTAATTTTAAGACTAGGGAGACTGTTATATTTGTAAATATGTAAGTAAAACTGAGTGCTGCTGGTCTTAATGGTCTTCCTCTACAAATTTACTTGTTGCTTTCCTCAGCTGTAGGCATCCTTCTCCGCCATGGACATACATTCAAATCAGAGAAAGCAGTGGCTGTGATGGCACAAAGGTTGCCCTCCATATTTTAGGACCTTATGAGGTACACCTGGAGACTGAGAGGCCCTATCTATTAGTCTGCTGACATTTTCTGCAAAATTTTCAAATACTTTGAGTTATGCATTGATTATCCTCTGTCTCTTTTGACAGACATGCACATATGATATATGTGTACTGTTTATGTAAAATTTTCTTACATTTCATTTCAAGACTAAGTTGTCTTTCAACTTTGAATAATGATGTGAAAATAGCTCAGCATACAGTATATGACAACTTTCCCCCACCCCCAAGCCTATTCCCTAAGTGCTTTGGAATGGAGATAAGTGTATAGATACGTATGTATGTGTATACTTCCAGGCAAATCCCTAGGTTAATGGACATCCAACTTAGGGACAACTCCTATTTGCCCTTTAATGATAT
>NW_006921846.1:4688543-4719195 GCF_000298275.1 Orycteropus afer afer | reverse complement strand
CCACTTGCTGCAAGTGTAGCTTTTAAATCATTGAAAAGGCTTTGAGCCTTTTCTTGCACTAAAATAAGGCTAAATAAGAATCGTATGCACCTGTTCTGACACACCTACAAATTCTTAAAAGTCAGTTAGGAATCTCGTTTGTAACCCAGGAACTGCCTATACAGTATAAAAAGAAGGAAACTCATCTCCAAGTCAGCTTTCCAAAGTGATTACAATGATAAATACATCATGATTTTATTTATATTTAAATATAAAATACAGACAGATAGTTGATTATGAAGCAGTATGATGTTTCCCTAAGCCATTTAATGCCAAGTAAGTTATTCCTAATCCATGGCTTGAAGTCTACTTTTTGAAAGCCCATAACACTTAATGTCAATAGGATTTGAATGTATGTAAAAGATGCAGCAGATACCAACTACATCTGTGGCCTTCACACATAGACAGTGTGTAATCAAGCTAAGTTTTACAGCCACACCACAGCTGTTGATAATAATACCACCAGCATTAACATGTTTTCAGTAAGAAGAAAAACTTCATGTTATATATTTTATATATGGCATCCTCAATGTGTCTTATTAACTACTTAATAATCAACAATATTATATTAACTAAGGGATAACTCAGAGGAAGCATCTATAACAGAGCGATATGCAGTCAGCCCAAATGAAGGTATGTATTTAAGAGTACATGTAGTCAGAACCCTATGATTTTTTTTTAAAAAATCATCATTTAGTTTATGCAGTAAGCCATGATGCAGTCAAGCTGTTCTTTAAACATGAGTTAAAATGCCAGTGTTTGCCTTTAAGAGTCAGCTGAAGAGTATTTTTAAAATCTAATGATGAGTAACTGAAACATGTTTTATTTGTAAAAATAAGTTTTCACCAGTGGTCACGTTATATTCCTTACTGAAAAGTTCATCTTTAAGGAGAAATGTTAACAGAAATAATATGATACTGATGATTGTGTGAATATCCTTACCTTGTGCTGGTATCTCGTGTCAAATGCATGTTTTATCAAAAGATTCTTTATGACAGAGATAGCTGTGTATCTGATCTCATAATTGTCTTGAAGAGCAATGGAGGTTTCTCTCAGAAGGAGACCCACTAAGAAGTGATGCTTGCAATACTCATCTGATAAACTGTATTCAAGATTTGAATCTGCTGTATAATGAAATTTAAAACCCATTTGTAAAAACATTCCAAAATTACTTAAAAGTTAAAATGCTCTATTTATTCTCTAATAATAATACATGACCATGCTAGCAAGGCTTACAATTTTATTATTAATGAATCTGAACAATTCTTGTATCATACAGAATCAGCATGCAAATTCTCCTACATAGATACATTTTTTAAAAATTTTTATTGTGATTTGGGTGAAAGCTTACAGAGCAAATTCATTTTCCATATAGCCGTTCATATACATTTTGTCTCATGACATTGACTGCAACTTCCCACAATATAACAGCTCTCTTCCCACATCGTCCCCATAGTTACCTCTTCCCTGTGTCCTTCCCTCCCATGCCATAGGTACACTCTTATAATTGGGGTTAGAGGGTTGCCTTAATGATGGTTTCCAGTCAATAAGATACTTCCTAGATTCTTTTTAACTCTTTAAAAAGAACCTATAATGAAAGAATTCTATATTTGGCAATGTCTTAACACATTTCTTTATATCTCAAGAGATTTAGTTAAGACTACAAATTTGAATAATTCTATACAACAATTGATTTACTTATCTGTTTACATGCTTACTACATGGTAACAAGAAGAGAAACTGGACAACTGAATCAGTCTAATGCTACTATTGACACTTGTAGCAAAAGTAACATATTGGCCCAAATACGTATCCATGGGATACAAGAATGAGAAAAATGGCCCCATCTCACTCCACTTCATCACCACATGAACACATATTGTATTTCATAAAATCACCACTTCAAATTATATCTTCCACTCCCTTTTAGAATCTTCACTCCATTTTAAATCCTAGCTGCTAATATGTTGGTTGGGACTTGCCTTATTGACTATCTTTTACTTGGAAGGGACTGCAATCATGTTTAGTAATTTCCATAATACATTTCTATTATCTTTCTTTTCTCTATCCCACCATTCAATTTGGTTAGGCCATAACGCTCTTCAGCACATGATCTACTGCTACGTATTCAGTGTGGGCTTAATGAATGCTCAGTGAGTACTCAGGTTTAATCCTAAATCCTGGTGATCTGTCCACCATTTCTTTTTTCCCTGACTTCCTCCTGTTGTTAGGTGCTGTTGAGTCAGTTCCAACTCACAGCGACCCCATGTACAACAGACTGAAACACTGCCTGGTCCTGCACCTTCCGCCTAGCTATCGGTAAACATTGGGGAAGTATGAGGGCTATACATGCTGGGAATTCAATAAGGCAGGTGGCTGAATAGGGGCACTTGGGTCTTTACCTATCTTTTCTCCATCTCCACTGGCTGTGATTCCACTACTCAGGAGATACTTCTCTAGATACCAAGGCAGGACATTTTCTCCAACCACTGGTTATGCTCTTTGTGAGTCCCAATCACTTTCTATGCACAAGGGCCAGTAAGGACTAACACAGGTGGCCTTATCTGGGTAGATTTTTGCAAGTAGCAATTTTTTATTTTAGTGTACTGAAAAATCCAATCAGGTGGTTTCGTTCACACCTTTAAACTATGGCCAAGTAATCATTAAACAGGGTCAGAGCAAAGGAGAGGCAAGCCCCGGGAGAGATGACACTCAAAAGAGCAGATACCCCCCTAAGCCTCATCCCTTGCTCTCACGCTGGCTTGCTGCAGAAACTGGTTTTCTGAGGGTGGACATTTTAAAGCTGATCCTGCTAGCAACGCTCAAGCCGAATGTAAAAGGAAACAAGCACACTGCTACCTACGTTTTCTGAGGACATGAACTAAAGCCTCGTTTTGGCTAGGGAGGATTTGATAAAGCAAACAAAACCCCCATCCGTCTTAGCCATTCACCAATTGTTTTTAAAGAAAGCAAACTACTTGAGAGTGAACCGAGTTAAACCTACCTACTGAAGTCAAACGGTCCACCGCAAATGAAAAAAAATCTAATTAATATATGAAAAGAAAAGGGACAAATAAAAAACATAGTAACATAAGAATAGTGCTACACAACAAAGCATTCAATAAAACTAGCAATGGAGATTAACTGAAGGCATTTCATACATTTAACACAGACATGTTATAATTTTACTCTGCCTTTATATTTCCCTTTTGGTGCTCCCCTCAGCAGAAATGCATTTGTCTTTTTTTGTTAATTTAGTCTCATGTAAGATTGCAAACACTACTACAGAGAGCAATTTTACAAGCACCTGCCATTAGTGTTTAAGCAGTAATGAGAGTAACAGACCTAGTTTCTTCATACCATGACTACTGTACAACTGCCACCATAAAGGAAATGCAGAAAACCTTTCATGAACCTGTCTTTAGAGAGCAGCAATTCTGACATTACCTTCAAGTTGACAGACTGAACTAGAAAACATTATGCTAAACTAGCACTAGCTAAAAAGAGGGAAAAAAATTCCAAATGATGGAACATGTAAATACATACCTTGAACTCTCTGAAGTTTAGGTTTGGCAAATGCCATTGGCAAGTTTAGAGGAATATAATGTTCATGATTGCAAATGGTTTGCAGAAATTCAAACTTGTATTCAGCCAGGACCTAAGTGGAAAGAAAGTATGCATTAACTCATATTTAGTAGGCATTTGCTTTTTAAAATAATACAGCATTACTTTTCACAAGAGGCATTTATTAGTATCTTAAGCATACCTTGAGGTGTGCTTTGTGCACCAGAGTTAATATAGCAGGCCTGAGATGGCTATCCTTTGAAAGGCTTGCTTGCATGGCTGATCCTTGGCTGGCATCTGGGAAACTAGATTTGGAAACGTTCCCTATGTAATAAGGTGTGCGCTCTGTGCCAGCCTGCATAGACTATTTCTACAAACAAAGCAATTTATGGTGAACACCTGCTTTCCTTTGGAAAGTCTGGACTTTTGATGGGCCGAGGGTGCCAACATGGGTACTCCTAATAGACACTCTAAAATTCTGAGTCTCAAACAGGCTTCCCTGAGGAGAAACGCTGCACATGTATGGTTGCCTTTTCCCTGCTGGAGGTGGGTGTGCTTCATGTGATCCTCACAGGACGAAAAACCCTTAGCAATCTTGTGCATGGACTCCTACCCACTTTGCTTGATGTCTTTTTTCTGTATTGATCTGACTGGGCGCCCTCACTGGGTTGATGTAATGAATCTTAGCCGTGAGTATGACTATATTCCAAGTGCTGTGATTTCTTCCAGTGCATCATCAAACATGTTGTGGTCTTGGGGACCCCCAAAACACTAACCAATATTCTTTACTTTGAAGTATAGCTATACTCCAATTATCCAGTATAAACAGTAGTTTCAAATCTTCTAGATGAGAATAAATGCCATCCTTGGTCTCACACTCTAACATCTCACATCCATGTCAGTTATGTTCTTATAACTCACCTTAGGATCTTTGGGGCTGAATCCAGATATATAATCATTTATCAAATTGAAAACAAATCCTCTATCCATTAGTGTCAAACAGCGCTAGAGAAATCATATAAAAATGAACTGTTATATCATTTTTAAAGTCTTGCAAGTATGAGTTTTTAACACTTATTCCACACTAAGGGGATGAACATTCCCATTTTATAGATAATAGCTTTAAGAGCTTCGGGTGACCTTAAAGAAAGAGATAAAGGGCAAGGGACTTATTGTTGGAATTGGGATTCAATTGTACAATTTTCAAAAGATAAGCATGCAGAGACACACACACACATAGCCTCGTTCATTTTGGTCACCTCTCAAAGCCCAACGTGAAATGTAGTATTAGTTACGCTAGTTACATATGGCAAGTGGGGTTTGCATATGTAAACAATACACTCCAAAAGGGGATTTTCTTTATTGTGCCCTGTGAAATCTTGGCCTATTAAAACCTTCATCCTCTGTAATAATCCCAGCAGTCGTTCATCTTTGCTGACATCCTCCCAGCTAAAGGCTCTCATTACCCCGCAACTGATGAACTACAGTTAGCTTCCGAACCGTTTATGGTAGTTAAGGTTGTGTATCAACAGGACTGGGCAGCTGGATGTAGTTATTCCCCATGAGACTGCTAATCAACTCCATGGTGGAATCTACTGTGAGCAGCTGAGTAGCTGTCTTAGCAATTTGGTCTGCTCCCAGTATAAAAGCAGCTACTTTGAGGAAACCAAAAAACCCAAACCAAACTCACTGCTGTCGAGTTGGTTCTGACTCACAGCGACCCCTCCTTGGGTTGCCAAGACGGTATCACTATGGAAATAGATTGCCCCACCTTCCTTCTGAGGAGTGGCTGGTGGGTTTGAACCGCCGGCCTTCTGGTTAGCAGTCTAGTGCCTTAGGCACTACGTTACCAGAGTTCCCAGGGAACCAAAACTACTGATCTTCATGCTTCTAATCTTTCTATTCATCTAGCTTCCAGATTATTCTCTGAATCCTAGCCCTCATCATGTCACTCTCCCGCCCAAAAGCTTTCAACAGCTCCCTATTGCCTCTAATAAAATTTCAAACTCTTCTTGATAGTCAAGGAAAACACTCGTAAACTTTGTAGCTTATTTCCTAAATACAACTCATCTACTTACTAGCCTCTCGAGATGCTCTGTGTATTCCCACCTCTGGGTCTGTCTTTACTCATGCCAGGTCTAGCTATTCTATCACTACTTCTATCTAATCCTGCCCATTTTATTCCCCCTAATAATTGGATTGTCATTGTGGTAGTTGTTCAAAGTATACACAACAAAAACAATTGTACATATGTACAATTCAGCGATACTGGTTGCATTCTTCAAGTTGTGCAACCACTCTAATCCTCCTTTTCTGAGTTGTTCCTCCCTCATTAATGTAACTCTCTGCCTCTTAGGCATTCTAATCTTTGTAACTTATCAGTTTGATCCCAGAGATAGTTCTTTAAAGGAGCACAACAGTCAAGGCAGACATTGTTTATTAATTAACCTAAACTACTCGATGGCCGTGATTTTAGTTTTTGGTTTACTGTGTGGTTTTAAGATGACTTCAGGGGTATCTAGTTTAAAGTTTAAAGATTATCTCAGTGCAGTAGTTTCCATGGTTCATCCAGCCTCCATGGCTCCAGAAAGTCTGTAATCACACCCATTCTTCAAGGTGCTGCTGAAGTCCCACTTTCCTTAACCACTTTGGTCCACAGCTCCCTTTCAATACTTTTTCCTATACTAGCTTGTAATTTAATGGTCATTTTTGCTTGTGCTCACCTGGTAGGACAATAGGATTTTTTAAATTATATATATTCTCAACAGTGCCTAGCGTATTCCTGTGAAACAGAAGGAACTTAATATTTGGTCAACCAGTTGTTAATCTCATCTTCTCCTTTCAATTCCTATTGCCACTGCCCTCATCACCTTTCACCTGGATTACTGAGGTAGGTTTATATATTTATTCATTCATCCAACAAACACTTTGAGAATCTACTGTGTTCGAGACAATGTATTACATTCTCAAAACAAAAACAAAAACCTTACTGACCAAAATTAACAATTCTCATTCACACATATTAGTAACATGTAGTCTGTGGTCACATCAGCAAACAGGTTGCCTTAGTTTAAGAAATGCAAAATCAAAACCCTATAGGGGTCAGAGAAGTGATTTAAATGTATACAAAGAATCAGGGCTAACTAAGGAGTTGTGGGTGCTTTGGCAAACAGGGACATGCCCCATCAAAAAGGATTGCAAATAAAATATTTTTAAAAGCTTTTGTATAGGACAAACAAAACATGCCTGCTAGCTAAGCCACCTGTGTGCAACCTGTGATTTCATTAATTAGCCATTTCAATGGGGAGGAAAATCAATCACATTTGGCTGTTCAACTGACTTAATGGATGATTCTTTCTAGCAGACTTCTAAAGACCTTAACCGAGTTCCCAGAAAGTGGGTTATTTCCCTTCTGGCTTTCAACTATCATAATCAGTGCAGAATCGCCCCTTACCATGTTTAGGCTGCATTTAACTCACCTTGAGGAAGCTAGCCAAACTGTAATTGACATTTCTGGACTCATCAGGAATCTCTGCATACCGTATAGTTACATGGGGAATTATCGCAAGCAGCAGTGAATGTAAGACATGATGATATCCCTCAAGAAATCGCTGGCCTCTGGGAAGCTTAAATCAGAGACACAGAAAAAAGTCAAGGGTTTTAAAGGTCTAAATAAATTGCCATTTTAACTTCAAATACATCCCATACATAAACATATTTTTAACTAGGGTATACTCTTTCTCTCTACTTAAAAGTGACATCACTAATTCAAATGTATATTTTACTCTAAATTGTTATCAGGAACTATCTGGATCTCTAACAGTACAACACACTAAAATTATCAGCATGACCAGGTCATTCCAACCCAACTGTGGAATACTATGTTAATGACAAATCCATTTTTCATTCCATTTCTTTCCCTGACACGAGAGTATGCATGCATCTCAATTTCTGTATATCCGTTCTATGAAAATTCTCACAGAAAAGACAAATTTGAGGTTTATATTTCTTTGTTTTTACTTTACAAGTCTTAGTTTTAGGATTCCTGTATCTAAGAAAATTTCTTTGTATCTTTAAGACAACTGTACAAATCAACTCAGTGAATATACCACATTTCAGGAACACATCTATTGCATAAAATGCTTTTAACTTTGTATACAACACAGACCTTTCTAAGGAAAAGGTTATTTCTGATTCGATACTTATTTTTCTTGCAACTGGATGTTTTTTTAACAGACATTTTAAACCATAAGACAAAGGCAAAGCTTCAAAGTTAATGAGTTTTATGTGGCGAACAACTGGAGGAAAGAATCCATGGGAAGATTTTCTGCAGATTACACTGTGAAAAATATCAACTGTCAGACCTAAGACATGTTTTTTTTTAATAAGCAAAGTTGAAAAAGCTAAAGGCTAAGAATCCTGAACCATAAGAGGATGTGCATATCATGGTGCTATGTAAGATTAACTTTCTTTGTTCGTGTTAAATATTCTCAAGCCTACTTACCTTAATTTTATTGTCTTCCAACAAGTATGTGGCCATAGACTTTGCCATAATTTCAAAGAAAAACCACGAATACTAAAATAAACAAACAAATCTTTAATAGGTGCCCAAATCTCTGAAGCTTAGCAAAGTTTAACAAATCAATGAGGGTCTTGTTTCTGAACTTGAACAGCGTTTTAAAGCAAGCCCAACTCACTATATCAAAGTCCCACAGAACACTTTCAACTTGTTTTAGAGAAATGTAATATTGTAGAGTGATGTGCAAAGGATGTGTGGTGGGAATGTCTGCCGTAGTGGGCAGGGATATTTTATCATCGATGCTGTTTAAAATTTCCAGCACAGGATGGTAATAAAATAGCAGACCAACTTGTAGTTGATCTTATTGTTTTAAATTCTCTACAGACAATGAATCTCATCATTACTGCTTGCACTCAGCAGTGGACCCAGTCCCACTCTCGGTACAACACTGGGGCCAGCCTAAGGAGTGCCGGTGCTTGCCTACACAGTGTGATCTGAAGGGTACACAGAGAAGCCTCCAGCAGATATATACTAAGATACCCCAAATTCTAACATTAATAACAGAAATAGTAAAAGGCACAACAACAATAAGAGCCACCATTTATTGAGTGCCTACTATGTGCTGGAAACTGTTAAGTGCTTTACTGATATTTGAGAAACGAAAAAATAGAGGATCAGTTGTGTATGATTCCAACTCATAGCAACAGAGCAGAACTGCCCCATAGGGTTTCCAAGGCTGAAATCTTGACAGAAGCCGATTGCTAAGGCTATTCTCCTGCAGAGCTGCTTGATGGATTCGAACACCATCCTTTTGGTCAGCAGCTGAGCATTTAACCACTGTGCCCACGAGCTCAGAGAGGTACCTGGCCCGAGGTCACAGAACTAGTACCTAGTACGTGGTAGATCCAGGAGTCTAAGCCAGGTCTATCGGATCCAGAATTCTTTCTACTACTCATTTGATTGGGAGCAGGAGTTGGGGAGAGTGAAGGCTGTGTAGAGAACCCGAGGAAAACTATGCAGGGTCACATGAGAAAATGATGAAAGCCTAGAACTAAAACGGGAGAGTGTCCCATGAGTTCTCTCTATGGCTGCTTTTGTTCCCCACATGTCCTGTTTCCTTACCTTTAGCAGTTTGTTTATTGCTAAAAAATCTGCAGACTGCTTCAGTATTGCTATCATCGTAGTGGCCAGGGTTTCATGTATCAGCTGGCCCAGAGGAACACTCGGTTTTTCAGGTCGGAAGCTATACTACAAACAAAGAACACAAATCGTGAAACCAAATGTTCACATGAAGCAAACTGCTCAGAAAGCAAGCTTACTCCACAAACCTTTATGAAGGATCTCAAGTAGTTATCCAAGCCTTCTTCATGGCACTTTGATACAATATGTAAGAGGACCCTGAAACAACATTCACAAATGTCAGCATGTCATGCGAGGATCTCCATAGTTTGATTGTTGAATAAGGTTTATAACCCTAAGAACTTCTAATACTGCCTGACTAATTACAGTGTAATAATTGCCTAGGGTGTAATGGTAGTGTGTGTGGGTCTAATAAAGATTTCAGCACCTAACATGCTCAGGGCCTAATAAAATTTATTTTCTGGTTCAAAAGGATACCTGATTTTGGCAACCCAGATGTTTCACCTCAATTCTAAATCTCTGCATACCTTGTAAATATGGTCACAGCTACTATGTGGTAAAAGACTTGAAGTAAGGGAAATACTGAAAGACCCTCTAGTGAGAACAGAAGGAAAAGAATAGAAAGATAAAATGAAAAGCATGTCAACAGATGGGAGAAAAGAGAGACATGACAGGTATAATGATACAAACTAAACTTGGAGGTAAATATAAAATTCAGAGCATTAGCGGGCATCACAATCACCTGGAAGGCTTGTTAACTGATTGTTAGGCCCCAGACCCAGAATTTCTGATTTTGTGGGTCTGGGAGAAGTTCAATAATTAGCATTGTCAATAAGTTACCATGTAATACTGATGCTGTTGCTCTGGAAACCACACTTAGAGAACCACTGAACTACGGTAACACTTAAGTTTTTTAACCAGACTACCCCCCAACAGCTGAGAACAAACGGTGTGCAGATATGGGTAAGGTGGCAACAGCAGCAGCACTGAGGCCAGGAACATCTACCACTGAGCTCACAATTTCTTGAAGTCTTCCTGTTTGAATTTAAAAATTCAGGGGCATTTTGCATTCTACTCTATATCTTTGTTTTCATATAAAAATAACATTCCCTTGTTTCAAGTAAACATTGATGGTTTAGGGCTGCACTGTCCAATATGAGAGCCAACAGCCATATGACATTATCTAAATTTAATTAAAATGAAATACAATGAAAAACTTAGTTCCTCAGTTGCATTAATCACATGTCAAGTACTCAATAGTCCTATGTGGCTAGTGGATACCACATTGAACAGTACAAGTGAAGAACTTTTCCATCATCACACAAAGTTCTATTGGATATGACTGGTCTAAGGCCATGGTTCTTAAACTCTGTTGCATTATGGAATCACCCGAGAAGCTTGAAAAAATTCGGATACCCAAGTTCCATCCATGGAGATTGATTTTATTAGTATGAACTATGGTCCAGACATACAGACATTTAAAAAAAAAAAAAAAAACTCCCCTAGTGATTCTAATGTGCAGCAAATTTTGAGAACTCTTCATTGAGAAAAATACATCAAGTCGCCCTCCGGTACCATCTATCCCTGAGGATATAAGTCTCCTAGTCAGAGAAGCATGAAAATAGAGAAAGCTGAAATCAGAATTCTAACGTTTGGGTTATCATCATTTGGAAGATAGGATTATACTTAAAGTGAAGAAACTCAAAAGAAAACAAAATTTGTTTCTGTGTATAACACCAAAACTCACATGGTGCAGTTGATAGGTACGTCATCTTCATGGGTCATATTTGTGAGAACTCGGAAGAGTTGCATAAGAATTACAGGTAGAAACTGTATCATGACTTGGATCTCCATGGCATGCAAACACTAAAATAAGTCATTATTAGTTATGAAAACAAACAGAAATATGATATAATTTGCAAATGTGAAACAGAACAAAAAATTAAGTAATGAAAAGTATATTTACTAGACTATAAGCTCACCAGAATGTGAGCTTGATGGGACAGGAGACTTTGTTTTATTAATTACTTATCCATACCTCTATTTTCACACTCAGATTTTATTAGTTTATTTCATACTTAATTAAATACTTTACCTAGTAAGTACAACTGGGATAAAAAGGTTTTGGAGTACAGGCAGTCCCCGGTTACAAACAAGAGCTGTTCCTAAGTTTGTTTTTAAGTTGAATTTGTAGGTAAGTTAGAACAGGTGCATACAGTTCTTAAGTACAAGAAAAGGCCTTTTCAATGATTTAAAAGCTGCACATGCACCAAGTGAAGGTGATTGTGATGAAGAATTTGTGAGTAGGCATTGGTTCATTCAATCATTTCGGAGTGAAGGCAAATTTGCATAACATTAAAGGGCAAGTACGAGTTGTCTCTAAGTTGGACGTTCAAGTCAGATGTTCATAATCTGAGGACTTACTGTAAATACAACTGACTCTTGGTAAACAAGCACTCAATTGGGGTGGGGTAGAGCGGGGGTGTAGATGTGTTTGGAGGTACTGGAGACTAGCCTAATGGCCCCAAGCATTCAGTGTGGTTTACGGAGGGCACGTGGACCATCAGTTAATCTGGTGAGAAATGGAATCCAGTTAAGAGTGCACCTATACATAATTGGCCTCACACCAACACCATCTACAAAACCAAGGCAGTTTTGCATTCTAACATCCTCATAATAATACTGCTTCAAAATGCTAACACTGTCTGTATTGATAGATGTGATTAACATGAGAAAGGAGAGTTATGTTCCTATATACATAGAAATGATATCAGCAACAAAATTTATTTAAAAAATAATACCTCTTCTTTCTTTCCTTCTCATTCACTAACCAACCAACCCTTGCTAAGCACCTTCTACATGCAATTCGACACATTAGTGCCACAGGAAGTACACAGATGGCTAAGGCAAGTCTCTGCACTTAAAAAAGTTCCTATTTTTTTTTACAATCTTTCTTACTTTTGCCCCATCTTCCCATCCTTACTCCCACCAGTCTCAGAACTCTAATCATATATATGCTAATTATCCCAACAGTGACTTCTTAGAATTCTATGCAGCCTCTCTCCAATCAGACGCATGAGGTAAGATACTTAACTCAAGGAACTCGGTCTACCAATGAAACTTTCCCTTTCTCTCCCCCTGCTTCTCTTCTATCCTTACTGTCATACTTCTTCAGGAACCTCTAACCTATAATGAAAACAGTCTAATAGTTTTCTAGTAGGTCTCTGTATAGTTTCCTTTTGCTTCAAATACATCCACCTCTCGTCATCTTCCTGAAACACTGGTTACATTAGAGCACCTCCTGCCAAGATTTTGTGATGCCTATGGCAGTGATTCTCAACTGCGAGCTATTCTGCTCCCTACCCCACCCCAGTCTTGGAGATATCTGGCAATGTCTGAAGACATTTTTGGTTGTCAAAACTGGGGGATGATGTGCTACTGGTGACAGGATCCTGTCAAATATTCGACAATGTACAGGACAGCTCTCTACAACACTGTTGCCCAAGCTAAGGTTGAGAAAGCTTGACCTAGGCAAGACTTATGACTCGACTTATATTTTCAGCCTTAACCATCACTGTTGTGCTTCATAGGCCAAATTAGTGTCTTCACTGCTTCTTAAATATATCATATGCACGCCTATGTTTGTGCCTTTGTTTATAGTTCAGCCAAATCTTAGCCTCCCTTCCAAGTCAAGTTCAAATCCCCACTCAGTGAAGTCGTTCCTTCACTCTTACCAACAAAATTGTACTGAATGAACTGCCGAAGTGTCAAGCACATCAAAAGGACATAGTTCCTACCATCATGCAGTTCAGTCTATAGAAGAAAAATACACAGGACTAAACCAAACATCAGTAAAGTGTACAATATTTTTATATACAAAATGCACAAAGGAAGAAATAATTAAGTTTTTGAATGAGTTGGGGATGTCAGATAAGGCTTCAGAGAGGAGAAGCTTTAAAGGGGAGGTAGGATGATGCCAGGTAGAAAAGAGACATGGGCATTCCACACAGGACTGATCTCTGTTGTCAGGATAGCTCCTCTCTAATTTATTCTCAACACAGCAGCCAGAGTGTGCTTTTAGAAATGCAAATTGGATAATGACATTTCCACCTTGTTAAAAGCAGAACAAAACAAATCAACAACAAAAAACTGTCAAACGCTCCCTATGCATACAAGTACCTGCCCACCTCTCCAAACTCCTCTCAGGCCATCTCCCCCCCTACCCCTCTGTTCATTGTGTTCCAGCTACACGGTCTTTTTTCTGTCCTTTAAACATGCCATGTTCATTGCCATCTCAAGGTGTCTGCTCCTACTACCATACTCTGCTCTCCTTTTACGCAGCTTTATCACCTGTGGCTGTCTTCCTCTCATCAGTTTCTTTTCAGCTTAAAGTACCATCTCTGCAGACAGGTCTTCCTTGGTAGTTCTATCTAGAATGCACTCCCAGTCTTGTTGTTAGGTGCTGTCGAGTCAGCTCCGACTCACAGTGACCCTATATCCAAGAGAATGAAGCACGGCCCAGTCCCGCACCAGCCTCACAGTCCTTGCTGGGCTTGAGCCCATCGTTGCAGCCACTGTGTCCATCCATCTCATCGAGGGCCTTCCCCTTTTCTGCTGACCCTCCCCTTTACCCAGCATGATCTCCTTCTCCAGGGAATGGTCCCTTCTGACAACATGACCAAAGTATGTAAGACACAGTCTGGCTACTCTCTCTTCCAAGGAGCACTCTGGCTGCACTTCTTCCAGGACAGATTTGTCATTCTTCTGGCAGTCCATGGTATTTTCAGTATTCTTTGCCAACATCACAATTCAAAGGCATCAATTCTTCTATCTTCCTTATTCATTACCCAGAGTTCACAGTCATGTTAGAGCCCATTAACCTGTTCTATTTTCTTTACAACACTCAGCTCTATTTAAAATTACTTATTATTTGTCTACTAAAACCAAAGATGTTGCCTAATTTTTCCCATTATATTCCCAGCACCCAGAACGGTGTCTAGCTATAGCAGCTACTCATAACCAGTATTTAGTGAATGACTGAATAAATTAATAAAATAAGGAACCAAATTGTAAAATAAAGACGGGGTCCTGTAGTGTACAGTGGTTCCTCAGTTCACTGATCCCTTAGCACTTATGCTGGATCCATCACACATTTGACATTAAGAACACATTGCTTATAAAATAGTATTTGTATTGTGCTCATATTTCCATTTAACTTATGTGTGCTCTGTCTCCCCAGTGAGGCTATAAGATCTTATGGACAATGACCCTAAGTCTTCTCCTCAGCAACTAAGAAAATAGTAAATACATAATAAGAGCTCAGAAAATAGATGACAAATGAACTGATAAACAATGTAATTTACAGGGACAAGGTTTTGGTAGAGTGGGACTAGGAGTCAAGAGACACATGTCACATGCTCGGTTCAGCTCTGCTACCAAGCATCTGAATGACCACAGGCAAATCACTACTCGGGCTTCAGTTTCCTCCTCTGTGAAAAAAAAGACTTCTAGAATTCCTTAGAACACTAACATTCCACGCACAAACCCAGCTATTTCTATAACCACCATGGCATCTCCCTCTCTGCCACTAGAGGGCAAGCGTAAGTCATACAACTCTCAGAAATTCCACACCCTTAAAATGCAAATATGAATACTTTTTTTCCCCTGTCATCTCAAGAATACCAGTATATAAAAGTGATGTGCTGTTCCATTCTATTCGGTTTAAAACTTTTACAAAACTTCCCTATTGGAGGTAAAAGTCAATGAACTTAATAGAAAGAGCTTTCAAACATACAGCTGTAGACATCGTAGACATCACTGGGGAAAGGGTTTGAAAGTTAAATGACTGTTATACTTATTAATGGTAATTGAAAGGGCCCTGGTGGTGCAATGGTTAAGCGCTGGGATACTGACTGAAAAGGCTGGTGGTTCAAACCTACCCAGTGTCTCTGCGGGAGAAAGACTGGCACTCTGTTCCCGTAAAAATTTATGCCTAGAAAACCCTATGGGGCAGTTCTACTGTCACACGAGGTTGCTGAGTGTCAAAACTGACTTGATGGTGTACAATCACAACAACAATGGCAATTAAGAATAACAATTACCATTTATCACTGATCCCCTGCTTTTACCCTTGTCTTCCAACCATATAATTTCTGTACGGCAGGCAGAAGGATACTTTTAAAATCAAAGTCACATCACGTCACTCCTCTGTTCAAAGCCTTGTAAGGCTTCCATCTCACTTGGAATACGATTCACACTCCATGCCACAGCTTATGAGGCCTGACTCAACTAACTCTCCCGAGAGCTCTCCAACATAATACCCTGTGCTCTCGCCAGACTGTAATTCTTTGCTTTGTCTTGAATGCACCACGCTAGCTCTTCAGAGCCTGTGTCTTGGCTGTACTTGCTGTCCCCAATTCTTCCCCCAGAAATCTACTTTATTTCCTTTAAGGTCTCTACTCAAACACCTTATCAGAGAGGGCTTCTCTGATTGCTTTCTCTAAATCAGGGACCCATCTCATCACTTCCTCTTCTAATTCTGTTTTTCCTTCATTGCATTTATTATCTCCTGACCTATCATATTTATCCATCTAATTGTTTATAGTCCATCTGTCCTCACAAGAAAGTAAGTTCCTTCACAAGAGGGTCAT
Source organism: Orycteropus afer afer (assembly GCF_000298275.1). Taxonomy (NCBI): domain Eukaryota; kingdom Metazoa; phylum Chordata; class Mammalia; order Tubulidentata; family Orycteropodidae; genus Orycteropus; species Orycteropus afer. The sequence continues at coordinate 4,703,283 of NW_006921846.1, read as the reverse complement.
TCTTTGTTTCTTCCCTTATATCCTCAATGCCTAGAACAGTGCCTGGCCCAAAGGAGACTCACAAATAAGGGTTGAATGAACGAATGATTATAACACGGCAGCCATCTTACCTCATTTTGAATCCTCACAACCACCCTACAAGATGGATACTGTTGTTATCCCCATTTGACAGATGAAAAAAATAAAGGACTTGAGAAGTAACTTGGCCAAGGTCCATCACAGAGCTAGGAGGTGACAGATCTGGGACAGAAACTCAGTTTATGATTCCCGAACATATGCATTTTATCTCAGGCCATACTACTTTTCTGAAAGAAATGCACAAGTAATAGCATATATCTAAGAAAATGTCATAGAGGCTTTATTCAAAAATCAAAATTCCTCAGACCTGTCATGGCAGACCTGCTAAAGGAACAATCAACAGAAAAGAGCTACCCTCAGCTAGGTCCTCTGGTGTGCACTCTGGTCTTAGTGCACAGGGAATAAATAGTTTTATTCTCTATAACCCATAGTCATTGAGTTGATTCTGACTCATAGCAAACTCATGTGACAAGAGTAGAACTGCCCCATAGAGTTTCCAAGGCTGTCATCTCTGTGGAAGCAGACCGCTACATCGTTCTCCTGCAGACTGGCTGGTGAGTTCGAACCATGGACCTTATGGTCAGCCCACTAGGGCTCCTTAGATTCTCTATCCAGGTGAGAAAATAGGGTATTCCTTAAGCCTCTCCCCTATGCAACATGCACAAAAGATGTTTCTTTCTCTCTTTTGCTGACCCTTTTGATAATCTTTCACTCATGGATACGGGAGCCATTTCACGTTTTCTTCCGAGCAAAAGTGATTCTGTTTCTCCTGGCCCCTTTCCCACTGCACACTCCACCTTTACTGGGCAGTCAGCAGGAAGAGCAAAGACCTGAAAAATCAATTTATGGAACCGAAAGAACCATTTTCATGAGATTTTTTAAAAACTACGATGTCAAATTCTGGCTGTAACATTTTCTTCCTAATGCAGTAACTCTGCTGTGAGCTTCTCAACAGCCGCTTGATGGAAAAGTACATAAAAGAAAATGATCTCTTGAGGATACACCATCAAAAGTATTTAAAAAAAGTGTTAGTTTGGATTTTTTTTTTTTTCCACATCAAAATGAATGGGGCAACAGAAACACATGAAAAGCAAACCTTTTGCAGAAAGCTGCCACTCATTTACCTTTAAATATTTAATGAGCTCCCCTGGCACTTCTTTAGAGCCTGACTGAATCAGCTGGCAGTGGTGGAAGAATTTGTGCACATGCAGATCCTGGAACACAGATGGAAACAGCCATATGAAATCTGATTCATTACCGCAAATGCAGGCTCTCTACCTCTTCCTCCTCCCACATCTTGCAAATCTATCTATCCAGGTATTCCGGTGCCCAGACTCAGCATGAAAAGTGGCAAACCCAAGTCAATTTGGCACAGACCTAAGCACACCAGGTAGGCTATACTTTATGGACAAGAAATTACACGTCCATTTAATTCCTTTTTTGACAACGTATTCGATGAAACTGTGCTGCTTCTGTATTTTGATGAAATGAGCAAGAACAGAGGATTCATGGACAGATGAAGAAAAAGTAGCAGCAGGAAATTAGTTACCAGAACAACAGTCTCGGGCATCTGATGCCCAGTTTTACCACAGCCTTTCACTGGTGAGTCCAACTGTTCCATAGAGCATCTATAGACACTGGTTTCACGGCTAGCACGGACTATATCAGGAAGCGGAATAATGAAATTTGGAGTTTTACCCAGTTTTCTAATTATTACCTGTGTGACCCCCCTGGGAAAGTCACCTAACCTGCCTGAGTCTCACTTTTTTCATCTACACAACAGTAATAAATAGCTTCCACATTCTTTTCAGAGTTTTGTGAGGCTTGAATTAGATCATGAGGATAAAATGATTTTATAATTGGAGAAGAATAAAAGGTAATTATTATTAATTATATATATATTATTATATACTTGGGGTAGTTAACGTTGTATGTCAACTTGGCTGGGCCTGGTCGAGTGGCTGGGCAGCTGGATGTCATTCCCCATGGTGAGATTAGTGATTAACTCCATGGTGGAATCTACTGGAGCCAGCTGAGTAGCTGCCTTACGGATGTGGGCTGCTTCCAGTATACAAACAGCAGCTTTGAGGAAGGTCTCCAGTCGATGGCACGCTTGAACCCTGCGTGTAGCCGAGTCGTTGTTCAGCAGCCTGCCCTGTTGCCCTGCCGATCTTGGGACTTATTTAATGAAGTTGAATTAATGGCCTGCTGTGTAGTTTGGTAATATCAGGACTGTGCCTTTTCACTTGCTGATCTTGGGTTTGTCAGCCTCAGCAGCTAGCAGCTGCCTGAGTGAAGAGATGCCTCTAGCTTCAGTGGGCTGGGAGCAAGAGACAGAGCTGAAGCCCAAGGTTGAAGGGCTTTCACCCAGCCCCTAGGGACTGGCACCTTGAACTTGGACTTCAAGCCTCACAAACAGTAAAAGAATAAATCCTTGTTTGTTAAAGCCATCTCATTTGTAGTATATTCCTGTCACAGCGGTACTAGGTAACCAAAACTAATAATTTACATTATTATTAATAGCAATACCACTCAGTTAGAAATAACAGGCCACAACTTCTCCAAGGTTGTAGGAATCAAATATAGTCTACTTTGAACAAGAAATATACTTGAGCATTAAGCTGACAAATTCAGATGATTCAACTTACTTGAGTGTAAATGGTAGACTCTAAGTGGCTTTTAACCTTTAACAAAGGCTTCGCACCATCCACCCACTTGATATCCACACTGGGTTGCTGTGAACAGAAAATATAGACAGTTTTCATAACATGGCAAGGGATAAAGGAACAACGTATTATATACCTTTACTCATTTCAACTATTTTTTTCCCCCCAGAAATATGGTAGCTTCACACAAAGGAAATTAATGGAGAAAATAATCAGCATTTAGAATAAATGTGTCCTAAATCATTTTTACTTTCCAATCCTTTGCATACCAATACTTTTGTAAATTACAATTACGTTATACAATAAATATACATTTAATGTATATAATACACAATTAATGTATACAATAAATACACATTAGTAAATAAGTGAATTTAAATACAATTACATATAAAATCTGAGTCCCATGTTTTAAAAAATATATATTACTAGAATCAACAGACTAAAATTACACGGTCAAACTGTTATAAATGTTTCCAAACACTATTACTTTCTATGCTTAACTTTGTGGTGGACCAGAACTAAACCACTATCCCCAACTAGGGAGCTCTGGTGGTGTAGCGCCTAAGGCATTTGACTGCTAACCAGAAGGCTGGTAGTTCAAACCCACCAGCCGCTTCTTGGAAGGAAGACTGGGCAATCTACTTCTGTAGAGATACCACCTCAGAAACCTGAGGAGTCATTAGGAGTCAAATCGAATTCATGGTGGTTGAGTTTGTTTTTCTCGGATCCCCAATTGAAGGATCCCTGGTGGCACAATGGTTAAGCACTCAGCTACTAACTAAAAGGATGGTGGTTCAAACCCACTAGCCACTCCATGGGAGAAAGACCTTATGATCTGGCCCTGTAAAGCTCTATGGGGCAGTTCTACTTTGTCCTGTAGGGTCACTATGAGTCAGGATTGACTCCACGGCACATGACATCATCATCCCCATTATCAACTCGACCAAAAGACTTGCATTTTAAAACACTTCATCATGACTACTCAGCAAATGCAGATTATTTTCCTACCCTTCTTGATTCTGCATCATTCAGATTCAAGTAGCCTGGAGGAAGATTGGCTGACACTGGCAGCTGCTGCTCAAATGTGATGATTCGACCATCCTTCAGCAAAGGTACCCATGCAAATCCAACTGCCAAGACAGTCATCAACCATGAGAAATGAAACAGCAAATACAATTAGCTACACAAATGTCTGATGACTAGGAAGCAGGGCAGGGGGGTGGTATTTCCAGGGATCTGGATATGGGTATCCAGGTGTTGGGCATCTGAGTACTGGGGAAGGAACAATGGGTTTGGATTGCTTCCTAATCCCATCCTGGCCACTAAGTTATTCAGATTCACTATTTCCTTGACTATAAAAATGAGAACAAGAGCATGGAGTTATCTCCAAGTACGAGAGTTAATGAAAGACCAAAGTGAGACAATATATGAAAACACTTAAAAAAAATTTAGAAGTACATCAGTATCATTATCTTTATACTTTTTCCCCAGGGGTATACAGCTCTTTAATAAGCATATATTCTGTTCTTGTCAAAACCTGCACCAATGTTCAGTGAGGAAAAAAATTTTTTGAAGACCTAACAATGGACCCGTAGGGAAAGTCTTGGGGTGACAAGACTTGCTGAGGGTACAGCTGTATGGAGTAGAGACCAATCACATCATCCTTCCACTTTGTGGGCTACTTTTTAGAAGATGACTTTTTTTCAGAGGTTCTGGTCTCACTCATCCATCTTTACACCAAAGGTACAGAGTCTCATATCATAAGGAGGTATGGAAAATTAAGATGCTAAGTCAAGGTGACCAGTCCAGATTTATGAGGTAGTAGGCACAAGTGATATGGTTGGGCAGTGTTTTCCTGATTATGGAAGGAAGAGGTATAGTAGGAGAATGAAGCTGGAGTACTGGGTTTATGACTGGAATCCACTGAGCACATTTCCCTAGTCTCTCCATTTCTTAACAGTTCTACCCAAAAGAGCCTCTTGGCTTTCTGTTAGAAAACTCATTATGTTCTAGCTACAAAAGCCAGAGCCATCTGTGCTGCTCAAGTTGAGTGGTGTCAGTATTTCCATTAGAGAGATTACTCTGGGTTTCAAGTGTTTGTAACTTTGCTGTAAAAAAGCCTGCTCAGGACTGAGTTTTGGCATATGACACAGGGTGTTGGCTGGAGAGCACTTTGTGGAGCCAACGCTTTTCCGATTCTTTCAAATTCTTTGTGTGAGTGCGTGTGCGCACGCGTGTTTATACTGTGAACGTAGAAATCAACACAAATCTGGTTAGAATGTTTTCATTCACGTTTTTAATTTGGCAAATGCTTTAATTCTTAAAAGAGGACTCAAATGTTGTGTTCTTTAAGTAGACTAAATGGCTTTCTCAGACTCTGACACATGCCAGAAAGGCATCTGTACTAGGACAACCTCAGAAATGGTTTGCCCAGACATTTGCTTTTATAAAAACCAAAGCACCATGTAATATGAGCAGAAGAACCATTCACGATGACTCTGTCAGAGCAGTTAAACTAAAAAATTGACAAATGAGAATGGGGCTCCAGCCCAGAAAATGAAAAGATGTTTCTTGTTCCCAGCATTTTTTTCTGATACAATTTTTTTATTGAGATATAATTCACATACCATATAATTCATTCATTTAGTATGTTCGCAGAGTTGTACATCCATCACCACTATCTAATTGCAGACGTTTTTCATCACCCCCAAAACCAAAAAAAGCCCTTACCTGTTAAGACACTTCCCATTACCTATTTCCCCCAGCCGCTGGCAACCACTAACATACTTTCGTCCTCTAGAATTGTTCAGGTAATATTTTTGCACTGTGACTTAATCAGCATGGTCAAGTGTGTCCCTTAGTGAAAACTCATCTAGAGCTCTTGTAAGCTCTTAAGGTACAATGTCAAGCACACCATCTGGCTCAAAGGTGTGAAGCCACTTAAAGGACAGACAGTTCAAAGTGATACAGAATAACCATCTCAAGCTGCACTGAGTATCTTGCCCACTTCTGTCTAGGACACCTGTAATTTATCTCTCAGGAGGTGCACTGTCATGTGTTCTCATTGTTCTGCTAGTTTTCTTCTCGACCCTCAACGTCCCTGTCCAGAACTAAACTAACTGCACCTTCTATGGGATACAAAATAGGACCACAACTACCCACAGAGGGAAATTTCTCATATTCCATCCTGATGCCTGCTAGTTATCTTTACTTTGATGTTTCATTAGCATCTCACACTCTATATTAGTCTAAAATCTATCACCCTCACCTGTAATTCTGCTACTGGCAATACCTTCTTTCCAATCATCAAATTTTGAAACATCAAGTACTAACTGAATCATGTTTCTAGTAGCCACTCATTTGTTATGAGTTGGGTCCGACTCGACGGCACATAACAACAACAACTCATTTGCTGGCTCTGACATATTTTCTGCAATTCACTTCTGTCCGCCTGCTACTACCATATTGTGGGTCTCCCTTTCCTGGGCCTCTGAAATAGACCCTTAAGTGGTGTTTCTTCCATCAGTCTTTTCTTGCTCTAATGCACTTTACTCATTATATTGTTGCCTGATTGATTTTCCTTCAAAGTAGCTCTTACTGGGGTTTATGACCCTATCACTGACAGAATGAAATCAAATCTAGCCTGGCATTCAAGGCCTTCCACAATCAAACTTGTCTTTTTCAACCTGTCCTGTGATTCCTCTTCAAGCACCCTGTGCTCCAGTTGTAATTAACTCTTTGAGGTTGCCTACATATATCCTTAGAAGCCCTGGTGGCACAGTGGTTAAACTGCTAAGAGTTTAACCAAGAAGTCAGCAGTTCGAACCCACCAGCAGCTCCACAGGAGAATGACGAGGCAGTCTGCTTCCATGAAGATTTACAGCCTTGGAAACTCTATGGGGATGTTCTACTCTGCCCTACAGGGTCACTATGAGTTGCAATTGACTTGATGGCAGTAGGTGGGCTTGGGTCGGTACATTCAATACTCTGCCTTTATTCAACTGGTTCCTTCATCCTAGAGTCCCCTACCTTCCTCCCATTATCGCATTATCAAACTCTACCCTACACTTAAAGGCCTAGCTCAAACATCATCCCCCTGGAGGCCTTCCATGGTTCCCAGCCACTCTTCCCTTCTGAAGTAATAACTTGCTCTTTTCTGACTTCACACAGTATACTTGCTTGGTAACTAACACCTTCTACCTAGCCCTATAGCTAACCTTAAACCTAATTTTCTACCTATCAATACCCTAGACTGTATTTCAGTCTTGCACATGATAAATATGGAGAAATATTTGCTGAATAAATGAACAGTTAAAAGAATTCAAGGATAATTCAGGCTAGCCTGGATCTGAATTCCAGGGCATGATGATGTTTGTCTCTACCAGGCATGGCACAGACCATGTTCACAGGGCCATGTATGTTCTTCTGTGGATGCCTCCCCCTCATTGGTTTATCTGTTGTTGTTGTTATGTGCTGTCAAGTCAGAATTGTTCAGGCAATATTTCTGCCAACACATAGCGACCCCTCCTTGGGTTTCCAAGGAGGTATCACTAAATCCTTCTAAATAAGACCATGACTGTGGCTTCACTACTGAAACTTACTCAAGTCTGTTACATCTGTTCCCTTCTCATTGAAAAGAGTTGGCAGCCCCTGACCTCCTCCCTCAGCCTCACAAATGTCCCTGGCTCTGGGCTCACTTCCCTTTGCCTTGGTGGACAAAACTGGACAATTCTGGCTACTGGGCCATTCAACATAAGAGAAACAACAGAAATGCTGCTTCTCCCTAAGAATGGCAATTATTCCTTTATGTTGTTTACAGCAGACTAAGCACACTGGCAAGCATTTGGACAGTGACATTTGCTAGATATGATAATAAAATGAACATATAATTCATCTTTTAGCAATGAACTTTTTAACTCAGACGTGTACTTTCTGGTGAGGGAGAAGTGGTCTTTAGCTTGATGAAAAGATGGTATATCCTAGACAATTCCATTGAGAATAACTGTAGAGAGAGACATTCAAAGAACACACGAACCTGGAGTTTCAACCGTGTCCTGCTTTTTGGTTGTTCCCTTTGTGTTAATCTCACAACTTACATGATAGAAAGTGAAAAGCAAATGATGCTTCTGATGAAGGTGAATGGGAAGTTCAATCTTAATCTGAAATGACAGCAAAATTACACACAGAATTTTGTTTTAATTGCCAAGCTGGATTGTCAAGACATTTTTGTTCAGTTTCAATGATACTCCCCCCCCCAAAAAAAAACTTCCTAAATGGTAGGCTTAGCGGCCAAAGAAAGGATATTTAAATATATTCCAAATGCCTTTCTGCTCAGTTTCAATTTGACAGTAATATTCTCCTGGGTGGCTGATTTATTACTTTTGGCTGGAGAGTCCAACTGATTCTACCGGATTCAGCACTGCAACAGGAGTTTCTACAAAATTGGATCAAAACCACATCCTCACAGCCCAGGGGCACTATGTAACTCAATCTGAGTCAATGAATGCCAACCTTTTTTAAAAAAGTGCACTGAATCTTTTTTTCTAAGTTGTTGCTCTTTTTGCATGAAAAAAAAAATCAAACCTCTACAAATAAATGTGCAAAAAAGGCATTATGGTATCCACAAATCACAAGTCATATAAATTTTTCTAGAAGAAAAAAAGAACTTTATTCTTGGATTCAAAGATAAAAATTGTTACCCATGACATGTGAAATGATCCTAAAAATCAATGCTTATATTAAAGTATCCCAAGGTATTTTCTAATTGGAACCCAAATGAACATGTGGAATACCTGCTGGATGTGTGTAAAAGACAGTGCAGACATTGACTGCAATGCACATGTATGTACACACACAGGTACATGCAAAATAAACACATACTTTCTCCCTTCTGGTCAACAATATACAGTGAAGGACTGAAAAGTCAGTTCCCTTTACATCCTAAAAACAATATGGATTACTGACTACGTGCTTAAGTTTTTTGTGTGTCTGTTGTTGGTTATAGAGATGGACAAATTAAACCACTCAGTGATGGACATCTGGTTCAATTATCATGCATACAAGGCATGGTATTGGTGTTATAACCAACTTCTGTTGTATGTATACGTTCCCTATAGGACATGTCTATTCACAGCATCCGGACCATCTGGGTATCTAATGCTCTACTGCACATAAATATGGGCATATTCCCTCCCTGGGTGGCAAAAATACAAGGCACTACAACGTCCCCTCCCCAAAACTAGGGATACGTTGGACTAAGAGAGGAATGAATGAGACCCAACGTTGGGGTGTAAAGCCTTCATATGACAGTAGGTGGACCTGAGAAATCATAACAGCAGGGGGGATGGTTTTAGACAAAGCCAGGAATTGAGACATGAAGACTGAGAAGCAGAAACAGCCGAGCATCTGGCCTGGGATACACTTTCAGGTTCCATGGAGACATGGAGGAACTGAAAGCAGTCTACAAATTTGAACAAGCCAGAGACAGATGGAAAAAGGCTGTGATAGAGACATTGACAGAGACACAGAAATACAGAGACATGTAGAGACAGAAGCAGGAAGAAAGAGAGAGAGGCACAGATGGGCCACAGAGACAGAAGGCAGTGGCCTCAGGACAGGAGGTGCAGAGGTTGAAGATCACCCCACTGCCCTTGATCTATTTTGTGCTGAGAGGTTTAGTGCAGCCAGTGGAATTCCGTGCCACTGCGTCTCTCGAAACATTTCACTTACTTTTGAAAAGCTGCTTCCTGCCCCACAGAACCACAAGAGAAAAGAGCTAGAAGGGCCTTCGGAGCACCTGCCCTGAATTTCTTATTTTAAAGCCGAGGAAATGGAGAGTCAGAAAGGGGAAATGACTTGTTCAGGCCACAGGGCCAGCTGTTGTGTAAGCCAGGGCTAGAATCCTAGTCTTGGGTCTGGTGTTTGTTTCCTACATTGTTATCTCAAGTCCGAGTCCCTTAAACTTGGGGGTAGATCTTCCACTGTCATCAAAGGGCACCAAGCAGGCAGTGGCCCTTTGTTTTGATGTGACATGTTCTGTTTTCATACAACAAAACTTTCAGGGATTTAAAGTGCAGATAAAGTGATGGAAATGACTTGGAGGGAAAAAGAACAGCAAGCACTGCATTTGGTAAATGTCACAGGAATGTGTTTTTTTACCTCATCGTAGAACTCTGGATTCTGGTTGTGATGTGAGACGACAGCATAGGTATTTGTGGTAAAAACAGATCCTGCAGGTTTGCCATAAATACACTGCGAAAGAATGAAACAGGGACACTGCTCCAAATGCACGTCTTTAAATGTGATGCTATGGAACCACATAGAGACAGAGGCATCTGTGAGTACAAGGCCACAGCCAAGCCCAACTGGTTCTCACCAGGAGCCTGTCAATTCACAATCACTGACATAGCCACTCCAGATGCCACGCCACATAATGCCTGACTTGATGGTGTGGATGCTTTTGAATAAATCCAACACCATCACAGATATGCCCATTCAAAATTAGCTGATGGGAAAAAGTTGAAGATTTCTAATCATTAGGAAAAAAGACACTGTCAATACCAGGCATTTAAAGCTTGCTTCTTTTATGGTATTTGAATTTCTTAATATGAGAGGGATCCCCCCACCTCCTATTACCAACCACTAAGCAACACTTGGCTAAGGCACTGGACTGCTAACCAGGAGGCTGGCAGTTCAAACCCACCAGCCACTCATCGGAAGGAAGATGAGGCAATCTACTTCCGTAGTGATACTGCCTAGGGAACCCGAGGAGGGGTCGCTATGAGTCAGGTCTGACTCGATGGCACATAACAACAACAACACAACAAGCAACACTTGCTGAGCACTCACTGAGCAGTGGGTGAAAGGAGGAGCTACAAACAGCAACAACATTAACAGCTAGAAGACATAGGGCTTAAAAAAAAATCGTAAGTTGCCTTAGAGTTAATTCAGACTATGGTGTTACAGAGTAGAACTGTTCCATAGGGTTTTCGTGGCTGTAATTTTTACAGAGGGTCCCTAAGTGGTGTAAACAGTTCTTGAGTATTAACCCAAAGGTTGGTGGTTTGAACCCACCCAACAGTACCATGGAGGAAAGGTCTGGCTGTCTGCTTCTGTGAGGATTACAGCCAAGGAAACCCTATGGAGCAGTTCTACTCTGTAACACATGGGGTTGCCTTGAGTTGGAATTGACCCGATGGCAAGGAGGTAGCTATTTATGGAAGCAGATTGCCAGGCCTTTCTGCTGTGGCACCGCTGGGGTCGGTTCAAACCTCCAACCTTTAGGTTAGCAGTCAAGAGCCAACCATTTGTGCCACTCCAGGGCCCTTAGACACATTCCCAGCCTAGGAATTTAAAAAATTAAAAACTGAATGTCTCTTCAACTTCAGACAGCTTTCTGTTTGCTCAGCCTGTGAGCCATATATTTTTTTTTTAAATCCACTGGCTTTCTGTTATAGCAGTAGAATAAATGTGATGCTTTCCGTGGCTCCATGGAAAGATCCAATTTCATCTCTAGTGTGAGTTTTTCACTTGCACAGGTCTAATAAGCTCATGGATGAATATGGAGTCAGCAGGCCAAGGTACTAATTGCCTCACTCTGTTACTTCAGAGCAAGCCTCTTGGACAGCGAGGAAATGAAATTCAGACTCCAATGAGGGCAGAGCCAAGTCTCCTGAAATATGGTTATGAAGGCAATTTGCAGGAATTGCTGAGAGGTAACCTAAGACTCTTTACGTATATAAAAGGATGCTACATGGAAGAAAAAAAAAAACTGGTTGTTCTCATCTCCACTGAAGGCCAAACCAGAGAAAATGCACCTAATTTGAGCCAGCTAATCCTTAATTTAATTGAGGTTTCTCTGTGAAAAAAAAAATTTCCTTTCAAAGGTCAGGGCTATTAAACACTGGATGATTTAGTCCAGGGCATTGGAGCCTCTTTCCCTCGATGGTTTGAGTATCAGACTGGCCATCCATCGATCTGGTTTAGGCTCAATCCAGAGAAAGGGGCTACATGTTCCCCGCGTTCTCTTTCAGGTCTCTGACTAATGGGTTAAAAAAACAAAAGGAAAAAGCCAGCCACAAAGAGTGAAAATGTAAAGGCATCTGGGAAGTGATGGGTCTTTAAGGGTTGCTGTCTCAGATAATTCTGAGATTATGCTTTTCATAGACCACTAATCCAAGTTAGGAGGCACCATCAGGCCAGCCAGGGTGTAGAAGTCGTGTCTCAGATCAAAGCAGTCCTGCTGTGCTTGTCAGCTCAAAGCCTGTTCAGATTTCAAGGAGAAAGGAGTTTACAGTCCCCTGATGGAACCATTCTAAACCATCAGGTCACAAGAGAAAATGACCTTGTGATTGTGCATCAGAGCTATGCAAAATCAAAGCAGTGCCAAAGCAAAAATCTTTATCACACTGAAGCCCACCCACTTTTAAAGCTACATCTGCCCCCATGTCACTGCATTATTTATTATTAAACTTAACACTACATGATAGTTACCGTGTAAGAGCAGACAAAGAAAATATTACATGTGTTACTTTAGCACACTTTATTCTTCATGTTTAAACAAATTAAACTTATAGTATGAGATTACCAATGACCAAATTCTCAACCTCTACTAAAAATATACACTTACGAATAGCATAAACAAACCTTCAGAGCACTAGCATCACTTTCATCGGAATCCCGGAATTCCACACAGACAGCAATGTTCCTTGCCTAAAATGATTAATCATTCAGAATGAGTTCCAAACGAAAAGTCTGTGAATAGCATTTTCTACCCCAAAAGGTCCAGTTTACACTATTTACCTTGGCAAATGTTTTCTGGCCATCGTATTTTAATTGCAAGGGATATACATACAGATGGTTTTTGTAAACAGTAAATGGGTAACAATATTTTGTCATTTCTGGAACAAACTCTTCAACCTCCACAGTAATATTTTGACAATTCTTTTCAAAAGGCTTCAGGGGCACATATGAAGAAGTAATACAATCTATAGCAGGGAAAAGAAAAAAAAGGTGAAGATAATACAATTTAGTGATCATTATTAGTATATTCCTGTTTTTATAAAAATATACTATGTTCAAATGAAATATGTTCTCAAAGAGTGATTTTAAAAAGTGGAATTCTTCATGACAAAAAAAAAATAATAATAATACAAGCACTTGAAGAATCTAAAAGGACAAGAGAGTAGCCTGGCGCAGTTGTTAGTGGAGTCCTCAATGTCGACTGGAGTGATTTGCCAAATGTAACACATCATAATTTTGACAAATTTAAACTCTGCAAAGAAATCCATTACCTTTTCTCTCCTGTGGCTGCAATTTAGCTTTCACTGCAAAGTTTTATTGGTATCAGGGAAATAACAGTAAATTTATGATTCCAATTAGCTCATTGGTGAGTTGCTTTTAAAAAGTTAACTGGGTGCAGGTGCCAATTTTCACCTAAGAAACAGTGGAAGCCTTTTGAAATGACAGATCTTATGATGCATTACCAATAGTAAAGTTGATATTCCAGAAGGTGAGAAATAAAAAGACCCAGAAAAGTTTCGCAGCATGTTACTGAAGTAGGCACTGTGATGAAGGTTCTTCGTATCCTAAGGGTCTCTAAGACTGCTTGCCTTTGCCACAGAGGTACTGCTAGAGAAGGAAGACTCAGGGAGGGTCAAGCCTGAGCACCCAGTACTTTTTGTTGGGTTTGCTCTTCTCTGATGACAGAAACACATACTTAAATAGAAAATCTAGAGGTTATCAAGGTGTACAAAAATAAATGAACATTTAATACCCAGAAATAACTACTGTTAGCATTTTGGCACAGTTTCTTCTAGTCTTTTTGAAAAAATATACTGTTTAAATTGAATTTTTTAAAAATAATTTACATATAGATATTATTTTACTTTCGCTGTTGAGACTATGTACAGCAGAACATACACCAACTCCACAGTTTCTTCACGCACAATTCAGTGACATTGATATTATTTGAGTTGCATAACCATTCTCACCCTCCTTTTCTGAGCTATTCCTCCACCATGAAAATAAACTCACTGCCCTCCAAGGTTCCCACCTAATCTTTCAAGTTGCTGCTGTCTATTTGATTGCATATAGGTAATTCTTACAAGATCACAATGCTGAAGGCAGATATTCTTCACTAGTTAAGCTAAATTACTCTTTGGTTTTAAGAAGATTTCAGGGGCTATATTGTTGGTTTAAGGTTTGAAGATTATTTCAGGGCAATAGTTTCTTTCAAGAGAAGCTCAAATTCTATTCTGTATCCTCCTCCTTTTGATCAGGATTCTCCTGTAGAATCTTTGCTCAAACTGTTCAGTAATGAGAGCCAGGCACCATCCAGTTCTTCTGTTCTCATAGCAATGGAGGCAGTTGTTCATGGACGCAAGTAGTCAACATACCCCATATCTTCCTTCTATTTCCGATTCCCTTCTTTCTTTGTTGCTCCAAGCAAATAGAGATCAATTATTGTGTCTTGGATGGCTGCTTGCAAGCTTTTAAAACCCCAGGCACTACACAAAGAATTAGGAAGTAGAACCAAACCAAAAACCCAACTCACTGCCGGCAAGTCAATACTGATGCAGAGTGACCTCTCCTTGGGTTTCCGAGGCAGTATCTCTACAGAAGTAGATTGCCCAACCTTCCTTCCAAGGAGTGGCTGGTGGGATTGAACCACCAGCCTTCTGGTTAGCAAACAAATGCCAAACATGTTCGTAGGCCAATTAACTAGAAAGGCCCATGAAGCCTTGACCCTCAACCTCTAAACCAAGGAAAAAAATCCCATGAGGTGTTTGGCTGTACAGCCTCAGCATTTACCCCTCTGCCCCTTTTAAAATCACTGGTGTAAATATATCTGTTCTGCTTACCTAGTGCCGCTCTGACAGGAATATACCACAAATGGGATGGCCTTATCAAACAGGAGTTTATTCTTACAGTTTTGGAAGCTCTAAGTCCAAGTTCAAAGTGCCAGGCTCTAGGGGCTGGGTGAAAGCCCCTCA
>NW_006921846.1:4686449-4688362 GCF_000298275.1 Orycteropus afer afer | reverse complement strand
CCCAAGGTCGGCAGAGCATGGCAGGCTGCTGAGCAGTGACACAGCTACATGCAGGGTTCAAGCGTGCCATAGGCTACAGACCATTCCCAAAGCTGCTGCTTATATATAGGAAGCAGACCACATCCCTAAAGCAGCTACTCAGCTGCTTGTGGTAGATCCCACCATGGAGTTGACTACCAGTCTCATCATAACCAACACCAGGTGGCCAGCCACTCAACCAGGCCCAGCCAAGTTGACACACAACCACCACAATATCCATCACATACCTTTGTTTATTCAACTATTTTATAGGTGTACAACTTATTGATAACAATTATATTAATCATCTTCTAATCTTCCTTTAGTACATTTTACATAGTGATAAGAAAGAAATCCTGCTGGATATAGAACTTACTCCCAATTCTTCTGACATTTTTTATCTGATATCCTATGTTCCATGTACTCTGTAATCATCAGTTTTAATGGCTGCAAAAAGTTTCATGGTATCTGTATAGTATAATTGGCTTGGAATTCCTAGGTGATGCAAATGGCTAACACACTTAGTTGCTAACCGAAAAGAATGATGGCTCAAGTCCATGCAGAGGTGCCTTTGAAGAAAGGCCTGGCAACCTACTTCCAAAATATTAGCCATTGAAAACCCTATGGAGCACAGTTCTGCTCTGAAGTACACAGGTCATCATGAATCAGAATCGACTTGATGGCTCAACCAGACTGATGTTGTTGAACTCTGTGGTTGTTTTTAACTTTTCCCCAATATAAGTAACATTTCAAAGAACATCTTTATGCATAAGCTGTCTACATTTCAAGTTATTTCTTTAGGAAAGAAGAATACATTCTACTCATAGATGTTTGAAAATTTAAATATGAAGTCACTACTCTGCTTACAATCCATTAGGGACTTGTCACTGGCACTTACAATAAAATCCAGTCTTTTAAGGAGTTATCATGGTCTACACAAGGCCGTGCTTGGCCTGATCCTTCCTACTTCTCCTACCTCATCTCGTATACCTGTTGTTCCCATCATCCACTAAATTAGAGTGCTACCAGTTTCCTTTTTGTTCAAACAAACCAAGCTTTACATTTGTGATTCCCTCGGTCTGAAATGTACAATCCCAACCACCTAATGCTAGCCAACTTCTCCCCCTTCATTCACATTCTGAGCTTAAGAGAGGTCTTCCTTGGACCACCCTTTCTAAAGCAGACCACTCCTATCACAAGCTAAGTTCACTCATTTATTTGCTTTGCTGCTTATTATCTGTCACTCCTCCTAAACTTTTAAACTCTGTAAATTTAAAGGACCTAGTAGGTGCTCATTGAAAGTGCTAAAGAGCAAAGATGTCTCTTTGAAGACTAAGGTACACCTAACCCAAGCCATGGTATTTTCGTTCACCTCATATGCATGTGAAAGCTGAACAATGAATAAGGAAGACCAAAGAAGAGTTGATAGTTTAGCGTTGTGGTGTTGGCGACGAATACTGAAAGTACCATGGACTGCCAAAAGAACTAACAAATCTGTCCTAGAAGAAGTACAGCCAGAATGTACCTTGGAAGCGGGAGTAGCCAGACTTCATTTTATCTACTTTGGTCATGTTGTCAGAAGGGACCATTCCCTGGAGAAGGATATCACGCTTGGTAAAGTGGAGGGTCAGCAAAAAAGGGGAAGGCCCTCAACAAGATGGATTGACACGGTGGCTGCAACGCTGGGCTCAGATATAGCAAGGATTGTGAGGCTGGTGCAGGACTGGGCAGTGTTTTGTTCTGTTGTACAGAGGGTCACTATGAGTTGGAGCTGACTTGACAGCACTTAACAACATGCGGTGTAGTAAATTACTTAGTGTGGCTTTTCTACCCATAAGTCTTTGTAAACTCCAAGGTGGGATTTGCTATGAGCAACTGAGGAGCTCCTGATTGCT
>NW_006921846.1:4669174-4685654 GCF_000298275.1 Orycteropus afer afer | reverse complement strand
AGGTTGGGCAATCCTACTTCTGTAGTGATACTGCCTCGGAAACCCAAGGAGGGGTCGCTATGAGTCGGGTTTGACTTGACGGCACATAACAACAATGGAAATCTACTGCCAAACTGTACTCTTGTCCATGATATATGATGGTGCCTGGCCAAATCCTAGCCAGCCATCAGACTGTGTCACTTTAAACGTTTCTGTAAATATGATAGATTTGCAAACACCTTTAGATGTTTTAATCTGCATTACTAAGATTACTAGAGATAGATTTTGTCCCCTAATATTTACTACTCATTTAATTTTATTTCTTGCTAATTGTCTTTCATGTCTTCTGTCCACTTTTCTACTAGGATCTTAACATCCTTCACCTTGCAAACCCTTCTCCTTTTTGATCCCTCAGCTGATGACAGAAGTAGAAACTCAACCAAGACAAAAGGCAGCATCAACGAATGGAGACATGCTCCCATCATCATATATTATATATGAAGCAGCATCTGAGAAAACCAACTGAATCAAGTCACTTCCTACTGCATAAATATTCACCATGCAAACGTTTACAGAAATACCACAATGGTAAAAACCTGACATTCAAAAATAGCCTTAAGGTTTATTTGTCATATGCAAGTTCTTACTTGATAAATCCACAGGAACACATTCTACTGTGATGTTTAGCTGCCCAGGAATAATCTGTAATTTGGTCTTCTCTGGCCTAGGTATAAAATAAGAATATTTTAGATTTAAAAATTATGAATACTTAAAATTTTAAGAACCTGGTTTCACCCGTTGATGACTTACATTCATCATTTTAAGAAACTTACAATCCATCTATTATATTCATCTACTGCCATAACTCCATTTACTCACTTCTTATATTCCGACAGCAACTTGAGAATATCTTCATTAGAAAGCTTGCTACTGTCTTGTTTATACAAAGGAGAAAATCTCCCTTCCAGATCCAAAGAGCCTTGAATATCTTTGAAAATGGGTCTAAAACAGGAACAGAAAGATTTTCTTTTTTTAATTCTAAAGTATTGATAAAATAAAATGGGAACGTAAAATGGTGAAACCACTTTGGAAAATGGTTTTGCAGTTTCTCATGACCTTAAGTATACACCTACCCCATGACTCAGCAATTCCACTCCTGGGTCTTTACCCAAGAGAAATGAAAGTATACATCTACACAAAGAGTTGTATATGAATGTTCATATCAGATTTATTTGTTATATGCCCTAACTGATAATGACATGGATGTCCATCAACAAATGATGGATAAACTGTGGCATACTCACAATGGGCTGCTACTCAAAACGAACTACTAAGATATACAATAGCATGGATGAATCTCAAAAGCATGTTCAGCAAAAGAAGCCAAACACAAAGGAAGTATAGACTGTATGATTCCACTCATGAAGTTTTAGAACAGAGAAAAGTCATCAAGAGTAATAACTCCATCTGTGGTTGCCTGGGGGCAGGGCTGGGAGAGCTAACCAGACAAGGGTATGAGGAAACTTTCTGGCATGATGAATGTGTCCCAAATAGTGGTTAGGGTGATGGTTATATGACTGTGTACATTTGTGAAATTCATCAAATTGAACATTTCAAATATGTGCATTTTATCAAATGTAAAGTACACCTCAAAGTTGATAAAATTAGATATTTAAGGAAATTGTATATGTAGAGTTTCCAATATGAATGTGAATTATTCCCTCTCCCTCCTTTCCCCCTCTTCCCAAGTCGGAACTGACTTGACAGCTGTGTGAGTTTGATTTGTTTTTTCTGATACATGCTGTGTGACCACAGGCAAGGATTATTTTATCTTGTATGCCTGGATTTACTCATCTCCAAGATGAGGATAACAGTCCACCCTTAGGAAAATACACATGAAGCACTTAAACCAGTGCCTGGTACAGAGTTAACACTTAACAACTGTTAATAACAACAGTAGCAGCAATTGACTTTTCAGGTTGGGGCATCAAAAAGTATGCTGATGTGTTTACAAGTGGTGGTTCACCTCTCACAATGCTTAAATATACCTACCTCCACTAGTTTTTGTCATTCACCTACCCTTGGCTATCTTTTCTACCAGTCTACAAAACAAGGACAATGTGTCTTTTCATCTATCAATGTACAATGCATTTTGAGACCTTCTGATAAATGAAATTATTATAAATAGTGGCAGACAGAAGAGTTAATTAACTTAGAATCTCCTACCCTTATGCTACTCCCTAGCACCCACTGAACATAATTGATGGAATTATTCAGAACATGTTGCCCTTTCCTGAGAAGTTCTAGTGAGTTGTACAGGCTGTCCCTACAAACAAGGAAGTGAACCTCTACTTTAAAGGGAGAGTAAGCAAGAAAAGTGTAAGTCATCACTATACAGACTTCCAAGATTTTGTTAAAATAATGTAACCCACCATAAGATATGAGATACATACATACATACATATAATCACTCACTTTCAAATACACCCCCCCGAAAGGTTTGCTGAATTTATTATCAGGATGTAAGAAAGTCTATTAATTAATTATACACTTTTACTTAACAACAGAATTCTTTTTTTCCCTAATTTTTAGTGTATTTTCCAGAATTATTTGATGACAGTTTTTCAAAGCATAAACTCGGCCAATTCTGAAATAGTGGGCATATTGTACATAATTCACTAGAATTTCTGGTTTTCTGGAGAAAAAACATTCCAAATAAGCTCTGCTTTAAAACATAATCAAATTAAGTGGTGTCAGTCAAATCGGGAACTAAAGCCAAAGAAAATGTCTCCAGAGCAAGACATATGAAGAAATGGCAGAGTCTTTGGTACCCAGAAAATTCTGAAAGAAAGAAGTCTTACATCTCAAGCGTCCCAAGAAACAAGTGGTCTGCCAGAGACACACTGTTGAATGCTGGTCAGGGCCATAGCCCTCAACTTCCCATGACAGCATGAATAGAAGAGTCAGGATTCTATTTGTACAAACCTGGCAGCCCAAGCAAAGGGCATTCTGTATTGTCCAAGGCGGCTACACACTTGCTTAGCTGTCCTGTGCACCTTCTGGGCCGTCTAAGGTCAGAAATGAGAAGAAGGACTCATATTTGTTCAAACTGCCATGAACCCACACAGGAAAATAATTCCCAAACTTACTGAAACAAACATCAAAATTCTAGGGAAGAAAAATTAAGGAGCCACAAATAAAACACAACATGCAGTAACTACCAACTTTACAAGACCTAAGTATTTCTTAAAGGCTTTATGTTTTCTCATTTACAGAGTCTTCATCAATGTATCAGAAAACAGGCAACATGGATGAACGGAATGTTCTGTACCAACGATCTTTACCAGGAAAGTTTTAAGCAGTTTTCACATGTATTTGCTTTCACATCCCAGGCAAATGCTCATCATTCTTGTTCTGGACCCAGTTGGTCTTTTTATTTCCAAGATAAGGAACAAGTGACCAAGAGTCAATGCAATTAGTCTCATGTGGGCAGGAACCTCTGTTTGGACAGGCACTAAGAGATGACAAAGGAGATAAACTGCCTATGGAGCCTGAACACGCTGTGAAATGCTGGCTGGATGCGTCTCCCCAGGGATGCCTAATGCTGGAGGCTTTTATGTGCATTGTGAAGACATTTTATTCCCTCACAAATTAGTCACAAGTCTCCTCAGCATCTTCCACCTAATAAACACTATCTGGATACATGACTAAATGTCACGCACAACAGATCAACTCTCATAAATACACAGTAGCTGGAGCACTGCTAATGATCTGTACGCCATAAATGCTTTCCTTCTGTGGACCTCAGTTTTCTCATTTATAAAATGAGGGGGTGGGGGCACATCAATGGCTTCCAAACGTTTGGAATTCATGGTCCAGAAATTTGGGTGATTGATAAAGGTTGCTAACTTTTAATTTTGCCACTGAAGGACATAAAACAAGACAATTGAAAATAACAACAACAACCCTACTGTTTAATACCCCAGCATTTCGGGACAGTGAGAGAGGTTTAACATTTAAAAGTAGGAAGGACAAAAATCTCAGACTAAAGGACAGCCCTTCTAATTGAGTACATTTAGTTTGACGAAACATCCACTAGCTTGTCTTTATTATCTTTATTCCACTACGGACAAGAGTAAATCTGGGTACAAACTGGCATCTGGGAATCACAGGACTAGATCTTTTTCACCCTGCAGCTTTGACATTCTTGCATGGTATGTGGGCTGGGAGTGAGAAGAGGAGCTATTGGCAAGGATTTGGTGTCAATTAACAGATGTTGTCTAAAAGCCTTTAGCTTATTTTGATAAGCAGAAATCAGACTGTCACATAAACAGAACATAAATGAAAAGAAACAAAAACGACATGTTCAAGCTGTAGCATGCATCCTGGTGTAGCATACCGTCTTTTCAAAATATAGCATGCTCACAGAGCACATTTTTCTTCTTCCTAAGGGGTCACTGGCAATGTGATTTAAAATATCTATAAAAGGAAAATTCTCTATTACGAGCTGAAATGCTCACAAATGGTCTTTATAAATACCTTCACTGGGTCTGAATTTTTGATGTATGGTTCCGCACAGTGTGTAATGTTGCCCTGTAGCACTTTTTCAATTCGTGCTACCAGAAAAATTTCAGGATGTGGATTTGTCACTGAGAAGATGCCCTGTAAAAAAAAAATTGCTTCCGTTAGACTTTTAAAAAATTTTTACTTAACCATATACATACAATTGTTTGGCTAATAATCCCTAGTAGAGTGTTTACTATAAACCAAAAAACCAAACTTGTTGCCAACAAGTTGATTCTGACTCATGTTGACCCCGTGTATTACAGAACAGGGTCCATAGGTTTTTCTAGAGTGTTCAGTATATAGAATGTTGACATTCAACATAGGATCATGCCCTATTGTTAGTTGCCATCAAGACAGCTGACTCATGGTGACCTTATATGTAACACAATGAAACGCTGCCCAGTTCTGTGCCATCCTTACAAGTGTTGCTATGCTTGAGGTCACTGTTGAAACCACTGTGTCAATCCATCTCATTGAAGGCCGGCCTCTTTTTCTCTGACCCTCTACCCTAGCACCTAGAATTAGATAACATTTCTTTTCATACAGTTTGCAAAGCTCCCAGTTTCCTTTCAAGACAGATTTTACTTTTAGTCAACATTTCACACCTATTAGCCCTTAAGTGCAGGTGTTACCTTTGCTGTTTAACCTCTTCCATTTGGCTTGTTTTTCAAGGTGTATTTGTTGACCTAACGAATACAATATGCACGGTCTGGCTTAATTGGCCTGTACTAAAATAGTGTGCATCTCTCAAGTGGAACTGGATATGCACATGCATATGCATGTAACTCCAAAGTAATTCACTCACATTTAATTAATGCTAATTGCAGCTAAGAAGGAAGAAAATACTTTACTGCTCTGTGTAACATAAAAATGAAATCATCCTGTTAGAAAATGTTCCTCTGTTGATGTGAAAGAGCTCTGTGGCTTTCAATGGAAAGGTAGGGAATAGAGGATCCAAAACTCTTTTTGTCCCCATACACTTTACTTAAGAGTACCCAAGGAGACACAACCAACACTGTATCAGTTTTCGTCGAATGTATGTGGAACCATCATGTTATTCCCTACCCAGTTCCTTCCAAACAGAATATCCTCTAAATGGCCTATCAGTTGGCTATGTCTGCTATTTAAAGGAGCACCACACAAACTGATCTGAGCGGAAAAAATCCATCACTGGGATGCTATCAAGTTTTATTTTTCAACTTGGCATATTACGAACTGTGTTAATATAAAGCTTTCCGGTTTTCAGGATTTCAGACACATTATCTCATTTAATTCCCGATAGAACATTTTAAAGTAAAGAAGGCAGAAGAGAAAACTGAGTGTTAGGGGCTAAGTAATTCCCCACAAAGTCAACCGGCTTGTAAGGAGCCCAGACAGTGGCCGATTCAGCCTGAAATCCCCAAGCAGCAAGCACGGAACAAAGTGATTAAAAACTGCGCAGGAGTCAAAATGCCTGGGTTCAAACTGATTCTACTGTTTATGGGTTTAGGCGAGTCATGACCTCCTTAAATCTCAAGTTTCTCATGTATCAGATGAAGATGATGATAATGATAGCAATTTTGTACACTTTTATGGACTTGAATAAAATAATGCCCATTAGCTACCTAGTTGCTAGGGTGGCCCAAGTGTCTCAAAGTCACAGAACTTACTTCTGGAACTGCTGGGAACAGGCTGCTAGAGCTTTAAGATGCAGCTGGCATAATGGAGCTGAGCAATGCACCCTGAATGCAATTTTCTGCTTACTAATTGGCACGTAACTGTACTGGATGCTTTTCACGCATTCTCTCTCATTTAGTCTTCATCAAAACCCTTGAATGTAGCCACTACTATATACACATTTTATAGATTATGAAACTGAGGCTCAAGTTTTGTAGCTTACTTAGGGTTATACAGAGTAAGAGGTTAAGAAGGGTAGAAGCCAGGGCTTCTAGATACAGAACTGTTGTAGTTCAGTTTGTGTGTCAACTTGGCTGGGCAGCTGGATGTAGTATTCCCTATGATGAGGCTGGTAATCAACTCCACGGTGGGATCTATTGGGAGCAGCTGAGTAGCTGCCTTAGGGATGTGGTCTGCTTCACGTATATAAAGAGAACCCTAGGGGATAATCTCTAGCTTATGGCATGCTTGAACTCTGCACGGAGCCGTGTCATTGTTCAGTAGCCTGCCATGCTCCGCTAACCTTGAGTATTATAATTTTACAGATGTTGATGATACATAAAAGCAGGTCATTTTCACTTGTTTGTCACTGATCTAAGCTGTACTTAGGATACACGGTGTGCCTGACACAATGCCGAGTGCTCTCTGGGGATAACACATCCTGTTTGAAGCTTACAATAGCCCTTGAATGTAGGTTCCATCATAATCTCCATTTTACAGATGAGGATGCTGAGGCACAGAAACATTCATTTTTAACTCACCAGGGATTCCAATGTGGGAAGATACTTCCTGGGAGCTGTTTTGACTTTTTTCTCCATCAGCTTCCTCCCCTCCCCCTGAACTGAGTTCAAAAGAATTACAGCCAGAGCCCAGGAACACTGTGTGGGCAGGAAACATGGTCCTTTGGGCCAGGCTTCTGGCCTATCGCTCCATTACCACCAAGGATACATGTCTGTGCCCCTGCAGGGTGGTTTTTACCCACTTTCCTGCCCCCTCCCTCCAGAGAAGGGGTCATGTTGGCCCCACCCAGCACCAACACTTACACTGCCTCCAGGGTATGTGGTGGTGGGGGATTCGACACTCCTTCCCCAGCCCAAAAACTGCTGCCTCCTGCTTGGGTGTCCACAGAGCTACAGGAAGGCAGACCCTCCAGAGTAAAGCAGCTCCCCCAAACCCCAGGTCAGCCAGGGTTCAATGTCAAGGTCAGAGAGTACTAAGTAAGCTCTGTCAGGGCATCTGGGAACAAACTGCCAGGCAGCTGAGAGTAAAGCAAGTAGTCACAGTAGCTGTTTAATGTCAGGGAGGTCAAGTCATTCTACAATGGACCCAACTCTCTCTTTTCCTGTGGCCATCCCTGCTGTGGCTCTTCAGAAAGAAGATACTGGAGAGCATGACCCCAGGGAGTGAGCAGCCTAGAGCAGCCTCAAAATCGAATCCATCCTGTTGCCTCTTCCTGTAGATGACACAGCCATTTGAGTAGTGTAGGGTCTAGAAGGGGCTGCCAGGCAGCCCTTTCTAGGAACACTGGGGAACTGGGTTGTTTCCTTCTCTCTAGGGTGATACAAGAGGAGATCTGGTGGTGTAGTGGTTAAGGCATTTGGCTC
The DNA here is from genome assembly GCF_000298275.1 of Orycteropus afer afer. NCBI lineage: Eukaryota > Metazoa > Chordata > Mammalia > Tubulidentata > Orycteropodidae > Orycteropus > Orycteropus afer. The sequence continues at coordinate 4,677,849 of NW_006921846.1, read as the reverse complement.
CTAACCAAAATGTCAGCGGTCTGAACCCACCGGCCGCTCCATGGAAGAAAGATAAAGCAGTCTGCTTCTGTAAAAAGATTTACAGCCTTGGAAACCCAATGGGGGTCACTGTGAGTGGGAATCAACTCTATGACAGTGCATTGAGTTTAGGGTGACATAGAAAGCAGTAGAGCACAGGGGTTAAATCCTGGGCTTTGGAGCCTTCTAGACCTAGCATCACCTTGGACAAGTCATTTGACTGCTCTATGTCTCAGTTTGCTCATCTGTAAAATGAAGATAGAAACACTACTTATCTACTTTACTGGGTTGTTATAGGGATTGACTTCATACAGTTGGAGTACCTAGAGAAATACAATGGCAATAATAAACACTCACCAAATCATTCTGATTGCTATAGTAAGAAATCAATAAACATTGTCAAATTAATGAGCTAAGATTAGTGTTCAGATCTAACTTTTAGACTCACTCCTACCTGGCATTGCTTCCTGGTCCTACATAGGAAAAAGTTGAGAAACAGACTTCTTGAAAATAAAATCCTCAACTATTTGAAGAAAATAGCCACTTCCTGATACCTTTACATGATCTGGAAAAAGGTGCAGAATAAATCCACCTTAAGACACTGCCCATCACTCTCACCTTTCCAGCATTCATCCATTCCTTTGGGGCCTCATTCAAGTCCAATATCCTTTGTGTGTTCACTCCTGATCACTGACCCCCTCCTCACATTCCAAACTCATCTAGTATCACTGTGTGATATAATTCAATACCTAATCACGTTCTGTACAGTAACATCGGTTATTTCAAACAGAACTGGGTTCAAATTCTACCTTCACCACTACTAGAGCTTTGTAATGGTGAGTAGTTTACTTAACCTCCCTGAGTGTCAGTTTCCTTATCATAATTATATTATTTCACAAGACTATCATGATTATCGGGAGCTCTAGTGGTGTTGTGGTTAAAGCATTAGGCTGTTAACCAAAAGGTCAGTAGTTTGAACCCACCAGTCACTCCTGGGAGAAAGATGAAGCAGCCTGTTTCTGTACAGATTTACAGCCTTGCAAACCCTATGGGGGCAGTTCTACTCTGTCTTAAAGTTGGAATTGACTCCATGGCAGCAGGCTTGGTTTCATCATGAGACAACAACTAGGCACACAGGGGATATTTTAAAAAAAGTGTTGATTTTCTTACTGACCTTGATTATAAATTAGATGAAACCTGAAACCACAATTTAAACTCCCTGCATCAAACATATATCTGAGTACAATGAAGTAATACAGTAAATACATCATTGGTTTAAAATTACTTATTTAATATTTCAGGGAAAATTTTTTAATACATAATCCAATAGCAAGCTCCCAAACAATTTTGTGCTTGCTTGACCTCTTTTAGAAACACGTGACATCATAGAAGTGAACCCTATAATCTGGGTAATGAAATACAGGGCTATAGAAAACAAGGCACAACTCGGCTGGGGGGGGGGAAGCTACCACCCAAAAGGGTCAATAGTCCCAAAAGGGTAGTGATAACACATGTAAATCTTCCCCTACCGTTTGGGAATCTGCATCAATGAACATGTTTGACCCCAAAACATGGGGACAATCCAACAAACAAAGTAAGATGTATGCATATGGATGTTCAATGCAGTGTTATTTATGACACCAAAAAAACAGATACCCTAATTAGCTTTATCAGTGGAATACCATGTTAACCGGTAGTAATCATGTGGCTCATCTACAGATATTGATACAGGATATTAATGGCTATTTAACATGATGTTGTTAAATGAATGAAGTAGCTATAAAATAGATATAAAATAGAATGAACATAATTTTTATAAGAAACCCACTAAAAACTCTAAATCATAGTGACCCCAAAGGGTTTCCAAGGCTGTAAATCTTTATGGAAGTAGCTTGCCTCATCTTCCTCCCACAGAGCAGCTTGTGGGTTTGAACTACCAACCTTCTGGTTAACAGCCAAATGCCTTACCCACAGTGCCATAAGACACATATAATATGTATGTGTTTATATAAACAACACAGATATCTAAAACTATGTTCACTTAAATGTTAATAGTTATTATCTATGGGTGATACTTTTCACTTTTTTTTTGGTATTGCTTAAATTTTCTACAAAAGTATGCATTTATCCTCATAATTAAGGAGCTCTGGTGGTGCAGTGCCTAAGGCATTTGACTACTAAGCAGAAGACTGGCAGTTCAAACCCACCAGCTGCTCTGCAGAAGGAAAATGAGGCAATCTACTTCTGTAAAGAGCTACCACCTTGGAAACCCAGTGGGGTCTCTATGAGTTGGAATTGACTCGATGGCTGTGGGTTTGGTTTGTTTTTCATCTTTATAATTTTAAAAAAAGTAACAACATTTTTACTTTGGGAAAAATAAGTCTCCTTACAATGTGAGCTGCTTTGCTCTTCTACTTCTTCCCACTTTAGTTTCATGACATGCTCCTGTTTCCTTTCAGCTACAGAAGTCTAGGGGGAAGATCATCAATTCTGCTTCCCCTAAGTTCTTATGGCCTCCAAACCAACTGCCATCAAGTCGATTCTGACTCATAGCAATCCTATAGGGCAGAGTGGAACTGCCCCACAGGGTTTCTAAGGTTGTAAATGTTTATTGAAGCAGACTGCCTCATCTTTCTCCTGTAGGGTAGCTGGTAGGTTCAAACCACCAACCTTTTGTTTAGCAGCTGAATGCCTTAAGCACTGTGCCACTAGAGTACCGTTATGGCCCCAAATCTGGTTAAAATGCCAGGGAACTATTAAGGGTCTTTTTAAAGAGAGTTCTTTGAACTAGATAGGACAGAAGAGGTAGCTCTAACACAACCAGTTCCCTCTCACTGCTTTTCAACTAGAACCCCCTTGACAATGGGGATAAAGAATCTTTATGCTTCCTTAAAACTATGTATTTCATAATGGACGTATGGAATTAGGATGTGAAAGTTATTGTACGGCTGTTTTTCCTTCAAACCATTAGGGAACCCAGTGCCTTGCTCAGAAGTATGCACATGGGTGTGTGTTTGTGTATCAGCATTCCATCTTACGTATATTTCCTTTGGATCTCATATCATGGTCCCATTGAAAATGTTACTTCACCAAGGTATTACTATCACGTTCAGTGGTTTCCATTTTTTTCCTCTAACTTCCATCACCAGGAAAAAAAATACCTACAGACAGACTTCAAAAGAGCTGGAATGCCCAAGAAAACATTGGCCTGGAACCACGAAAGCTCCTAAGGGTGTTTCTCCTTCTTATTCTGAATGTGCCACAAAGGCTCACGATCATTCTTTACCTGTTTTATGTAGCGTAGCTGAGATTCAGCAATTCCATGAATGAAAGACTCAGGTGAAGAACCTTTTCGGTTTTCATCACTGGCCAGTTGGCCTGAAGTGCCCCACAGCATTTCACGGACAGATGGGGGATTTAAGTCTATGTGGAAGTCAGCTGAAATCTTACAATTGTTTTTTACATCAAATAAGGCAAGATTGATAAAAAAAGGTTCAACCTGAAAATGAAAACAAGTTAAATTTTGAAACTAATACTTTGTGGGTACAGGGGAGGCTCAAGTAGGAGGGAAACTAATTGTAATAAAAATTTTTTTTCTTTAAATCATTCAAGCTGCTTTGAGTACAGTTCTTTTCTGAACTGAGTAAATAATAGTCTTTAGCTAAAATGTCATTGTGGTTCATCTGCATGTAAGAAAAGGACAGATTCAAACTTCAGCAAATTTTAACTTTGGTCACGTGTAAATAATTTCACACATTATCAATTGAAGAGAAAACACTGTAGAAGTCAGAAGCTATGTTTAAAGAACATCAACTGCTCAATGAACAAAATTTAATTCTTTATATGTATATTGAATTTACCTAAAAAGATGATGCCAATATTGCAAAGCAAATGTGAATCTTTACTTTTGATACATTACAACTTCTAAAACAATACATTTCATACAAGCTAGCATCAATCAACATCAAATTACTTGACAAAAGCTTTGCCCCATCAGCAGTTTTGGAAGGCATGATTCCTCCCTACAGATGGCACTGGAAAGCTGGTCACAAAGAGAAATTTCATGCCAGATGGCATAAAGATTAATTAACCCTTTGCACACCAAAAGTCTGCTACTGCATTGTAGCTAATGTGTAAGAGACTCAATCATCATTGTTGGTATTTTTAAAAGATAAAACTAGGACCAAAAATAAAGGTAAGCATAAAATAAATCTGATGCTTTTAAGATGTATAGTTTCAAGTATTTCTAAGCAACTCAAATAATTTGTAACAAGTGAAAATTAGAATTTTCTCTGTGTAAAAAATGGGATCCCACTCGATGAGAATAGTGAGTGAGCCTAGCATGGTTCTGGTGTTCCTTATTCACGGATATGAATCAGTTTCCCAGAATTATTATCCTCTGGTAGAATTCATAAATTTGAGGATTTTCTAGGTTCTAAGCACATGGCCCTCTTCAATGTCAAGGGCCTACTCTATGTACTCTGCTATTCTGATTAGGGAAGACTTTAATAAATACTCTCAAGATAAAAATATATTCATATTTTGGCAAAAGAAAAAGCTGGATGAAATTCTGCCATGCCAAATTCATCATTTTTCATCCAGTAAATTAGTTCTCAGCTTCCCCCCAACAACAACAAAAAAATAATAAAGATATTTCTTTATGCACTGGTTCAATGAGGGCAAAAGAAAAAGGTCATACATACATTTGTGGGTGGTCCTTTTGTGTTGTCTCCAACTTGACCCAAGATATTAAACATTAAATCATGGCAATTTACCAGGAAACGTTTGTTACACTTTTCTTCAAATGGTTTTATATCAGGTTCAATTCCCGAAAAGTCCAACCTCTACAAAACAGATAATGAATAATTATACCCCCCAAAAAAAGAGGAATTAATGAAAATCTATAAGCAAAACTGGCAGCTCAGGATATTCTTCATTTAAACTTTTTCATTTGGTTATTCAACAAGCCTTTGTGGAACTTTTGCAATAAAGTTCAAACTCTAATGGAGAAATCTTGGAGGGGGATGATGAGAGTCTGATATAAGTCAATGGAAAAAAATCACAAGTCAGTATCATTTCCTACCAAAGCCCTAAATGTCATGACTCCCTAACTCCACCACCCCTCTGATGTCATCTTCTTGCCTTTTTCCCTCTATTCTAGCCAGAAGCCCTGGTGGCACAATGGTTAAGCTAATTAAGAGGTTGGTGGTTCTAACATACTGCGGCTTCACAAAACAAATATGTGACAGTCTGCTCCCATAAAGGGTACAGCTTTGTAAACTCTATGGGCCAGTTCTACCCAATCCTATAGGGTTGCTGTGAGTCGGAACTGACTCAACAGCACCCAACTGTTCCAGCCATGCTGGCCTCCCTCCTTGTTATTTTTCCAGCACACCAGTGTGCTCTCATCTCAGGGCCTTTGCACTTGCTGTTCTCTCTCTGGAGCCCTCTTCCCCCAGATAGCTGCTGGCTTGCTCCCTCACTTCATTCATGGGTCTGATCAATTGTCATTTCCACAAAGAGATCTTCTCTAACTCCCTATATAAAACCACATACTTCCTGACAGTCTATGCTCCCTTCCCCTGATATATTTTTCTAACATTGCTTTTTTTTTCTGTTTACTGTATAAACAATGTGTACATCCATGAGAACCCACACCTGTGGCTTCCAGCCAAACGAAAGACAGGCATATGAGTTGAACATTTACCTGAGGTAGATACACTCCTCGGAGAGAACAATCATGGGAGAAAGAAGGGCTGCTTATGCACAGGGAAACAGTTCAGGGGGCAGGAGTGCCTGGAGTGATAGACACTGGGAAGAGGTAATGATGGGGAGGAAGGGGAAGGGGAGCTGTTGCATTGTGGGAAACTGCAGTTAATGTCATGAGAAAAAGTGTATGTGAACTGTTGTATGGAAAGTGAATTTGTTCTGTAAATTTTCACCCAAATCACAATAATAATAAAAAAAAAATGTATACACCCATGATGGCAGAGAGTTTGTTTCCTTTATGAGCTATGCAGGAGGCAAAACTGACAGGAATGGGACTGGGAAGCAGCAAGAATAACACAATGGTCTCTAACTTGGGAGACTGGGTAGATAGTGGTGTTATGAACTTGTTGTTTGTAATTGTCAGGTGTCCTCAAGTTTGCTCTGACTCACAGCGACCCTGTGTACAACAGAACAAAACACTGCCTGGTCCTGTACCACTCACAATCCTTGCTATACCTGAGCCCATCACTGCAGCCACTGTGTCAATCCATCTTGTTGAGGGCCTTCCCTTCTTTTTCACTGACCCACTATTTTACCAAGCATGATATCCTTTCTCCAGGGAATGGCCCCTTCTGACCATGACCAAAGTAGGTGAGATGAAGTTTTATATATTTGTTTATTATATCCATAATAACATATTATACATTAAGTTATAAACTTGTGAAAATAAAAATTAACAGCAGATTTGGGGAGAAGGTGAGTAGAGATGATTAGCTTAGACTGGAATGTGTTGAATTTAAGGTACTGTAGGTAGGTGGCTGACAAAATGGGAGAAGTCTAGATCTGGATTTGGGGGTCAGTGGAATCTAAGGTGAGAAGGTGAGAAGGCAGACAAGGCTGGAATCCTGGGGACCATCTACATTTAAATGGTGAACAGAGGGAGAGGCATCTGCCTAGTTAAGTGATAAACACTGACTATAACAGAGCTGGGGGATGCACTCTGGTTGCCATAAAAGAGGTATTTTTCAAATGATTGGTATTTCAAAATAAAAAGTTAAAAATATCTTGGGAGCCAAGGAATTCCTTTCAGCAGAGGAGGAATCTGTCCTTCCTCCAAGAAACTCCTAGAAACCTCCTTAGCTCACAAGGTTCAGGCAACCTAAGTTCATCTGAATGTCTGAAGAGGCTTTTATTCTGTTCACAAATGGGAAGGAAAGTGTAAATTGTGAGACCATTTACTCTACTTTCATTAAGGCCAGAGACATGGTAGGCGGGAAATGATTGGGTGAATCAGAGCAGAATATACTGCCAAAATGGAAAACTCCAGCCAAGATACACAAGACTTTTTCTCAATTACCTAAGTAACTCAAGCCAAAACAGGTATTATGCCTGAAGAATTTTGGATAATTACAGCTGTTCTGACCTACCCTAGATCACTAGCACAATCCTCCTTAAATAGGCCTAAAGTGTAACATTTGTACCTGAAAGCATGATCCACCCCCCCAGTCTATTTATCTACAAAAGACATACACTTGTGTGGGACTAGACAGCTCCCTCTTGAACACTTATCTATCTATGGAGCCAGCAGAGGCAAGTCATTGCCATGGGAATCAATTCTTATTTCCGCCCATTTATCTGCCCTCTTCTCTGTCTTACTCAGACAGTGGAATGTGAAGAGAAACTGTATCAAACCACCCCAGACCCCAAATCCTTTCCCTTTTGGGGCCTGTGAGTGTAAATGTTGAGACATATGGCCCTTCCCCAGTAGTTAAAGTTTGAGTCATCCCTTCCATAAGCCAGAATTTCTTAATCTCTAAGGCCACTGGTAGAAAACATGTCCCTAAACACTGAACTATGGCCTAAAGGAAGGCTGGAATTATGGGATGGCACTTTACTTAGAAAGGGTGCTCAACACATGACAATATGGGTTTCTCTGTGGAAAGACTGCCTTTCATAATCAACATTACATTAAATTTTTTTGTTCTTAACACTTCATCACAATTTTGAGTTTTCCTCTCACTGTAGCTCACTGATAAACAACTGGACATCAGTGCAGTTCCATGACCACAAAAATTCTACTACACCACAAATTTTTAGAGATACTGGATTTAGTTTCAACCACAGTCAATTGACTCCTTTGTATGCAATGAAAGAGCCTGACGTGTCCAATTAGAGCCCAATCATCTGGGGGAAATCAAAGGCACAGAGGTGCTTGGAACAAGTATGTTTCTAAATGAGTATCTTAGAATGAACATTCTCAAGGGCTGCTATACTCTGATTTTTAAAACATAATTTACACTAAAACAATACTGCTGTAGGAATAAAAAAAGAAACTTTAAAAAATAAATTTCTCCAAATAGTTTTATTTTCTCATGATATGTTTTTATAAAGGAAAAACACTCTCATTACTTACTGATTATATACTTTTCCATTTGAAACAAAGTAAAATTTAAATTAAACTGTATGAAGCTTGAGGCTGGATGAACACTTAAAACTACTGCCCAGAGATAATCTTTTTTTTTAAATTTTTTAATTGTCATTTGGGTGAAAATTTACAGAGCAAATTCACCTTCCATACAGCAGTTCACATATACTTTGTCTCATGACATTGACCACAATTTACCACAATGCAACAGCTCCCCTTCCACTTCCTCCCCACAGTTACCTCTTCCCTGTGTCCATCCCTCCATACACTCCTGCCCCCTGAGGTGTCTCCCTGTGCATAAACAGCCCTTCTTTCTCCCATGGTTGTTCCATCCAAGGAGTATATCTACCTCAGGTAAATGTTCAACTCATATGCCTGTCCTTTGTTTGGCTGGAAGCCACAGGTGTGAGCTCAACTCCAGACCTGAAGGGCAACTAGGGCCCATAGTCTCAGTGGTTCCACCAGGCTCTATCAGACCAGCACTGAGATAATCTTTAAACCAAAAATATCCTCCAGAGTCTTC
>NW_006921846.1:4667295-4668119 GCF_000298275.1 Orycteropus afer afer | reverse complement strand
CCATCTATCCACCCATATACCCATGTTTGCCTTCACTGACAATGCAGTACTGTATGTGCAAAAAGGTTCATCTTTGTTATCTGTACCTCCCATGTACCTCTCTCTTTCTCATCCTCAATGCTGCCATATTGGTCTGCTGTGCATATTTTCAACAACAAAAAATAATTTTTTAAAAACAGAAATTGAATGAAACAAACAGAAAAAAAGAAATGACAACTAAAAATATCAGTCTTCTCCAAATTATTTAAATGTCTCATTAAGGAAAACACCTGCAGTGTTCACATACGCATACTTTTCTACTTCAAACAAATCAGAAAAAAAAAAAACTCTCTTCCTCAAATAATTTCACTTTCTTGTGAAATTTTTCAGTTAGGAAAATATTTGTATGCTTTTATTCCATTTTAAAGACACTGGAGAATTAATTAGAAAATGTCATGGAATTAAGTATTAATTGGATATATCTCTGTACGAGAAGTGCCTAACTCTCATGAAAGAGGTAAGGACACACATATGCACATAAACCTGCACTTTCTGGCACTGCCCTCCATTTAAAGAGGGATTAAGCTAGATGAGAAAATTATCCCAGTTCTACCAGCCCACATCAAATGTGAAAAATCAATCATAGGTCTCATATGACCTTGTGTTCTACACTGCAGATATACACTACCACTAGATCACAATTAGATTTAATAGGTTAAACATAATCTTTAAAGAGTCTTTGTCCATTTTCATATGAGTTGAATATTTACCTCAAGTAGATACTCTCCTTGGAGAGAACAATCATGGGAGAAAGAAGGGCTGCTTATGCACAGGGAGACAGCTCA
>NW_006921846.1:4664495-4667050 GCF_000298275.1 Orycteropus afer afer | reverse complement strand
GCATGTGTGACAGTTATTCTGGGTGAAGTTGTTAAGCTATCTGTTCAAAGTGAATGAGACAAATATAAAACAATCCATATTCCCCAGTAGTGTAAAACTTAGGGATTCAACACTTCAAAGATGTAGCTTTTCTGAACAAGCAACAAATTCTAGGACTACTTAAAGAAATAGATCATTAATACCTGAACTTCTGAATCAAAAGAAAAGAGATTCTGTCTTCCATCTCCTCTACTGAGTTTGTTAAGCTGTTCAGTTTCTCTTCCATACTAAAATTAAAAAATATACATATATGTGAAAGTAGACCAAATATTATTTCATTTCCTTCATAACAGTTTTGAACATTGTTTAAATATACAGGTTACGTGAACTAGCAATCTAACACAACCTCGAAAATATGCCATTGTCCATTACCATGTATTTAAGATGCTTCCTTGGCTAAGAAGTGATAGACTGCTGTCATCATGACCCATGATAAGCTACTGATCAGACTCTTATACTTTCTGTATCTCTCATATCACCAATAATGTTGTTCAGTGTGCAGTAGGTACAAAAATGGAATCCAAGAGATGTTGGATACAAAGGAGAAATTAACAAAAGAGAAAACACTATCTTTCCACATATCCACACTTCATATAGAATTCTGATTCCTTCCCCTCAGGAAAGACATAATGGGCTGTACAGTTGGAGTGACAAAAACTGAGATGGGCTATGACTGAAATCTACCAAATCATAGAAAGCCTAAATCAGGGACCACATGAACACACCTACATTTTGAAAACAGCTTTGAGACTTGTTGATGCTTGACAGAAGGTTAGATTCAAAATTAAAAATAAAAAAGGAATTGCTAAAATTGTATAATTTTGTAGTCCAGAAAAAGGAATGAAGTAAAAACAGAAATAGGCTCAACAAGGGTTTCAATGAATAAATGGGGCATAGACTCCTAATCCATGATGAAATAGAGTTTGTTTGGTAAAATCCGTATCTCAGTAAGATATGCATGATAATTACCCTTTACAGTTTTAAAATCGGCTCATTTCAAACGCCAAAGAGCAGAGTAAATAATCCTCACCAAATCTCTAACTGGTGAAATTTATAGGCCTATACATATATATTCAATATAAGGAGAATATGTGACTTGCATATGCAATTACTTATGTAAATTAGATTGACTATCACATGCATACTGTTCCATCAATAGTTCCTTGAAAGAACATTTTATGAATGACATATAGTAATTAAACTGCATAAGAAAAAAAAAACCAAACTCACTGCTGTTGCATAAGTAAATAAAATTAATAAAGTCACAAGAACTTGGAAGGACTTTCTGGTGTCTAGGAAAGAAAAATTTTCCAAACTGTCATTTGGCACTTATAAATCTGTCTTTAGCAGTGCAACTTTTCTTTTATAATTTCTACCTCCTTCATTAATTGGCTGTTTTTTTTTTTTTTTTAACTTAGAGATGACATTGCCAATTGGAGCTGAGCATTGAAACGTTAATAGCTAATCCTGCATTGTCTCATTTGATGGCAAGTTGCCACAAGAAAGACATACCTTCATCAGCTCTGGATGCATGCTCCTCTCCAAACTGGCCATGATGTTCTCGACTTTTCCTTGGCTGCTAGTTTCATCATCTGTAAATTCATTAAAAGCAGATGTTCCCAACCACACAGACCGTGACTAATCACCTTAAGAGGACCATCTTAACTATCTATCCCAGCCCCATTCTCTCCTACTAGGATTTATTGCAAAGAATTTTGATTATGAAAGCACGGGGAAATCTTTAATGGACTTTTGAAAATCTGCCATGAATTTCCTATCCATTTTAGTCTGGTTATATTTCATATGTCAGAGCCCATGCAGCATCAACTCTAAAAAATATTTATCAACCTTCAGAGTCATTTGTAATGAAGAAGCAGGTCAACCATCAAGATTCACAGTTCCATATTCACCTTGCACAAAGGATATTCCCATGGATTAAAGACAAAGGCTTTACATTGGTAATGAATCATTTCAAAATTCTGACCTTGTGCTGTTTCTACCGTCTCCTTTTTTTCTTGCACTAAACTGTCGGTATTGATCTGAATAATCTTTTTCAAAGTTATCAACCATTCCTCCATTTCCTGCTCAGTTTCAGCAGCCAGATAATGGCTATACTTATCTAACATCTTGAGTTCAAAAGCATGACGGCGCATTTTGGGGCACTAGAAAGGGGAAAAAGAAATATGTTTAGTTAGTTTAGTTATCCTCTTAATATTAGATTTCATTATTTATTTTTACTTCAGCTCAGTACATATGTGCATCAATACCTTCATGAAATAATTGCTTCTTTCAACAAGAAACCTAAGTTCAAGATGACGACAGGCCACAACAAACACATGTTTTTTGTTTCCCTTGGTAATGGGGACTGTGCTATATGAACAAGGTTGGCATAAAATACTGCTTGCTAAGGAAGTATCATCATATAAGGCCTTTCAGCACCCTTCACATTTAAAAGAACAAACTACCACCATAAAAGTCAACAAATATTTCACTCTTTAGACCCTGCTTAAAAGTTT
>NW_006921846.1:4634318-4664355 GCF_000298275.1 Orycteropus afer afer | reverse complement strand
TTGACTGCTAACCAGAAGGCTGGCGGTTCAAACCCATCAGCCACTCCTCAGAAGGAAGATGAGGCAATCTACTTCCGTAGTGATACTGCCTCAGAAACCCAAGGAGGGGTCGTCGCTATGAGTTGGGGCCGACTCGACGGCACATAACAACAACAACAACAACAATTCACATGCATAATATGAAATAGTTGTTTCACACAAAATTGTGGTTCACAGTAACAACATGCAAGTGGCTTGTCCTTAATACTAGTGCACAAAAAAATAAAAGCTTCCTTTCCTCAAACATAAGGATACATCCTTTTACATTACTACTTCCTTTGTCATGACAAAAGGCATTACACTCTATCCCCCTCCCAAACAGTTGAGTATTTAAAAAAAAAAAAAAAGCTCATAAATCAATCATTTTCCATTGCCTGGTCATTATTCAAATTTTACCAAGAAAGTTCCTCCTCTTATCTTCAAAGTACAGCACAGGATGAAATTAAACTGCTACAATAAGTTAACTTATTGAAATTAAACTGCTATGATAAAGATTTATGTATTTGGAATATTTGGGAGGAAGATCATAAATAGATGGGGAAAACAGATCTTGAGAGAACTATAAGGGAAGGTCGGAAACCCAAAGAGGGGTCATTATGAGTCGTATCCGACTCCACGGCACCCTGGCTCCGTAGTAATGGCTTCTAGCTCTTGATCAATCAACTTCCTATTTGGATAGTCTCTCTGCCCTGTTTCATGAACCCTTTGTTCATGCCCCCTTACTAATTCAAATCAACAAATATTTGTTAAACCACTACTGTGTGCACGGCACTACTAAATACTATAGGGGATACAGAAATGAGTAACATGTGGTCCCTGTAATTCAAAATAGAATGTGTAGGGTAGAGCCCACCCACCTCCATTTTATACTTAAAAAATAGTAATGTTGTTGTTATGTGCCGTCAAGTCGGACCCCACCCACAGCGACCCCTCCTTGGGTTTCTGAGGTGGTATCACTATGGAAGTAGATTGTCCAACCTTCCTTCTGAGGAATGGCTGGTGGGTTTGGACCGCCAGTCTTCTGGTTAGCAGTCAAGTGCCTTAGGCATTATGCTACCAGAGCTTCCCCCGCAAAATATAGTAAAGGTTAAAAAAAATAGAGTATGTATAATGAACCATAAATTAGAGTGTGATTTAGTTAACATGATAGAGGAAAAAGCAAAGTGGTACCACAAGGGAGGTGGCGCTCTGTCCCACTTGGTGGGCATAAGGGTGAGGAATGAAATAGAAAACATTTCATTGTAGAAGTGGCATTTGAGCAGAGTCTTAAAGGATCAGGTTCAAACAGGAACAGAAGGGGAAAGTATATACCAAAGGGGGTAAGGAAACAATGTGAAGAAAGCCACATATGTGTGAAACTCTGTGGAGTGCTTGGTTTGGTTTGACTAGAACAGAGAGTGTATAAGAAAATGAATGCAAGGGAGACGAGGCTAGAAAGTAGAGTAAGGCCAAGTCACTGTAGGCCTATAATGCCATGTTAAAATCTTTAGACCTCACCCCATGAGACAATAAATCAAGAGCCAAAAGCTTTTGAAAAAGGAAGTAAAGGAGCCAATCTATGTATTAGGAACAGAGTGTAAAAGATGAAGTACAACAGCACAACCAATCAGAAAGGACAGCTTTAGGAAAGAGAAGACAAAACAAAGATTCAGAAAAGGGGCAGTGAGAAGGGAAAGATTAGAAGATTCTAGATACTCTGTGGAGCCATACTCAAAAGGGCTTGGTAAACAGGAGCGAGAGCAGAGCATCAAAGAGGATTCTGAGGTTACTGGTTTCAGTGGATGGAGATGCCATTAACCCAGACAGAACAACAATAAAGTTCTTAACAGTCCATCGATACTTTGGAGAAAAAGAAATAGATTACTTGTAAAACTCTACCTGAACAACATCAATGCAGGCGTCCAAGTAGATGCAACCTTTAGATTCTTTTGAATTCTTTTCATCTTTATAGGAATTAAGAATATATGAACCATCTGGAAGCTGAGTCAAGTAAAAATACCGTCTCTTGAATACCTATGGGGGAAAACCACCAAAGATACATTTGTCAAATATATACTGCATTTGAACAGCTTGTTCTATCTCAAAACCTTAAACAGCTTTTCAGGCTTTGTATCAGCATACTTCAGACAACCCTGGGAAGTTGTTAGGAATTATGACTATCTTCCATTTTTCTTTTAAGATAGAGAATTTAAAGCCAAGTAATTTACCCTCGGTTAACCAAAGATCTAGAAAAGAACAATACTTAACACTGCTTAACACTTTAAAGTTTATAAAGCACCATTTCACGATAGCATTCCTGCATTTAATTGAAAGCCATGGTTGGACTCTATTTTCGTTCATATGACCACAAATCCAAATATATATAATGTACATACACATACCCTTGTATTATATATTTACATTCCACTCGTATTCACCTACACTGTACTAGCACCTCTCCTTCTAAAAGCCCAGCTTATAATGCTCAAAGGTAAAAATCTGTGTGTCATTAGCTGCTTACCAGTTGTTGCTGAACACTGAGATTTAAATCAGTACACCCAATGAAACAGTGCCATTCACTGGGAGTTAGGGATTCACAACAGTTAAGGAGCAGCCTGTTGCTATACTTCACAGCAAAGCCTACAGGAATGGAGAAAAGAAGCAAGACTACCTGATTCACTCACGCTGCCCCTCTATGCTCCCTTAAATGTAGGACTCTGGAACCTGATGTACAGGGTGAGAAGAGGAGATGAGGAACTCTCTGATAGGAGCTATGGTGGTATTGTGCCTAAGGCACCTGACTGCTAACCAGACAGTTGTCGGTTCAAACCTATCAGCCACTCCCCAAAAGGAAGATGGGACAATCTACTTCTGTAAAGATTTATTGCCTCAGAAACCCAATGGGGGGGTCACTATGAGTTGGTATCGATTTGATGGCAGTGAACTTAGTTTTTTGGTAGTGATGAACCCATGCTTCTTTCAATAAATCACATACAGCAAGCTGTGGTCAAGTGTTTGTTGCAGGGAGGGGGGGTAGAGCTTATTCCAGTTCCAATTCTCCAGGATGATGAATCTAACATCATCTTACAGTGGGAAGGGAAGAGTGGGAAATAGACTCTTGGTGATTACTAAGGAAATATGCATTCCTACTCGTCTTACCCACAGAACTGAACTTTAAGTTTTAAATTTGTCAATTTTAATCACCTATCTGATTATCTAGGACGATTCCTGGTTATCTTAAGAACCTGAAGTATGGAAATTGTGTTGCTTGGCAAGATGATTATTGCACACTATTTAACTTCTGGCCTAGTACGTGAGACATCAACAACTTCTTTCTCCATAGCATGAGCAAGCGGAATATAAAAACATGTCATAAAGGGTGTCTCTTTTTAGGAAAGCCAATAAAAAGAAATAATGATGCTTGTAGTTGTTTTTGACTTGGATTAAGTATTACCGATTTCTGAATGGATGACAAAAATATACTAGTGTGAGGAACACCCTAACGGGTTAGACTGCTAAATGCTACAGCTTCTATTCCAGGGAGTAGCCATGTGGGTTATGTGATATCAACAGGAAGGGGTCCAAGCAGTAAATATCTGCTTGCTTTCCAATGCCAGTCAAGTTAAGTTTACCAAATTATAAAAAACAAAATAAATAAATAAAACTTCGAGCCCAAAGCACACTAAAAATAATAAAACTGTGAATTTCACATTAAAACAAAAAAGACTGCCACATTATGATACATAAGATAAAGAAAGGATATCTATAACTTCTCATATTTCATTTACCTACATTTATCTTTACTGGACTTATAATTGAAAAAACTCTATTAAACACACAAGGAAAATGTTAATCACAATGGTAACTATATACGTACATTTGCTTATTTTCATGACATTGGTTCACATCTGTTATTAAAACGATGGGAACAGAAGACCTAAAATTATGTACTGAGCTCATTTCAAATGAACATTTATTAAGTACTTACATTATGCAAAAGACTGCATTTTAAAAAATTATGACAAAAAGTATGTGTAAGAAAATTAGAACAAATTTTCCAGACAAAAATTATGAAAATTAAACCTGATCAGAATTTGAATTATGACAAATGCTAAAAAGTCTCTAGCTGCAGTGGGACAATCTGTAGAATATATTTGCAGGGTCCACAGCCAGCAACAGAGAGAGGGGTAGAGGAAGGAAAAATACAAAGGAAAACATTTTGTGGCATGGAGTCAGATTATAGCCTGCTGCTTTTTTTTCACGTACAGCTGCCTCACCAAGCAAAGGCATTCTGTGGCAGCAACCACTTCCAATATTAGCAAAGCCCATTATTAGAAGAGAAATGGAAAGGGATCTGAAATTACAGTAAATCACTTCCTCTAACATTGCAATTATGTCTAAATATGACACTGATTTAGGTAGCTTATGAATCTGGGGAGAAAGCATGGTAAAATGGAAGGACCAGATGCCTGAAAGTCCTAAGAATTTGGTTTTCACAGTTGGGCTCATCTGCTAGCTACCATGACTGCTCCTTTCTAGGCCTGCCTCAGTTTCCTCACTGATAAAACTACTGGACCAGACTAAATTGTAAAATCATGTTTTTTTTAGAATCTATGAATAATTTTTATCAAAATTGAACAAGCAGCTGTCCTACATGGGGGGGGGGCTACCCTCCCAAGACATTTCCTGCATACTAGAAGCATACAGATAAACAACAAATCTTTATATAAGCCACCTCTATTTAGAAACCAGACAATGACCCGACAACAGATCCCTAAGGTCTCCAAGATCTCTTCTCATTCTAGTATTATATAATGCACGCTGGGTTTCATTTTCTAGGAAGCTTTTACGGTGTCTTTCAAAGAAGAAAAGGGTTCCTAAATCTCTCTTGGGAGCTCTGGTAGCATAGTGCCTATGGCACTTGACTGCTAACCAGAAGGCGGCAGTTCAAACCCACCAGCCACTCCTCGGAAGGAAGATAGGACAATCTACTTCCATAGTGATACTGCCTTGGAAACGCAAGGAGGGGTCGCTATGAGTCGGGTCCGACTCGACGGCACATAACAACAACAACAAATCTCTCTTAAGCAACCAAAAGGGAAATCAGAAACATAACTTCTATAATATTTAAAAAATTTCCAAGATGTGACTATTTAGGGCTTAAGTCCACATTTGTTTACATTTCAAAAAGACAGCTGATAAAATAATGACTATATGGAACAGTAGTATTTACTCTAGATCATACCTTTCATTTGAAGGCCCCAAGTCCTTTGTAACCAATAGCTAATTCTGTTAATATCCCTTGGGGGTAAGTAAGCATCACCTACATTTTACACAGCAGCAAACTGAGAGGCCAAGAGCTCATTCAAGTTGACCCAGGCAAGTCAGCGGTAGGACGGGAATCAGAATCATACCACAGTGACAAACGAAGAGAATCCTGCCCGAGCCTCCAATGGTTTCTCATCAAGGGTAGAATAAATTCCAGAATCCTTATCATAGCCTGGAATGTGCTACATGATTTGGCGTCAGATCACTCCCGGTCCATGGGCTTACAAATCAACTTAATCCAATGAACTAAACCCATTGCCGTGGAGTCGATTTCAACTTGTAGTGACCCTGTAGGACACAACAGAACTGCCCTGTCAGGCTTCCAAAAGTACAATCTCTATGGAAGCAGACTGCCACATCTTCTTGCAGGGCAGCTGGTGGATCTGAACCTCCAACCTTTCAGTTTAGCAGCTGAGTACTTAACACACTGCACCACCGGGACTCCTATGACTTACCAACTGCTCTTTAAACACCCCACACAAGCTCCTTCCAGGGCCTCTACTTCCTGTTTCCTCGACCTGGAATCCTCTTGTCCCACATACCCTCAGGTTTTTGCTTGAATGCTGCCTTCTCTGAGAGGCCATGCATGATCACCTGCCCTCATAATTGCAACCTTTTTTTATCTTTTTCACAAAATTACATTCTTATTCATATATCTGTTTACTTATTTACTATCTGTCTCCTATAGACTGTTACGGTCCATATCTCATCTCCTGCTACATCCACATTACCTATAATAGTTGCCTGGGCTCAACAACTGCAAAATGAAAGATGAATGAATGAATGAATAATGTATTCAGATTCTCTGGTAGTTTCATCCAATAGAATGGTGTTTCTCTGTAATGTCCATACTCCTCCTCTTCCTTTCCTTTTTTTTTTTCAAGTATTGAAGATACCTGAAAATCTCCCACCATACTTGAGGAACATGGACCCTGACAAGTAGCCTACCAAGTCTGCCCAGAATAAGAAAACACGGAGGAAGCCAGAGGCAATGATTATCTGGTATCAGTGTCCACTGAATTTCTTGAAGGATCCAAGGTCTTTGCATGGTAACCTTTTAAAGTTTACTGTTCTTGAGTGGGAACAAAGGTCTTTTGCCATTTAGTTGAAACAAAGATGGCAAAAAGGCAGGAAAGTCTGAGCACCTAGTATCCCCAAAGCAGAAAATCCTTTTACTTAACAAATCTCAAGAGTGTTTTCCTAAGTGGGTCGTCTACCAGTCACCCTGTTGCCATGGAGCTAGCTCAGACTCGGTGACCCCATGTGTGTCAGAGCAGAACTGTGCTCCACGGGGTTTTCAACGGCAGATTTTCAGAAGTAGATTGCCAGCAATTAATAAAGAACCAGCTAGATTCTCCCAAACGGACACGTTTGGTAGCGTATCTTTGATACACATGTGTAGAAAGAACAATTGACAGAAAAAACCTTTTCTGCTACTTAAAATATATTTCATACTTACAGTAAAATATGTGACAAGTGTATATTAACTTGACATGGGAATGAAAACATTCAATGTTATTAATTGGATAAGTAACTTTTTAGTCAATTAAACTGTTAAGAACTAGTTTTCTCTCTTGATCAAAACCAGGTATTTCTGTTTTAAATATACCACAACGGATAGGGAAATGGCTAAAGTATATAGTCAACTCTAACTCACTGCCGTCGAGTCAGTTTTGACTCATAGAGACCCCTCCTTGGCTTTCCAAGGCGGTATCTCTATGGAAGTAGGTTGCCCGATCTTCCTTCCGAGGAGTGGTTGGTGGGTTTGAACCACCAGCCTTCTGGTTAGCAAGCAAATGCCTTAGGCACTACACCACCAGAGCTCCCAAATATATGGTATGGGAAGGTAAAGAGGTGGTGATATTCCTGTATGGTGATATTCCTGTAAAATTTAACTTTTGTTTTTTGTTAGGTGCTGAGAAGTTGGTTTGGACCCACAGCAAAAGAATGAAACAACGCCCAGTCCTACACTATCCTCACAATCGTTGCTATGTTTGAGTCCATTGTTGCCACCACTGTGTCAATCCCTTTTGTTGAGGGTCTTCTTTTATTTCACTGACCCTCTACCAAGAATGATGTCCTTTCTCCAGGGACTGGTCCCTCCTGATAAAATGTCCAAAGTACATGAGATGAAGTCTCGGTATCCTTGCTTCCAAGGAGCATTCTGGCTGTACTCCTTCCAAGACAGATTTGTTTGTTCTTTTGGCAGTAAACGGTATATTCAATATTCTTTGCCAACACCGTAATTCAAATGCATCAATTCTTCTATGTTCTTCCTTATTCACTGTCCAGCTTTCACATGCATATGAGGCAACTGAAATGATCATGGCTTGAGGCAGGTGCACCTTAGTGCTCAAAGTGACATCTCTGCTTTTTAACACTTAAAAGAGATCTTCTGCAGCAGATTTGCTCAAACACTTTAAAGAGATCTTTTGCAGCAACTTTGCCCAACGCAATACATTGGTTGATTTCTTGACTGCTGTTTCCATGGGCATTGATCATGAATTCAAGGAAAATGAAGCCCTTGACAACTTCAACATTTTCTCCATTGATCATGATGTTGCTTATTGTCCAGTTGTGAGGATTTTTGTTTTATTTTGAGGTGTAATTCATACTAAAGGCTGTAGTTGACATTCATCAGTAAGTGCTTCAAGACATCTTCAATTTCAGCAAGCAAGGTTGTGTCATCTACATATCACATGTTGCTCATGAGTCCACCTACAATCCTGATGTGTTCTTCATACAGCCCAGCTTTTTGGATTATTTTCTCAGTATAGAGACTGAATTAGTATGGTGAAAAGATACAATTCTGGCACACACCTTTCCTGATATTAAACTATGCAATATCTCTTTGTTCTTTTCTTACATAATTCCACCATTGCTGGGCAATGGACTTTTTTTTTTTTTTTAACTATTTAGCTTGAAGCAAAGTCTAGCAGGGAGAGTCTGCAGTATGTTTGCTCATTGCAGATACATTCTATCAGACTGATTGCACTATGTCATGGTGAAACAACAACCCTCAATTACCATGTGATCAAACACGCATGTCTGATCCTGGCATTCAAGGCCCTCCCACAATCTTACTAATAAAATAATAACAATTGCTAACATCATTTGTAGAGTGCTTATCATGTTGTAACCTCTGACTAAGTGCTTTCCTCATAATGTATCTTTCAATCCTCATAACAACCTTGTTTTAAGGACATTATCACCCTCATGTTATAGAGGAGAAACTGAGACATAGGGAAATACCAAATAACCAAACCAATTTTATCTCCTGACTACCCAGCTTCACCTGCCACACACGCCCTGTACATGTTGCCTGCCACCCTTACCTTCTCCTTCCTGTTTCATTCCTTCAAGGCAGAGTCCTTGGGTGGTGCAAACAGTTAACACAGTTGGCTGCTAACCAAAAGGGAGGAAGTGTGAGTCCACCCAGAAAAGCCTTGGAAGAAGGGTCTGGCAATCGACTCCCAGAAGATCATGTTGTTTTTGTTATGTGCTGTCAAGTCAGACCTGACTCATAGTGACCCCTCCTTGGGTTTCTGAAGCAGTATCACTACGGAAGTGGATTGCCCCATCTTCCTTCTGAGGAGTGGCTGGTGAGTTTGAACCGCCTGCCTTCTGGTTAGCAGTCAAGTGCCTCAGGCACTACGCTACCAGAGCTTCTCCAGAAGATCACAGCCATTGTAAATCCCATGGAGCACAGAGTTCTACTCTGTGGTAGTTAAGGCTGTATGTCAACCTGGCTAGGTCTGGTTTCCAGTGGCTGGGCAGCTGGTGGTAGTTAGCCCCCATAATGAGACTGGCAGTCCCCTCCATGATGGAATCTGCTGCAAGCAACTGAGTAGCTGCTTTAGGGATGTTGTCTGTTTCCTGTATATAAGGCGAAGCTCTGGGAATGGGCTACAGCTTTTTGGAACACCTGGACACTGCATGTAGCCAAGTCTTCATTGAACAGCCTCCCATGCTTTGCCAATCTTGGGACTTTCAACGGACTTCAATCAATGGCCTGCTGTGTGGTTTAGAATTATCAGGGACTGTGCTTTTTTGTCAGCCTTGGGTTTGTCAACCTCAGCAGCCAGCAGCTACCTGAGTTAAGAGACGCCTCCAATTTCAACAGGCTAGGAGCAAGAGGCAGAGCTGAAGCCCAAGGGTGAAGGGCTCTGACCCAGCCCCTGGAGCCTGGCACTTTGAACTCTAGCCTCTAAAACTGTAACAGAATAAACTCCTGTTTGTTAAAGGAAACCCATTTGTAGTATATTCCTGTCAGGGCAGCATTAGGTAACCAAAACATATTCTGATACACATAGAATTTCCAGGAGCTGAAACTGATTCAATAGGCAACTGGCACTGGTCTTTTGAGGCCCCACCTCCTTCAAGAAGTCTTCTTTGAGCTTAGGCCACAAAGATCTGGACTCATATAGCACTTGGTTTCAGGACTGTCTTTTAAAAGATTATTTTGGGTTTGTATGTATATTACATCAAGTAGATTTTGAGTTTCACTTCTTACCCTTCTCTCTATCCTCCACAAAGCTTGCTCCTTGTACTAATAAAGTATTCAATACATATGTGGTGATAAATTCATTGATTTCTAATAGAATCTGGGACATAGAAAGCATCCAGTAAATGGTTTTTAAACAGTGACCAATTAATGAAAGGACAAAAAAAAAAAGTTAGTGAGAAATCCCCTAAATGAGTGTAATCCATTTGTAAACTATGAGAGTCAGATAGAGTTCAGTAGAAAATTGGATGAAAGGATTTACTCTTCCTTTTGTTCCAATAAACATAGTGACCTTGGCATTCCAGCAAATTTTTTTAATGTCGTGTGTGCTTTCTTAAGTATAATGCTCTTTTGATTTGTTTTCCCATTGTGGCTGGGGGAGAGGCTCTGCCATAACAGTCCAAGAATTAGTGAGGACTGTTGAACTTTGCATATGTAACATGTTTTTTGTGCAAAAAAATTATATATATATATATATATATATATATATATATATATATGAAAGGGCATCAGAAGTGAGTCATATATCAAGCAGTTGAACTTGCAACCCTGATAACAAACCAAGGCACTTCAATATTTAATTGCTGAGAATCGGGAGGAAGGAGTTATAGGAATGTTACAAAATTGAGCCAAGAAGATGTATAAAGGTAGGTGTCCCAGGGATTGGCCAAGAATCTGCACGGTTTTGTTATTATTTTAATGAAAAAAAGCCTCTTTAAAAAAATATATATAAAACCACCCTTAAGATATATCCCTTAGGAAAAATAGTGCTAAATACCAGAGAAAGGTCATGTTCAACATCATACCTATCTCATCTACATTAAATTCCTTCACTGATATGGAAAGAAGTTTAAGAAAGCAGATGTCTCTAGCAGCTACTTGATAAAGAGAGAATGTAAATGATTAAGTTTCTGTTCAGGCTGCAGTTTGTCCAAGGAATCATTTACTCTCTGTGGTATGTTAAACGTCTAATACTTTTCCAGGAATTGAAGACTGGCAATGAGGGAGGGGTGTTATTATTAACCAGAAATTACAAATTAAGGAAATTAAATATATGTCAAAGGAGCTCTGGTGGCACAGTGTCTAAGGCATTTGACTATGAACCAGAAGTTAGTAGTTCAAACCCACCAGCCACTCCATGGAAGGAAGATGGGGCAGTCTACTTTCATGAAGATTTACCATCTTGGAAACCCAATGGGAGTCACTATGAATCACATCAACTCAACGGCAGTGGTTTTTTTTTTTTTTTTTTTTAATGATAAGGCGTGTCCTGTTTTAATAAGAACATCAAGAATAAAGCAAATTACAAACTGAGTAAAATGGTCACTGTAGTTCTCTTAACTGTAGACAACCAACAGAACTTTTGCAAATGCTGTACAATGCTAATAGCTTCCTCAATGAAAAGAAGTGCTGGGGCATGTGAAGTGTGACCTGTGGAGTGATGTGTATCATTCACAGCTCTCCTGTAGCCTGGGTTCAATGGGGGTAAGTTTCTCAACCAACACTGGGGATTCTGAGCAAGTGCTTTTGGGAAAATAATGACAACTACAGAAAACGGGGCAGATCATATATCTTTTTCTTTCTTTTTTAGAATTTGAAGTTTATTTAATATATGATTTGGAAATCAGGGTAACACTTCAACGAGGCAGTCAAAAATGTTCCTCAGAGGAAATAACTTATTTTGATAGAATAACCATTTACCCTAAAACACAGCTCTAGTGTGAACGTGGAGTGTGTGTGTGTGTGTGTGTGTGTGTGTGTGGTAGTTGTATGTCAACTTGGCTAGGCCTGTTTTGAGTGGCTGGGCAGCTGGAAGTAGTTATTCCCCATGATAAGACTGGTAATCAACTCCAAGGTAGAATCTACTGTAAGCAGCTGAATAGCTGCCTTAGGGATGTGGTCTGTTTCCAGTACCTAAGAAGGAGCTTTGAGAAAGGTCTCTGAGCTTTTTGGCACATCTGAATCCTGCATGTAGCTGAGTCTTCATCTCAGTGGCCTGTCATGTTGTGTCTGGGACTGTCTCTGAACCTGAACTAGTTTGTCTGCCATGTTGTTTGGTAATCTTGCGACTGTGCCTTTTTTACTTGTGGACCTTGGATTTGTTAGCCTCGCAGCAAGCAGCTGCCTAAATTAAGAGAAGCCTCCAGCTTCAGTGGGCTGGGAGCAGAAGCAGAGCTGAAGCCCAATGTCAAGGGGCCTTCACCCAGCCCCCAGAGCTGGCTTCTAAACTTGGACTTCTAGTCTCATAAACTAAAAAGAATGAACTCCTGTTTGTTAAAGCTGTTCACTTGTGGTTATGTGTGTTATAATAGCACTAGAGAACCAAAACATCTGCATAGAATTATAACCTTCACACATGAATTTCTGAACCTGATAACCCTAATAGAAGATATGCTATTATAAAGCCTTGAGTCTCAACCAGCTAGTGAGCACCTATCGAGTACTACTGAAGAGCACAGGTTCTAGTATTAGCCTGCCTAGGTGTAAATCCCACCTCTGAAAACTTTAGTTATTGAAGTTCTTTGTGCCTCAGTTTCTACATGTGTAAACTTAAAATAATGATTGGATCTATCTCATAGGACTGCCATGAAGATTAAATGGAATACTAACTATAAGACATTTAGTACAAAGCCTCTTGTCGTTAGGTGCTGTCCAGTTGTCTCTGACTCATAATGACCCTGTATAACAGGACAAAACATTACTTGGTCCTGTGCCATCCTCACAATACTAGGTATGTTTGAGCCCATTGTTGCAGCCACTGCATCAATCCGTCTCATTGAGGGTCTTCCTGTTTTTCCTGACCCTCTATTTTATCAAGCATGATATCCCTCTCCAGAGACTAGACCCTCCTGATGACCTATCCAAAGTAAAAATGAGATGAAGTCTTGCCATCTTTGCTTTTAAGGAGCATTCTGGGTGTACTTCTTCCCAGACAGATTTCTTAGTTCTTCTGGCAGTCTGTGGTATAGTCAATATTCTCTAACATCGTAATTCAAATGCAGCAATTCTCCACTCTTCCTTATTCATTGTCCAGCTTTCACATGCAAATGAGGCAACTGATGCCTGGTACATACTAAGTCCTCAATATATGATTTCTTTTATCATCACATGCTAAGGTTCATGCAGGAGACATATAACTAAGCATTCAACAGCTTCAATTCATTATTTTCAGGGCTTGAAAATGAGAACAGGTCATGACCACTGAAGAGAAATTAGTAGGTAAGATCTTAAGATAAAATTTGACTCTTCCCTTGGTAGACACCCAGAAGACATCCATGGTTTCTGCTTGCACTGCCATGTGAAAGACAGAATGACCTTCAGTACCTAATGAAAGTGTGAATCATCCTCAGTGAAACACACGATCTTATACTGAATATTTGAAAGAATAGCTTTATTTGGTATCAGAGAATAATTTGTTTTTCTGCTCAAAATCATTGAGTAGCTTGTTATTTTTCCCTTTGGGTTTTAATGTCTTTTTATGGCCTCTTGAACAAAAGCCTACCTCACATCCAAAATATTCAAGGCCCTGCATGAGTTTATTCCTTCCTATGTTTCTATCTTTGTCTCCCACACACCCCTTACACAAACCCAGTATTCTGGCCAAACTATAAAACATTCTAGCTAGGTTATTCTGAAGGCATTAATATACTGTTTCACACAGTAGTTAATCTGGTACATTTCTAATCTAAACTGGAGACCACTGGAGGCCAGGGGCCCTCTCTTAGACATCCATGTATTTCCCCGGAGTGACCAGCATTTAGTAAGCACCTAACTACTTTTTGCTAAGTAAATGGGTTACCCTACCTTTCTACTCATTATGTTTAACTCCTATCAAAGGAACCTTTCATGTTCTTTTTTCTTTTTCCAGAGCTATTTTCTTCATTCAACTGACAGCCAGCCTCCTTTATAAAGTTCATGATTCAGAGGATAACAATTACATTTCTGTAAAAAGTTGCACTTCTTAATTCATCCTGAGGTTTCAGATATTAAAATTATTAAAGAAACATTTTTTTTTGCTAGAATTCATTTAAAAATAAATACTGTTTCTGTTGTTGTCAGGTGCCCTTGAGTTGGCTCTGACTCACAGCGACCCTGTGTACAACAGAATGAAACACTGCCCTGTCCTGCACCAGCCACACAATCTGTGCTATATCCGAGGCCATCATTGCAGCCACTGTGTCAACCCATCTCGTTGAGGGTCTTCCCTTTTTCAGTGACCCTCCACTTTACCGAGCCTGATATCCTTCTCCAGGGAATGGTCCCTTCTGACAACATGACCAAAGTAGGGGAGATGAAGTCTGGCCATTCTACACAGGCTATTTATGCCAATATCCTTAAAATAATGAAATGATATAACTATTTCCTACCTTCATGGTAACTGTGATGGTGCTATTCACATTTGCTTTATGCAACCAGCCTTGTTTTATCATACCACCCTTCTGAGAACATAAAGAAGATGAGTCCTGAAACAGAGCAGAAACCATCAGTAAAACAGCAACCATCCAGCCAGCTAATCAGTCAAATATATGGGGGACGTGGTACTAAGTGCTGTCCCTTTCCTAATTAAAGCACAAAGCCCCCCTCCCCCTACAAAAATGCCTGATTAAACCTGAAAGTGTTGACTACACAATGAAAGGCTCTGCGCTGTGCACACAGTAGGCACTTCAGATATTTACTGAATCATATGGGCTCTCTTCTGGGAAGGTCTTCTGCATTATGTACACAGTCTAAATGCAGTACGAAATGTCACAGGAATCCAGGCCATCTGTTCCAGGAGGGATCAATCAGACAGGAGAGTCCATATGAATCACCATACCACATGCCCAATGCAGGAAAGGCAACTTCACAACCACATCCCATGAGTGGGGGAATGTGTTTACATACAAATCACAGCCCTTTTTACTTGATTTTTCCTAAATCCCATTTGGAAATGAAACAATTTTAAAAAAATTAGAACACTCAGTTTGAAAGCTGGCCACAGATCATTCAAAAAATCCAATTCCTCAATTCTTTTCCTCATCTTTTCTCAAGGAATTCCCTTTGGAATCTCTCTCAGCAGAGGTAACCTTGAAGAAACCTGTGTAATTGCCCCTATATACTTACCTCATCTTTCTCACAGTCCTCATCAATCTCAAATACATGATTGGGAATCTTTTCTGGTCTCAGAGATTTGCTGAAAATGCAAGAGAACTATCTTAGACACTAAACAGAAGAAAGGAACAAAGCCATGAACGAAACAATACAAGGCTTATAGACTTGATTCTGTCATACACAAGAAAATGCCAAGACATAAGAAGGAGAAATCATTTTCTCCTTTCCAAATGTAGATTCTCCCCTCTGATTAACTTACTTTCTATAAGGTCTCCCACATGTGCTGCCAGCAGTAAAGAAGCCAGCCCAGATACTCAATGCCTAGTCAGGGAGTACAGAAGTTGGCAAGGAATGTGGCCAGAAGTGCTATTGGTGGCAGAGTCTCCTTCCCCAGGTCAAACAGCAACATAAGCAACTAAGACATCCTTCAATAGGTGAGTGGCTAAACAAACTATGGTACATCCATACAATGCTATTTTACTCAATGATAAAAACAGCTATCAAAATAAAAAAGACATAGAGGACACTTATATGCACCCTGCTAAGTGAAAGAAGCCAGTTTGAAAAGACAAGACATTCTGGAAAAGCCAAAGCTAGAGCAACCCACTGCCACTGAGTTGTTTCCGACTCATTGCGACGCTACAGGATCTACAGGATGGAGTAGAACCACTGACTGGGTTTCCAAGGCTGTAAATCTTTACAGAAGCAGACTGCCTCATCTTTCCCCAACAGAGCAGGTGGTGGGTGGTGGGCTCGAACTGCCAACCTTTTAGCTTTTAGCCTCTGCACCACCAGAGCTCCTTGAAAGCTAGAGAGCTTAAAAGCTAGAGAGACAGTAGAAAGGCTAGTGGTACCAGGGGTTCAGGGTGAGGGAGAATGGGATAAGTAGGTGATGCACAGGGCATGCTCAGGTAAGAGAAACTACTCTGTATGTTACGGTAACAGTTGACACATGACAGCATGCATTTGTTAAAACCTATAGATCTGTACAATAGAAAGAGTGAACCCTAATATAAACCATGGACTTAGTTAATATTAATGTTACCAATTATAACAAATGTACCACATGAATACAAGATGTTAATAATAGAGGAAACTGTGCAGGGGTAAGAGGAGGTAGATGGGAACTCTCTACTTTGAGCAATTTTTCTACAAACTTAAAACTGCACTAAAAAAGAAAGTGTATTTTCACTGCTGGTGGGACTGTCAAATGATACAACCACTATGGAAAGTAGTGTGGCGATTCCTTAAAAAGCTGGAATTAGAAATACCATTTGACCAGCAATCCCATTACTAGGTATATATCTGAAAGAAGTGAGAGCCAGGACAAGAACAGATATATGCACAACCATGTTCATCATAGCACTATTCACAATAGCAAAAAGATGGAAACAACCTATGTGCCCATCAACAGAAGACTGGATAACCAAACTATGGTATAGACACACATTGGAATACTATGCAACACTAAAGAGAAACATAGTACCTGAAAAATACTGTAAAACATGGATGAACTTGGAGGACATTATGCTGAGTGAAATAAGTCAATTGTAGAAGGACAAATATAGTATCAGTTCGTTATTGTAAAGGGTCAAGGAAATGTTTATATAGGGAAGGAAACTTCCTTTGTTGACTACCAGGGGTGGGAGGGGAGGGGAGAGGAGAGAACACTGCAAAACAAAACAAAACAAAATGCATTGATTCATGTCGCTTTAAAATAAATAAATAAATAAAGTGTATTTTATAAAAAGCAACAATGGAATCCTGATTCTCTCATTTGTTCTCTGTATGACCCTGGACTGGTCATCTTAGCTTTTTTGGACTCAAGTTTTCTCCTCTGGGAAAGTGCTTTGAAAACTATAAAAAGGTGTATGAATGTCTTATTTCTCTAATATTCTTTGCCAAATATTTCATATATACTACCCTGTGAGGTTGGGAGCTCTGGTAGCATAGTGGCTAAGACACTTGCCTGCTAACCAGACGGCTGGCAGTTCGAACCCCCCAGCCACTCCTCAGAAGGAAGGTTGGGCAATCCTACTTCCGTAGTGATACTGCCTCGGAAACCCAAGGAGGGGTCGCTATGAGTCGGGGCCGACTCGACGGCACATAACAACAACAACAACAACCCTGTGAGGTTAGCAGTAGTCGATGAGAAAAGGGAGGCACAAACAGGTTGAGTGGCTGGCCCAAGGTCATCCAGCCAGTAAGCAGCAAAAGTAAGATCTGAACACCAACAGTCTGGCTCCTGGGCCAGCCTGCTCACAGCAGTCCTTCAACCCAACTGAAAGAGATGTGCACTTTTGACAGCATGTCCCTCTGTACCTAAAAAATAGCATGGTAACTGAAGAACAATAGGAAGTGATATTTGAAATATTACTAAATCTATCTCCAAAATGGAGAATCCATGCCAGGAGCAAGGTTTAATGAACAGTATATCTGGTAACTTGATGGTGCTAATACAAAAGGAAAAAAAGGCAGAAGTATTATGAGGTGACAAGTAATTAAAATGACAGATCTTTTTAATAACAAAAAAGAGCCCTCCAAGCTGATGCAAAAACCACATATATGTGTAATCATCTCTGTACTTCTGGGTAGATAGACTGTACTGGAAGCAGGAAGCATTCACCATTGCTATATGCCTCTGAAAGTGTGGTACAGGCACTAGCAAACCACATGGTCGAGCTGTCACTGCAGATCCTGAAGAATGATTGGCAGGCCACATACAGGTTGACTGCAGAAGTGCTTTGAGGGCCCACTACGCTTGGCAGTTATTGTACTAGAACTCTCAGTTACCAAGAATAATTTTCAGCATTGAAAGTTTAGGAGAAAGAGACAAGTAACAATAAGGCATGCTACCATTAGAATGTGGATATCCAATGGATAACCAAACTGTGGAACATACATACAATGGAGCTTTGGTCAGCCATAAAGAGAAATTAAGTCCTGATAAATGCTACAACATGGATGAACCTTAAAAACATCATGCTGAGTTAAATAAGTCAGACACAAATAAATGTATCAGGGCTTTGAACCAGCTCTTCCTGGTTCTGTCATGAAGTTTCACAAAGTGAAACTGGAACAGACCTGAATTTGTAAAATGTGGGTATACTGGAATAATAAGCAGAACAGGAAAAATTAAGGGTTGACACCCTGCTAGAAACTTAATTTCCCTCTTAGAAAATAAGGGTAGAATGTGTGTTGCACAGCAATCAAATCTCTTGATCAGCAGAGTCCAAAACAATGGTGCTCAGCTCAAAGATGGTGGCTGATTGCACTGCTGTGAATGTGTGTCATTCTCCACAGTCCTGGTAATAAATAACCCAATCTCCTACATCAGGTTCCTGAAAGGGCTCACTATGCCTCTTTTGAGCCTCTCATTCCAGGGTTTTGACATGTATTTTCTCCCATTCTGGTACACCCACATTTTACAAATTCAGGTCTGTTCTGATTTCGCTGCGTCAACCATGATTTTGAACTAGTTCAAAGTCCTGATATGTACTCACCATAATAAGAAAAATTTAATTAAATTCTTTGCCCAAGCAATGTCCTGCGGTCAAATTGAGCCAAATATCTTTTAGCTTTTAATCTACACTGACCGCTGGTCAGTATACATGCACCAAATCCAAAAACTGAGCTCAGCCATTTTGGGAAGAATTTCAAGGAGCAAGTTTAAAATGTATTCAAAATTAACCAGAATACTCCATTTACTAAATATGCTAGTTATTTGAGGTTTTGTTTTATTAAAATTTTAACTGAGAGGTTTCATAAGAGGTTTAAAAAAAAATAAAAAGTTTAACAGTTCTGCTTTTAAATACTTTTCTTGAATTCTAACCTTACCAAGGCAACATCCGAAAGTCTCCAGAGAAGTCTTCATACTTGTAGTTTACCACATGCCAATCTGTACTGTAGGTCTTAATACACTAAAAGAAAACATGAATCTTCAATTTTAAATACAGGAGAAGTATGCATATACCTACTTTTTTTTTTTCCAAGTCTGGTAATTAGCAGACAAGCTTTTTTAAAAACCATTTGGGAAATGTTGGTACTTGGGTTCTTCCTTTAGGAAATACTGGTGTTCTCTCTAAAGCAATTGGCTACAATCAACCCCAATTCATATGCCCTTTTGAAAACTCTGATGTCCAGGGAGCACACAAATCCAAAAGAAAAAACTAAGAGTATATTTGGGAAAATGTTTAAACTGCATCCTCTTTATCACATTATGCAGATCTGTTACGTAGATCAGTAATTTTATTTTCCATTGACATTAAAGGGAAAAGATTTCAAGTGCATGATTAATATTCTGTGACTTCTGAGCCTCTTACCTCTTTGACAAACAAACTCTGGGCTCTTTTCTCAGCATCTTCTGGTACAGTAGACTGCACTGTTCTATGTTGCCGATTTATCACCGAGATCTAGAAGAAAAAGAACACTTTTGCTTTGAGAACTGATTTGGGCTATGCAGTTCTGTATACAAGTGCTTGTGAACTCACAGATATATCTTCCATTGGAAACATAAGCAGGTCTCTGAGAGGGTCACTGTAAATCTGGGTTTTTCTCTGAGTGACAACATTCTCATAGTCCAGGGGCTCCACAACTTTGGTCTTTTCCTTTATAAAAGACAAAAAAAAAATTGTCAAACTCATAAAAGATAAACTTCTCTCTACTAAAGAAACATTATTTCACAAGACAAGGGATTATTAAGAAGTATTTAAATAAAGGAGACACTTTCAGAAGACAGATATTCTCCATACTTAGATACACATACCAAGAATATACATACATACACACATAGAACCCTCTTTGCCAAATACAGGACTTCCACAGAAAGCATTTTACTCTGCTTATTTATGTGCCTTTAAAAATGTATTGAATTTAAAGTAAAACAACAAGTTGCCTGCTGTTCAGAAACCTGTCAGTTGAAATTTACTGAATGTGCACTATGTACTGAGTAACTGAAAGAGAGAAAGAGCCAAAATGTCTGTGCTACTCTGTTGCAGGAACACTGTCCAAAGGCTGTATCAAGGTCCAGTATAGCTGGGGCAAGCAAAGGTAGTGAAGACAGATGCTTGATCCAGTGGACAGGGCATGAAAGATGAGGTTCCAGGGCACAAAGTCAGTGGATCCCTGTCAGGCTTCCAGACAACGTGGCCACTGATAGTAGGGCCCCAGCCTGAAGCCTGGGGTACAAGGAGCAGGACCAGGGACTCTGAGGCACCTAGCATTGAACTTATTAATAACAGTAATAGTAGTAGTTAGCATTGACTGAGCCCTTTCTTTATGCTAGGCCCTGTGCTGAGTGATTTCTATACATTTCCTCCTGTAATACTTGTAATAACCCTAGTAAATAGGTTTAATCATTATCCCCATTTTACAGATGAGGTTAAGTAACTTGCCTGCCTTCAGAGTTGGAATTGAAAGCCAAGTCTACACTGAAAAGGCTCCGCTCCTTCCACATAATACAGCCTTTCCTGCCCTCAGAAATACATGAAGATACTAATATGGAGGATACAGAACTTGGACTAGGAACCCATCTATCTTCCCATCATTTTCTTTCCTCCTTTGAACTTACCGTGATCTGATATATCATATAGTTTACCATTCTGTCTATTTGAAGGCAGGGATTTTTTTTTTCTTCATTCTAGAACAATGCCTGACACACGGCAGCATCCAACAATTAATGAATTGTTGCGTGAACTTAGAGACTATCTGATTCATCAGACCCATGTCTAAACATGCTACTCTAACACATACCAAGTTAGGTATGTATTAGCGATTTCTAATGGCCCTGTTCTACTTAAATTTACTTGTTTTTTCTTAATAACTACATAATAAAAAACAATATAAATAAAACTCAAATTTAAGATGTAGTAAAAATTGATAATAGAATCATCTGAGGTAGTAGCCAGCATACCATTATCCACACGATACTTTGAGAAGTTTTTATATATGGTTCACAATAGGCCACAGCTAGATCAAAGTTCCGTATCTCAAGGGCAGTGTGTCCTTTATCAAATTACTTAGAAGGATTAAAGTAAATCATTCTAACCTGTGGGAATGTGCTCAACAAATCCAAAATATCCTAACAGAGAGATACTTCAAGTCTTAAGTTTGGATTGGGAGACCCATGATTATTAGTAGCTGAGTATTTCAACGAGATTGAATCAAGCTGATCATCCCTATCGTGTCTATGAATACTAGTGTAAAATGACTTCAAATCAAGGAAAACATTCTTCTTTTGGTAACTCAGATTTTCTGATAGGAAAATTTGACCCCGTTGTTCCATACCTACCATGTTTTCATAGACCCAAGTGAAAAGGAACTCGGTCTATATCTTCTAACACTCTAAGTTAGTGATCATTTTCTCACAGAAGTTAAACAAGGTTAAATCAAACCTCATTTAAGAAAGCAAACCTGAGGAGTGGGCCCAGATGGTGGACTGACTGGTCAGACACACCATGCCGTCTCCTTACAGCAAAAACCCGAGAAACTAAGTGAAACAGATAAAGGTGACAATCCTAGAACCCTGAACATCTAATGGGAGGGAAAAGAACAGAACTGAACACCAACTGGCAGAAGAAATGGAAAGAATGCAGTGAATGATAAGTGATATGGAGCAGAGGTGCTCTGCCAGCCATCCTGGTCCAGTGTGGCCATCTTGAGACAAACCCAGTGGTGACCATGGGAAAGGAGCACAGGAAGACCCAGAGAGAAGCAAGGTGAGCAGAACACGATCCAGATCTGAGGAGGGAAAGCACATGAAAGAGGGTGAGAGTTCCAGGGACCCTAGCGTTCACAGAGTAGGGAGGGAGCAAGCATCCACAGTCAGCTATACCACAAGGAGTGGTACCCGACCATTAAAGTGGGTGGTATGCATAAAGCAACAGATCCATGGATTGTCAATGGGAAGTCCTTGTTCCAACTGGACTCTGAGCAGCCATCCCTATTGTACTTGGTCAGGGGAAGATTCCACATGCCCACCGGCCCACTTTCCATCCCCTTGACCCGGTGAACAGTGGCATCCATACTTCTGCACACCTGCCCACTTACCACCCACCCCCTCAACATAGTGAGTGGTAGAGACCATGTTCCTGTGAGTCCACCAACCCCATCCCCCCATCCTGGCTAAGCAGAGCACACACTCTTGTTTACCCTGCCAGACACTGCTTTTGCCCACCTGGAGGCAGGTAGTGAGCACGGCAGTGCTGCCAGACTAGGGACCAGTGTAGCATACCCACCCTGCCTGCCTAGATATATCAAAACAAAATAAAACAAAAAACCAAGACAACATATAAGCAAACATATAATAAATCAAGCAATCATACCTTATTAACACCTATTGGTCTCTCCTCATCCTGAGCAAAAAAAGAATGAAGAAAATAAAAAATGCATGAATACACTTAGTCCAAGGGACCAGGACCATGTGAACCTCAGCCTCCATGACCTTGAGACCAGAAGAACTAGATGGTGCCCAGCTACCACTGCCAACTACTCTGAAATTGATCACATTAGGAGATACTGAATAAAGTGGGAGAAAAATGTGGAACAAAACTCAAAATCATAAAAATAACCAGGCCTATTGGTCTGATAGAGACTGGTGGAAACCCTGAGACTATGGCCCTTAGTCACTCTTTAAACCTGGAACTGATGTCACTCCCAAGGCTCAACATTCAGCCAAACAACAGTCAGGTATATAAGGTGAATAATAACATCAGGGAGGAACACACTCCTCAGAACAATCAACAAGAGATCGAAAGGGCACCATTTGCCTAGGGATAAAGCTCAGAGGGCAGAAAGGGATAGCAAAGAAGGATAAAGGGAAATGGTAATGACAGGGAGAAAGTGAGAAGAATGCTATTACATTGTAGGGATTGTAATCAATGTCACAAAACAAAATTTGTCTGACGTGCTGAATGGGAAACCAATTTGCTCTGTAAATTTTCACCCAAATCACAATAAAAAGTTAAAAAAAAAAAAAGAATAATAGACGAAATTTTAAAAATCCTTAGAATTAAAACACAACATATCAAAACCTTTGGGACACAGTAAAAGCAGTGCTCAGGGGTCAATTTATGACAATAAACGTGAACATCAGAAAAAAAAAAAAGATCAAAGTAATTACCTTAACCGGACAACACACACAAACAGAAAAAGCAGCAAAAGAAGCCTATAGTCACCAGAAGAAAGAAAATAATAAAGATGAGAGAAGAACAACAGAAAAAGCTTTGGATAAGACACCTTGTCTAGAGAATTCTACTAAACACTCAGAGAATAGCTGACACCAGCCCTACTCAAACTATTCCAGAACACAAAAAATGAAGGAATACTTCTGAATTCATTGCTACAGAGCCAGCATAACCTTGATACCAAAGCCAGGAAAAGACACCACTAAAACAGAAAATTAGAGAACAAGGTCCCTCATGAATACAGACACATAAATTCTCAACAAAGTTTGAGCCAAAAGAATTCAACCATATATCCAAAAAATAATACATCATGACTGTTTTGGCTCTCTAGTGTCACTCTAACAGAAAATACCACAGGCTTTAACAGACAGGTATTTATTCTTTTACAGTTTTGGAGGCTACAAGTCCACATTCAATGTGCCAGTTCTAGGGCCTGGGGGAAGGCCCCTCCACCATGGGCTTCAGCTCTGCCTTTTGCTCCTGGCCCACTGGAACTGTAGGTGTCTCTTAAGTCAGGTAGCTGCTGGATGCTAAGGCTGACAAACCCAAGGTCAACAAGTAAAAAGGCACGGTCCCAGGATTACCAAACAACACGGCAGTCCACTAGTTCAAGTCCAGAAACAGTCCCAAGATCAGCAGACAAAATGGCGAGCCACTGACATGAAGACTCAGCTATATGCAAGATCCAGATGTGCCAAAAAGCTCAGAGACCTTTCTCAAAGCTGTTTTTTATATACTGGAAACAGACCACATCCCTAAGGCAGCTACTCAGCTGCTCACAGAAGATTCCACCATGGAGTTGATTGCCAGTCTCATCATAGGTGTGACAGTTGGAGCTGTGTGTCAACTTGGCTGAACCACAATTCTGAGTGGTTTAAGCAGGCTGTGATATGGGTTATTTCCATGAGATTGGATGTATATGTTTTGAGCAATAACACAAGAAAGGGAAATAACAGACATCCTAATTAGTAAGGAAGAAGTAAAATTATCCCTATTCACAGAAGATATAGTCCTATACATAGAAAATTCCAGAGACACCACAAGAAAGCTACTGAAACTAATAGAAGGATTCAGTGAAGTAGCAGGATACAGGATCAACATAAAAGGTCAGTTAGATTACTCTACACTAATAAAGAGAACTCCAAAAGTAAATCAGGAAAACAATACCATTTACAATAGCCACGGAAGGAAAAATATTTAGGAATATGTCACCAAGGGACATCAAAGACTTAATAAAGGAAATTACAAAACACTAATGCAAGAAACAAAAAAAAGACCTACATAAATAGAAAAGCATGCCATGCTTATAGATAGGAAAATTTAACATTGTGAAAATGTCAATACTATCTAAAGTAATCTATAGATATAATGTAATCCTGATGCAGATTCTATCATCATTCTTTACAGAGATGAAAAAACTAATCATCAACTTTATATGGAAAGGCAAGAGGCCTTGGATAAGTAAAATATTACTGAAGAAGAACAAAGGCCTCACACTTCCTGATCTCAGAACCTTTTTGTTTTGATTATTGTTAGGTGGTGTTGAGTTGTCTCCAATACATAGAGACACTATGTACAACAGAACAACACATCAGTCCTCTGGCCAGACTCATGATCCCTGCTATAAACAAATCCATCATTGCAGCCACTGTGTCAACCCATCTTGTTGAAGGCCTTCCCCTTTTTCAATAACCTTCCACTTTATCAAGCATGAAATCCTTCTCCAGAGAATGGTCCCTTTTAACAACATGATCAAAGTAGGTGAGACGAAGCCTGGACATTCTCACTTCCAAGGAACATTCCAGCTACACTTCTTCCAGGACAAATCTGTTACTTCTTTTGGCAGTCCATGGTCCTCAACACCACAACTCAAAAGCATCAACTCTTCTTTAGTCTTCCATATTCATTGTCCAGCTCTCACATGCATATAAGGCAAGTGAAAATACCATGGCTTGGGTCAGGTGCACCTTAGTCTTCAAGGAGACATTTTTGTTCTAAAGCACGTTAAAAGAGGTCTTTTGCACAGATTTCTCCAGTGCAACACACCGTCTGATGTCTTGGCTGTTGCTTACGTTGGTGTTGATTGAAGACCAAGTAATATGAAATCTTTGACAACTTCAATCTTCTCTCCGTTTATCATGATGCTGCTTACTGGTCCAGTTGTGAGAATTTTTGTTTTATTCTGAGGTGTAACCCATACTGTTGAATGCAGTCTTTAATCTTCATCAGTAAGTGCTTCAAGTCATCCTTACTTTCACCAAGCAAAGTTGTGTCATCTGCGTATCGCAGGTTGTTAACGAGTCTTCCTCCAATCCTGATGCCACATAATTCTTCATGTAGTTCAGATTCTCAGATTATTTGCTCAGCATACAGCTTGAATAAGTATGGTGAAAGGATACAACCCTGACACACTGCTTTCCTGATTTTAAACCATGCAGTATCCCCTTGTTCTGTTCGAATGACAGCCTCCTTGTCTATGTACATGTTCCTCATGAGAACAACTAAATGTCCTGGAATTCTCATTCTAAACAGCCTGAAACTGGTACACAAAAGACACATAGACCAATGGAACAAAATTGATATCCCAGAAGTAAATTCATCTATCTAAGCACAATTCTTCTCAAAGAATTGGCCAGTGAAAACCTTATGAATAGCAGTGAAACACTGTCTGATATATTACCGGAAAACTTTATGAATAGCCCTGAAACACTGTCCGATATAGTGCTGGAAGATGAGCCCCTCAGGTTGGAAGGTGCTTAAAATAAAAATGGGGAAGAACTGCCCCCTCAGAGTACAGCTGACCATAATGATGAGGACAGATGAGAAGAAACAGCTGCAAACATCCATTAATAATCAAAACATGGAATGTACAAAGTATGAATCCAGGAAAATTGGGAATTATAAAAAATGAAATGGAATGCATAAAGATTGATATCTTAGTCATTAGTGAGCTCAAATGGACCAGTTTTGGCCATACTGAACCAGACAATCAGATGATCTACTATGCCAGGAATGACAAGTTGAAGAGGAATGGCGTGGCATTTATTGTCCCAAAGAATGTATCAAGATCTATCCTGAAGTACTGTGCTGTCAGTGATAGGAAAATATTCATATACCTACAAGATAGACCAGTTAATATTACTATTATTCAAAGTTATGCACCAACCACCAATGCCACAGATGAGGAAATTGAAGATTTTTACCAAGTTCTGCAGTCCGAAATTGACCAAACATGCAATCAAGATGTGTTGATTATCACTGGTGACTGGAACACAAAAGTTGGAAACAAAGAAGAATCACCGGTAGTTGGAAAATATGGCTTTAGAGACAGACATAATGCTGGAGATCGCATGGTAGAATTTTGCAAGAGCAACAATTTATTCACTGAAAATGCCTTTTTTCCAATAACACAAACAGCGGCTATACACATGGACTTCGCCAGATGGAGTACATGGAATCAGATCAACTATATCTGTGCAAGAGGTGATGAAGAAGCTCAGTATCTTCAGCCAAAACAAGGCCAGGAGCTGACTGTGGGAACAGACCATCAACTGTTCACCTGCAAGTTCAATTTGAAGCTGAAGACAATTAAAACTAGTCCACGAAAGCCAAAATATAACTTTGATTATGTTGTTGTTGTTGTTATGTCCCATTGAGTCATACCTGACTCATAGCAACTCCTCCTTGGGTTTCCAAAGCAGTATCAGTACGGAAGTAGACTGCTCCATCTTCCTTCCGAGGACTGGCTGGTGGGTTTGAACTGCCAGCATTCTGGTTAGCAGTCAAGTGCCTTAGGCACTACACTACCAGAGCTCCCAACCTTGATTATATCCCTCTTGAATTTAGAGATCATCTAAAGAATAGATTTGATGCACTGAACACCAATGACCGAAAACCAGAAGAACTGTGGGATGACATCAAGAACATCATACATGAAGAAAGCAAAAGTTCATTAAAAAGACAGGAAAGGAAGAAAAGACCAAAATGGATGTCAGGAGACTCTGAAACTTGCCCTTGAATGAAGAGTAGCTAAAGCAAATGGAAGAAATGACAAGATAAAAGAGCTGAACAGAAGATTCAAAGAGCAGCTTGAGAAGACAAAGTCAATTATTATAAGGAAATGTGCAAAGACTTGGACTTAGAAAACCAAAAGAGAAGAACATGCCCAGCATTTATCAAGCTGAAAGAACTGAAGAAAAAATTTAGGCCTTGAGTTGGAATACTGTAAGATTCTATGGACAATATATTGAACGATGAAGGAAACATCAAAAGAAGATGGAAGAAATACACAGTCACCATACCAAAAAGAATTGGTCGATGTTCATCCATTTCAAGAGGTGGCATATGATCAAGAACCAATGGTATTGAAGGAAGAAGTCGAAGCTACACTGAAGGAATTGGAAAAAAACAAGGCTCCGGAAACTGATGGAATATCCATTGAGATGTTTCAATAAATGGACACCATGCTGGAGGCACTCACTTGACTATGCCAAGAGATTTGGAAGACCACTCACTACCTAGCCAACTGACTGCAAGAGATCCATATTTGTGCCCATTCCAAAGAAAGGTGATCTCACAGAATGTGGAAATGATCAAAAAATATCATTAATATCCCAGGCAAGTAAAATCTTACCAAAGATATTCAAAAGCAGTTGCAGAAGTATATTGACAGAGAACTTCTAGAAATGCAGGCTGGATTCAGAAGAGCATGTAGAACAAGGGATACCATTGCTGATGTCAGATGGATCTTGGCTGAAAGCGAAGAATACCAGAAAGATGTTGACTTGTGTTTCATTGACTATGAAAAAGCTTTTGATTATGTGGATCATAACAAATGATAGGTAACAATAAGAAGAATGGGAATTCCAGAACACTTAATTGTGCTCATGAGGAACCTGTACGTAGACCAGGAGGCTGTCGTTCAAACAGAACAAGGGGATAAAGCATGGTTTAAAATCAAGAAGGGAGTGCAACAGGGTTGTATCCTTTCACCATACATATTCAATCTGTATGCTGAGCAAATAATCCAAGAAGCTGGACTATATGAAGAATTACGTGGTGTGAGGATTGTGGGAAGACTCATTAACAACCTGCGATATGCAGATGATACAACTTTGCTTGGTGAAAGTGAGGATGACTTGAAGCACTTACTGATAAAGATTGAAGACTACAGTCTGCAGTATGGAATATGCCTCAATATGAAGAAAACAAAAATCCTCACAACTGGACCAATAAGCAGCATCATGATAAATGGAGAAAAGACTGAAGTCATGGACTTCTTATTACTTGGTTCCACAATCAACACCAATGGGAGCAGCAGTCAAGACATCAGAAGACGTATTGCACTGGGCCAATCTGCTGTAAAAGACCTCTTTAAAGTACTGAAGAGCAAAGATGTCTCCTTGAAGACTAAGATGTGCCTAACCCAAGCCATGGTATTTTCAATTGCCTCATATGCATGTAAGAGCTGGACAATGAACAAGGAAGGCCAAAGGAGAGTTGATGCTTTTGAGTTGTGGTGGTGGCGAAGAATGCTGAAAGTACTGTGGACTGCTAAAAGAACTAACAAGTCTGTCCTGGAAGAAGTGCAACAGGAATGCTCCTTGGAAGTGAGAATGGCCAGACTTTACCTCATCTACTTTGGTCATGTTGTCAGACGGGACCATTCTCTGGAGAAGTATATCATGCTTGGTAAAGTGGAGGGTCAACGAAAAAGGGGAAGGCCCTCAACGATATGGATTGACACAGTTGCTGCAATGATGGGCTCAGGTATAGTGGGAATATGAGACTGGCACA
Source organism: Orycteropus afer afer (assembly GCF_000298275.1). Taxonomy (NCBI): domain Eukaryota; kingdom Metazoa; phylum Chordata; class Mammalia; order Tubulidentata; family Orycteropodidae; genus Orycteropus; species Orycteropus afer. The sequence continues at coordinate 4,635,435 of NW_006921846.1, read as the reverse complement.
GGACTGGGCAATGTTTCGTTCTGTTGTATGTAAGGTCGGTATGAGTCAGAGACAACTCAATAGCACCTAACAACAACAAGCATAGCTGATCTTCAACAAAGGGGCAAAGTCCATTAAATGAAGAAGAGATAGTCTCTTTAATAAATGGTGCTACTAAAACTGGATATCCATCTGCAGAAAAATTAAACAGGATCCATGCCTCACACCATACACAAAAACTGGGTGAAAATGGATCAAAGACTGAAATGTAAAACCTGAAACTATAAAGGTCATTGGAAGAAAACATAGGAACAACCTTGGGGCCCTAATTTATGGCATAAATAGACTACAAAACATAACTAAAAATGCAAAAACAGCAGAAGAAAAAGTAGATAACTGACATCTCCTAAAAATTAAATAGTTATGTGCATGAAATGACTTCACCAAAAGTGTAAAAATAAGAATATACAAACTGGGAAAAAAAATTGGCTACAACTTATCTGACAAGGGTCTAATCTCTAAAAACGTACAGAAAACTTCAACACCTCAACAACAAAAAGACAAACAATCCAATTCAAAAATGGGCAAAGGACGTGAACAGACACTTCACCGAAAAAGATATTCAGGCAGATAGTAAACGCATGAAAAAATGTTCACAATAATTAGCCATTCTCACTCACTGCCACTGAGTTGATTCTGATTTATAGCGACCCTCCATTGGGTTTCAAGGCTCTCAGTCTTTATGGAAATAGATTGCTTCAGGTTCCTCCTGCAGAGCAGCTGGTAGGTTTGAACCGCTAACTTTCTGGTTAACACCCAAATGCCTTAACCCACTAAGCCACCAGGGCTCCTTCTAAATAATATACAGGCCTATAAAACAAACTAACACCCATGAAGAATGTGCTTATTGGAACAATCAATTATACGAGACCAAAAGGGCAACATTTGCCCAAAACCAAAGATGAGAAGGCAGTGAGGGACAGGGAAACTGAATGAATGAAAACAGGGGACCAAGGAAGGAAATATGCGCAGTGCCGACACACTGTGGGGATTGCAATCAATATCACAGAACAATCTGTGTATGAATAACTGATTGGAAAAGGAATTTGCTATGTAAATTTTCAGCTAAAGCAAAATA
>NW_006921846.1:4632330-4633018 GCF_000298275.1 Orycteropus afer afer | reverse complement strand
GTAGAACAATGTTTTGTATAGTATGTTATGCCAATTGAGCTTGATGTCCCCTGTGACTATTGTCCCAAGCCCGCAGGTTCAATTACTTGGTCCCTCTGGGTAGCTGGTTGTGACCATGAATTAGCTTAACTTTTCTGTATAGTTAATTTCACAAGTATTGCTTCAAATAACTGTAAAAAAATAAAAATGCAAACTCTCCTTCAGTATTTTTTAATGCAGCTATCAAATTAAAATGAAAAAGCACAGACAAGATAAATCACTTGTTTAAATAATACAGTATATACCCTGCCTATAAATGAAAACTTGCAGCTTCTCATGTGTTTTAAAGGCTATGTATCGATGTTGTAGAAAATAATATTCTACTTTTCAGTTAAAACTGATTAAAGTTTCCTGGGTCTTCATTCCTACTTCATTTATCATGGGTAGTTCTACCACAGAAAAAATTGGGGTGACTATTTTGGGTCCACAAAAGCTTCCCCAAATAGAATAAGGCTTCATCTCTGTAAGAAAAAAAAAAAAAGAGGATGGATTTGAACCCCCATCCCCCATCCTCCAACCACCTGTTTCTCCACCCCTTTCTCACCCATAGGTGTCTTGGAAGAAGGGCCTGGCAATTCACTTCTGAAAAATCAGCCACGAAAATTCTATGAAGCAGTTCTACTCTGATACACATGGGGTGGCCATGAGT
>NW_006921846.1:4630918-4631920 GCF_000298275.1 Orycteropus afer afer | reverse complement strand
TGGAATAAAGCTCACTCCCAGGGGCTGGCTCTCAGCCCAATAGTAAACAAGATGTACATGCAGACCACTCAACCCAGGGTGACACACCCACATACCCTATGGAAATGCCTCCCTTGGAGCAATCGACCCCAGGGCACCAGAGGGGCAACATTCTCACGGAGGAAATGCAGGGCACACAAGAGTAATTATGAGGGGCATGGTGGGGGGGGGGGCTACTGGTCAGGGAGGGGAGGAGACTGGGTTAGGGTTGGACATGGTAAACGGCGGGTGAAACTAAATGTACACGTAACGTTGAATGTAAAACAAACTCTGCTCTGTAAACTTGCACCTAAAGCGCGCACACACACACATAACAACACCATTTTGGACACTGGCTGGTCTGTGTTATAACAAATGATACTTTATAAAAATTGAAATAATAATGAAGTTCCACTGTATACTTCTATAACATTTTGTTGTTGTTGTTATGTGCCATCAAGTCAGACCCGACTCACAGCGACCCCTGCTTGTGTTTCCGAGGCAGTATCACTATGGAAGTAGATTGCCCAACCTTCCTTCCATGGAGTGGCTGGTGGGTTTGAACCACCTGCCTTCTGGTTAGCAGTCAAGTGCCTTAGGCTAACATTCTGTAGCAGTGTTAAGTAAAAGACAAAAGCATTTATGTAATCTGGAGAGGAGCTAGCATAGGTTTCAGTCTTCTCTTTTAAGCAGTGACAGGAAAACCATCAACCTACACTTGCAATCTATTGAGTTTTCATCAGGGGGTGGGAGGAGAGTTTGTCTTTGAGTTTTCATTCACTATTCCCTATGCTCTACTTAGTATTTAAATAATTTGTTAGTAATATTATTAGTGCTTTATTGTTGTCTTATTTGAAGAGCACTTTGCTATCCTAGGAGCTCTGGTGGCATAATGTCTAAGGTATTTGACTGCTAACCAGAAGGCTGCAGGTTCAAACCCACCAGCCGCTCCTCGGAAGGAAGGTTGGGCAATCTACTTCTGTA
>NW_006921846.1:4628565-4630343 GCF_000298275.1 Orycteropus afer afer | reverse complement strand
CAACCAACAAAGAAAGTTTCTTTCCACATATAAACCTTTCCTTGACCCTCCACAACAATGAACTAATACTCTATCTGTCCTTCTGTGATTGACTTATTTTACTCAGCATAATGTCCTCCAAGTTCATCTATGTTATGCAGTGTTTTGCAGACTCTACATTATTTTTTAGGACTGCATAGCATTCCATTGTGTATATGTACCATAGTTTGGTCATCCACTCTTTCAATGATAGGCACATAGGTTGTTTCCATCCTTTTGCTATTGTAAATAGTGCTGCGATGAACATGGGTGTGCATACATCTGTTCTTGTCCTGGCTCTGACCTTTCTAGGATATATAATTAGTAATGGGATTGCTCGGTCAATTGGTATCTCCCATTCCAGCTTTCTAAGGAATTACCATACTGCTTTCCACAGTGGTTATATCACTTCACAGTCCCACCAGCAGTGTATGAGAGGCCCAATCTCTCCACATCCCTGCCAGCATTTGTTATTTTCTGTCTTGTTGAACCCTGCCATCAGTTCTGGGTTGAGATGATATCTCATTGTTGTTTTTATTTGCAACTCTCTGATGGCCAATGATTGTGAGCATCACTCATGTATTAGCTGGCCACCTGAATATCCTTGGTGAAGTGTCTATTCATGTCTTCTGCCCATTTTTCAATTGGATTGTTAATCTTTTTGTTGTTGAGGTGTTGGAGTTTTCTATAAATTTTAGAGGTAAGTCCCCTGTCAGATATGTAATTATCGACAAGTATTAATTTATTGCTGTCATTTTGTTATGTGCTTTTTCATGGTGTTCATCTCTTTATTCCACATAATTTTCTGTGCTGAGCTCATTTTGTTCATGAATAGTGTTATCACTTCTTTCATTGCTATTGTTTTAGTATTTGCTAAATATTTGTGCTGGTCCTCTTTTTCACTGTGATGTGAAGGTTTATCATTTTTCTTTGAGGTTACCCTGTGATTTATAGTTTTCTTCCCAAGTGTAGAACAGTACATTCTAGCTTGTAGTTGTCTTGACTTCCCTACCATCTAGAAGTTCTGTAACTATAATTTTTTCCCCCTCTTTTTGGTTTGCAGTTGTCCTCATTTGTCAATTGATGTCTCTGGTTCCCTGTTTACAATCTTGTAGACTTTTTACTTTGGATATTTCCATAGTTGGGTTGGTTTCTGGATTATGTCATCATGTGTGTTAATGGTCAGTTGTTGTTGGCTTTTGTTGCTTTTCTGTCTAAAGGACTCCCTTTATCATCTGCTGTAAGGTTGGTTGGTTTTAACAAATTCCCTTAATTTCTGCTTACCTGGAAATGTCCTAATTTCACAATCATACTTGAGGGACAATTTTGCTGGGTACATAATTCCTGGTTGGAAATTTTTCTCTTTCAGTGTTTTATATATCCCATCCCATTGTCTTCTCGCCTGCATGGTTTCTGCTGAGAAATCTGAGCTTAGTCTTATTGGTTGCCCCTTGTAGGTAACTTTTTGTTTTTCCCATGATGCTTTCAGGATTCTTTCTCTGTCTTTGGTTTTGGTGAATTTGATGATGATATGCCTTGATGATTTTCTTTTGGGGTCTATTCTATTTGGGGTTCGTTGGACTTCCTGAATGGATATATTCTCATCTTTCATCATACCAGGAAAAGTCTCTTCCAACAATCTTCAACAACTTTCTTAGTGGTTTTATTCTTCACTTCCTGTTCTGGAATTCCGATTACGTGTAGGTTATTCCTTTTGATGGTATCCCACAGGAACCTTAAGCTTTCTTCATTTTGTTTTG
>NW_006921846.1:4621919-4627495 GCF_000298275.1 Orycteropus afer afer | reverse complement strand
CTGTACTCGCTGTTTTTGTTCAGGTTTTTCCACTAGTTGGTGCCTAATGCACTTCTGTATAGTTCCTTTCAAAGCTCAGGGCTCCAGGATTATCTTCTGTGTCTCTGTCAATTGGTTTCTCTTTTCTTTGTTGGAAAGGATCTGTGTTGCTTATCTGCCTAGTCCTCCATCTTACTGGAATTCCACATTTTCTAAATTTTCATTTACTTCATACTTTTCTTCTAATTAAATCTCTTCTTCACTGAAATATATTTATAGAAAAAGAATGCTTTATATCACTCCTATGAACAGAAAAGACAGGGCAGTATTTTCTTCTTTTGTATATAGGATCACTGTAAGTCAGAGCCAACTCAACAGCACCTAACAACAACATGAATGAAAAAAAAAATCAGTATTTTCCTAAGATCCATTAAAACAAAATAAAAATGCCAATTTTAAAATTTTATTTGTTTAGTTGTTGCTGTTAAGAATTATACACAGCAAAACATACACCTACTCAATAGTTTCTCCATGTACGATTCAGTGGCATTGATTACATTCTTCCAGTTGAGCAACCATTCTCACCCCCCTTTGTGTTGTTCTTCCCCATTAACATAATCTCACAGCCCCCTAAGGTTCCTATCTAATCTTTGAAGTTGCTGTGGTCCATTTGATCCCACATAGTTCCTGAAAGAGCATAATATTCAAGGCAGACAAAAAAAAGTGTCAATTTTTTTCTATCACAGTTGGGACACAGTGTACTCTTCTAAGATTACTCAGGCCACTAAGGACCAAATCTAAATGGACTTCCATGTGTAAACCCTGAAGTTGTGAAGAAATGCAAAATTCCACAAACTGAGGTAACGTTCTGATTTCTAATGTAGGAGGAAAGGACACAGTGTTGAAAAAGGATACTCATGGGTTCAGATTCTGTTACAGGCTGCTTCTTGGTCCGAAGAGAGGACACAATGGATCCTGAGATTTAGGAACAGCATCAGATACTTTGACTTTATGATTTTGTGGTGGTTCCTGTATAGTCTCTGCATGGAATGACTGCTCTTTCTCATCAACTTAACTATATGTTAAACCATGCTTGTAATCCTAAAATAAATATGTCAATATGTATTCAACCAAGCAATCATTCATGGATTTAAAAACACACACTGCTTACAAGTCTACTTATACTACCATTAGAAACTGAACCATATCATTTAATTTTATCTTAAAAGCACTAATAATTGTGTAATTATCTCTCGTTAAGCAGCACAAAATCAGCCTGGTTACTTCTGCTTAGATATTATACGCCAAAGGTCATTTGTTTACCAGTAAATCTTTTACTTCAGAAACCTGTTCTCTTTAAGAATTCTAAGAACGTCTCTTCCACAAGTCTAATATGAACATCAGCTTCATAGACTCCCTCCCATAGTATCACACTGGGAAAGAGACCAGAATGCAGACAGAATGGGGCAGAGCGCCAATCAAAAAAACAAAAACACACACAAAAAATCTCTGCACCCCCATGGGAGCTCTGGTAGCATAGTGCCTAAGGCACCTGACCACTTGACTACTAACCAGAAGGCTGGTGGTTCAAACCCACCAGCCACTCCTCGGAAAGAAGGTTGCACAATCTACTTCTGTAGTGATACCGCTTCAGAAAACCTAAGGAGGGGTCACTATGAGTCGGGTCCGACTCGGCACATAACAACAACAACTACACTCCCACAGCACCCTTCAAATTAAGTTTCAGTGCAAAAAGAGCGCAGCAACAACAGGTTTAAGAAAGGATGATCTACCCCAAAAGTTTAAAGCTCATCATCAGTGTTGAGGACAGACTACAGTTTCAATGGCACCTGAACATTTTCCTATTGAAAACAACAGTCTTGGGAAAGAAGTAACATACCTAAAAGGAGGAGTTACTCAGTGAGTTTCTACTCCCCATCACTCTTCCACCTCCCTCTCTCAGAGTGTCTCTAGACGCCCTAGGCGCTCAGTTCCCCTGTTGTTTAGGGTACTTTCTCCACAGAGAATCTTAATATAAATTCTACACTCAAAATGGCCACTGGGGAAATGTGATTTCTAGCACCAAGAAAAAGAAAGTTAAGTTTTGGTGTATGACACATTTATTGAACCTGTAAGTTCCAGGTCCTGAGCTAGTCCCTGTTAATACAGAGATGGAAAAGAAGCAAACTTATCCTTGAGAAACTCAGTCTAGTTCAAGCTGATCCAAGAAACTGTCATAACTTAAAGCCCCACTTGGCTTCCATACACCTATCATGCCCTCTGATCACCATATCTTCTTCCATCAAAGTGATTACGCAAGTCTTTTTTTACACTCTAAAATATGTGAGCCCAACTATTCACATTTCTATCAACTATAAGAATTTCATGTGTCTGGGTGTATGTGGTCTCAGATAATTTCATTTTATCTTCACCTTTTGTTCATGAACTACCATCAGGGACTAGGTACCTGTTTAGAGTGGTGGGTAAGAGTGAAGAGCAGCAAAAGTTGTGCTGTGATTAACAAAACTGAGAAATTTCACCATTGTAGACTAACAATTTGACTTTGTTATGACCCTGTCTTTTCTAAATCATATAACTACCTTTTACCATCTAATTTCTATCCATCTTCCCGAACAGAACTCCATGTGCTGAAGGCACTCTGAATTAATATAATCTGATAATGATGCTAGGGGAGGATGAGCCATCATTTCAGTTAGTACAACTCAACTTGGCAAAGTAGATGAGAACAGATTTTTATAAAAATATTTTTTTCCTCCCTCAGGGCAAATTTTGGCATGAAAATGCAAATGCAAGTTGCATTCAAAACACTGACCTTTCATAAAGATAACAGTTAAGGGAAAAATCATATTTTGCCTGAGATCACTGGGCCATACTTACTCCTAATTCTGTGCCTTGGCATAAATTATTCCAGTGATACTATGACCTCCCACCTCTCTCATCTAAAGCCCTAATTATCTTTACCAATTGTCTTGGTTCTCTAGTGCTGCTATAACAGAAATACCACAAGTGAATGGCTTTAACAAACAGGCATTTATTCGCTTACAGTTCAGGAGGCTAGAAGTCCAAATTCAGAGTGCCGGCTCTAGGGGCTGGATGAAGGCCCCTTAACCTTGGCATTCAGCTCTGCCTCTTGTTCCAGTCCCACTGAAGCTGGAGGCATCTCCTAACTCAGGCAGCTGCTGGCTGCTGAGCCTGATGAAGCCAAGATCGACAGGTAAAATGGCACAATCCCAAGACTGACAGGCAACATAGGGCTGATGGTTCAAGTCCAGGAACAATCCCCAGATTGGCAGGCAACACAGCTGGCCACTGGTTCAAGTCCAGGAACTGGAGATGAAGACTCAGTTAAACACAGAATCCAAACCAAACCAAACCAAACCAAACCCACTGCTATCAAGTTGATTCCAACTCATAGTGATCCCATTGGGCTTCCAACGCTGTAAATCTTTACAGAAGTAGATTGCCGCATCTTCCTTCTGTGAAGTGGCTGGTGGGTTTGAACCACAAACCTTCTGGTTAGCAGTCAAGTGCCTCAGGCACTGTGCCACCAGAGCTCCTTAACACAGGATCCAGATATGCCAAAAAAGCTCTGGACCTTTCCCAAAGCTCTTTCATATATACTGAAACAGGCCACACCCTGAAGGTAACTCCCCTTCCACTGATTAACATCTCACAGCAGATTCCCCATGGAGTTGATCACACCACATCCACCCTCATCATGGGGAATAACTACATCCAGCTGTCAAGCCACTCAAAATCACAGCCCAACCAAGTCGACACATAACTTAACTACCACACCAACCATTGTGGCATGTGCTCATATACAGCCTCGTGTTAGTTTTGTGTGTAGTTTGCATGGTCTCCTGGTCTCCTCAGCAGGATCATAAACACATGGAAAGTAGGAATAGCACCTACTTTCTCTTGCCACTTATAATGAGCACTAAGGTTGGGCAATCTACTTCTGTAGTGATACCGCCTTGGAAACCCAAGGGGAAGGGTCTGGGCCGACTCAACGGCACATAACAACAACCACATACCAAGCTAACCTTTTATATCTATTATCTCATTTAATTCTCATAAAAACCCTGCATGGAAGGGTCTTGTTATATCCATTTTACACATGAGGAAACCGAGGCTCCGCCAGGTTGAGTAGATTGTCTAGTGTTACACAGTAGTAGCTTTGGGATTAAAACCTAAATCTGATGGACTCCACCACCAATGCTCTAACCAGGATACCCATAAACTTATGTGCACTGAGTTAACAAAAACAAAACATTTCCCCACCCTCACTCCTACCACATTTTATATGCTTGGATGGGTTTTGCATTATAAATTGTTTCCAGAATTGGCTAAAAATTACTCCAACGATGCCATCATCTTTACCAAAGTCAACTCTTACTTTCTCACTGCCCTGATGGTGCTGAGCAAGGCTGGCTTGGGGAGCTTGTACTGTAATTGGATAAGGAGTTTTGAATTTCTAAGCTATTGTTTCCAATTTAGTATTTGCTATCAATGAGTAGGGATTAGCACCTTAGGCCTTTTACTCTGGGAAAACCTTTCACAGATTCCACTTTAAGTAGGCAAGAATCAAATTACAAAAAAAAAAAAAAAAGTAAAATATTGTCAAAGGACCATGTCTAATTCATCTCAGTAGCCTCCATAGAACCTAAAAGCGAGCTGTGAGAACTACAAAGCCAGAAGCTTTTGTGGTTCATGAGGGACAACCAGCTGAATAACATAGAGACTGATCTTATGTATGTATACGCCTTACAAGCCAAAAATGCAGCCCACAAAGAAAGAGGAAAAAACCCCACCAAACTCAGTGCTGTCCAGGTGATTGAACTCATAACGACCCCTCCTTGGGTTTCGGATGCAGTATCTCTATGGAAGGAGCTCTGGTGGCATAGTACCTAAGCCAGAAGGCTGGCAGTTCAAACCCACCAGCTACTCCTTGGAAGGAAGGTTGGGCAATCTACTTCCGTAAAGATTTACCACCTAGGAAACCCAAGGCGGGGTCACTATGAGTTGGATCCGACTCGATGGCAGTGAGTTTGGTTTTGGTTTTTTTTTTTTTTTTTTTGGTATCTCAACGGAAGTAGATTCTTCTGGTTAGCAGTCAAATGCCTTAGGCACTATACCAGCTTTGCTAACAATTTCAGAATTAATTGTCATGTCCCAGGTTTAGTTTAGAAACAACCACTTGCTATTCGTTGAATCAAGAAAATAAGGATTCCAAGGTATTTAAATCTAAAATATAAATTGGGAGCGGGGTAACAACAGAGTTTTTCTTTCATTTTAGTTTTAGCACAGGGAAGAAGTCTTTTTAAAATACCAAATTGTTTTCCTTTACCAACTGTACTTAGCTATTTACACGAACTTGAAAACCTATTGCAGTGTAGTAAACTACTTTGTGTGGCTTTTCTACCCATAAGTCTTTGTAAACTCCAAGGTGGGATTTGCTATGAGCAACTGAGGAGCTCCTGATTGTTGAAGGTGTCCACCTGGAGTATTTCTGTTGGGAGTGAAACAAAACAATGTTCTGGGAGGTGCCCACTCTCTCTCAGGTGCTTAGAGTT
>NW_006921846.1:4605760-4621548 GCF_000298275.1 Orycteropus afer afer | reverse complement strand
TGCAGTAATAGGCCTTGGGTTACTGCTGGTAATCCTGTCTTCCTCTTGTGGGATTAGAGGAGGTCAGAACATGTGGCCTCTTCGTCGTTTTTGCACCTATAAACTATAATTTTTAAAAAATCAAGAAATAAGCAAACCTGGGGGAAAAAAAGCAAACCTCTACACATGCTGCAGGATTAGTTCAATCAAACTCAGTTAACAAGTGTTTTTCAATTACAAAGATTTCGAGTGTTAAGCAAATAACCAAGGGAATGTACAAATGAACAAACAGAATTTTGATGAACTCTATACCCCAAAAACTTCATTTTAACCATAATTATGTCTTTCTTCAACATGCTGGCTGACAGGTAGGAAAACTGATTTGAATTTCATTCCTCCTTGCTTTTTGTGCTCACTTTGTGCTAATCAGCATTTAAATGACTCAAAGGTGAGATAAAAAGAGGCAGAAAATGAAGAGATGCTTGAGTAGATTGAGAGAATGGCAAAGCATCCTTTTTTAAAGCTAAGTGAACACTGCTTGTATTCTTCAGCACCCCATTACTGACAAAAGGAAAACAATGTGCCTTGGTTATATCTAATGACTTTCTAACTAAGAAATTTAACAAATTCACATAGAGAATACAAAATTATTGCAACTAATTCATTCATGCAAGTAAAAATTAGACTGTACCCATTCCATGCTCATCAAACTGATTTATAACCTTCCTTGGATCTTCCTATCTGCAAACTTGTAGCCAAATGAAAGACCTTGCACTGACTTTTCCCCAAGTTCCAGAAACAGAATCACAGCATATCTTATACTTTTAAGCATAATAAACACAGATAAGCACAGATGTTCTACAGGTACATGGATTTAACAAGCTATCTTACTTACATTTAATGAAAAATAAAATCCTAAAGGTCCTGTTCATAGCATCTGAATGCAGCAGTACAAACTTATGCAGTTACAAAAGCTAACCATACCATTTTCCACTGAGTTGATTCTGTCTCATGGTGAGAACTTTGCTTAACAGGGATTTTGATGGCTGATTTTTCAGAAGTAGACGGCTAGACCTTTCTTCCAAGGTGCCCTCTGGGTGGAGTCGAACCTCCAACCTTTCAGCTAGCAGCCAAGTGTGTCAACTATTTGTACCACCAAGGGACTCTGACAAAACCTATAAAGCAACCACACATCATTTTCCCCACTCTATCCAACCTTCAATATACCCAGCCCACTAAGCTGCTCCTGATAACATAGTACAGGACATTGATGGGCCCTGTTCTGAAAAAAAATCAACCATAACTGGGGCACAAAAAAAAGTTTTCACAACTATTTTAATTGTTATAATCAGATTGGATTTATCCATTAATGGATATGACCACTACCTTTGAACATACTGGTATTTTCGGTCCATACCACTTCATGAGATAATATGTTCTAAACTAAAGCTATTTCAGTAAATAAAGTGATAGTTTGAATTTTTTCTTAGGTGTACCTCTTTAAAGCTTCAGAAGATACCCCATCTCTTGGTATAATTGTCCAGGCTGTGGTACTTAAACCATGCTGATCCTATCTAGTCCACTCATGACTAAATAGTTGTGTACCTTCTTCAGCAGAGGGGTGTGTGTGTGTGTGTGTGTGTGTGTTGTTGTTGTTGAGGCAGGATTCCACAGGGCTGCTGAAGCCCTTCCAGAACATTCATGTTTACTATCCTAACACATCCTGGGCAGACTATCCTCAGTGACCAGTCTACAATTACTCCCATGCTGCTTTAGCAAGTTGTAATTAAGCTAGCTCAGAGCCCATCTATTCATAAGTTTGAATTATTTTCCCAATTCTTGTCCCTCCAGGAGCTCACCTCCCACTTTCCTGACCACATACACAGCCTTACAGGGTCTCCCTGTGGTACCGTTCCTGCAGCTCCACCTTTCCCTTACCCCTGGAAAGGGTGTTAAATAAGACCACTACCATGCCTTGGGGTAAGGTTTTTTTTGAATGTTCAGCTGTTTTACTCATCTTCCTCTTAAAAAAAAAATGCCTGGCTTATCTGTAATCTTAGTTTCCTTCTTAAATCTAATGCCTTATCCACGACAAAAGCCCCTAATTACCAGAGATAACCATGTGAAAGAAAACAGTCTTAGGGGCTGACCCCTATAAAAGGTTTTGTGAAACTCTTAAATAAATAACCGACTAGTTTCATGTCTTTATTCCTAAAAACACCTCCAATATTTAGTAACCTACCAGTTTCATGTCTTTATTCCTAAAAACACTTCTAATATTTAGTAACGGAGTGGTTTCCAGGATAGCAACATGCTGCTCCTCACTCAAAAGGTTAGCTTTCACTGTCAGAGCATTCTATACTTCAGCCACACATTCCACTGTCAGGCTTGCTGCTCTGCCATTCTCCAAGGGCCTCTCTGCAGCTTGCATAGACATAAATATAAAATATCCAATAATAGAGGGGGATCTATGTAGGAGATCCTGGACACAGTGGGAGAACAATGTGGAATGAAACTCAAAATTATTAAAAAAAAAAAAAAAAGATAAGGTTTGCTGGTCTGATAGAGCCTGGTGGAACCCCTGAGACTATGGCCCCTAGCTGCCCTTCAGGTCTAGAACTGAACCCACTCCTGTGACTTCCAGTCAAACAAAAGACAGGCATATGAGCTGAACATTTACACTAGGTAGATACACTCCTTGGAGAGAAAAATCATGGGAGAAGGGCTGTGTATGCACAGGGAGACAACTCAGGGGACAGGAGTACATGGAGGGAAGGACACTGGGAGGAGGTAGCTATGGGGAAGAAGTGGGAGGGGAGCTGTTGCATTCTGGGAGACTGCAGTCAATAATATGAGACAAAGTGTATGTGAACTGCTGTGTGGAAGATGAATTTGCTCTGTAAACTTTCACCCAAATCAAAATAAAATTAAAAACAAAAAACCATCCAATAATATACAGTTTAGTGCTACACATTCACTGAGCATCAACCATGTGCCAGACGATGAGGTACAAAGCTGAACCCTGCTCCTAAGGAACTCACGGGCTAGCGCGAGAGTCAGATCCCTGAAAAGAGAGAGCTGCAATACAATAGGTAAGGGTTCCAGCAGAGGATATGGGGAATGCAGCAAGGACGCAGGCAAGGGAGTGAGGTACGCCACTGGTGAAGGAGGTTCAGAGAGGAGGGAGAATTACACACAGATGAGCCACAGAGAACCAAAGAGAAACTCCCATGGCAGGCAAGGTGAATAAAAGCAAAGCAAAGAGCCAAAGTAATAACCATGGAGGAATGAAAACATATGTTCAGTGAGTCTGGGAATGTAGAGTGAGGCGAAATGGCTGAGAAGAGCTGGAAAAGCAGAGTTATTGATGGCCACGTATGCCACAGCAATGACTTTGGACTGTTTCCTAGCGTACGAGATGGGGAGCTGGTGGAGGCTTTTAAGCAGGGGAATGACATGAACAGATGTTTTACTCATATTTGTGCACTGAAAGCTAGAAGGTCAGACACTACAGTACTGATGGAAATTAATCCATAAAATGACAGCAGAGGCTGAAAATTTGCCCTGTTGTCTATATTTTCCAGGAGCAATCCACTGAATTATGGAAAACTCATTAGAGTTGCATACTAAGCTACTGAGGAAAATAAACTGGGAGTTCTGTCTATATGGAGAGTCTGTTCTTAAAAGAGAAAAAATGGTTGGGTCTTCCTTGTAAGACAGGTTACATAAGCCTGTACATTGCATTTGGAAAAGATCGGCTGCCAGTCGACACATACTTTGTTCCCAGTACCTCTTTAAGGACTAATTTGATCCAAAATGACTATGCTTCTGATGAAACATAAATTGAATCATGTATTCCCTTGTTTAAACCCATTTGGTGGCTCACAATAGCCTGCAGAATAAAGTACAAACTGTTTAGGAAGGTTTACAGGACTCCTTGTAATCTGGTCTCCATCCTGGGCAGTTCTCCTGATGGGCTGTGTTATCTTTTGTTCAGTTCTTTTACTTCATCTTTTCTTCTATTTGCTTTAGCTACTCTATGTTCAAAAGCAAGTTTCAGAGTCCCTTCCGACATCCATTTTGTTCTTTTCTTTTTTCCTACCTTTTTAATGACCTTCTGCTTTCTTCATATGTGATGCCTTTGATGTCACCCCACAACTCATCTGTTCTTTGGTCACTGGTGTCCAATGCGTCAAATCTATTCTTGAGATGGTCTCTAAATTCAGGTGGGATATACTCAAGGATGTACTTTGACTCTCATGGACATGTTTTAATCGTCTACAGCTTCAAATTGAACTTGCATATGAGCAATTGATGATCTGTTCTGCAGTTGTCCCCTAGCCTTGTTCTGACTGATGATATTGAGCTTCTCCATTGTGTCTTTCCACAGACACAGTTGATTTGATTCCTATGTATTCCATCTGGTGAGGTCCATGTGTATAATAGCTGTTTATATTGTTGAAAACAAAAACATATTTGCAATGAATAAGTCATTGGTATTGCAAAATTCTATCATGTGATCTATGGCATCATTTCTGTCACCAAGGTCATATTTTCCAACTATCGATCCTTCTTCATTTCCACCTTTTGCATTCCACTCACAATTATGAATGCATCTTGATTGCATGTTCAATCAATTTCAAACTGAAGTAGGTGGTAAAAATCTTAAACCTCATCTTTGGCATTAGTGGTTAGCACATAAATTTGAATAACAGTTATATTAACTGGTATTCCTTGTAGGTGTATCGATATTATCCTATCACTGACCGTGTTGTACTTCAGGATAGATCTTTCAATCTTCTTTTTGGTGATGAATGCAATGCCATTCCTCTTCAACTTTCATTCCCAGCATAGTACACCATATGGCTGTTTGATTCAAAATGGCCAATACCAGTCCATTTCAGCCTAGGATATCTATTTCCAAATGTTCCATTTCATTTTTTTTTTTTCATTGTAATTTTGGGGAAAATTTACAGAGCAAATTCGCTTTCCATACACCAATTCACATACACTTTGTCTCATGACATTGACTACAATTTACCCCAATGCAACAGCTCCCCTCCCACTTCCTCCTAATAGTTACCACTTCCATTTCATTTTTGACAACTTCCAATTTACCTTGATTCATACCATGTACATTCCATATTCCAATTATTAATGGATGTTTTCAGCTGTTTCTTAATCATTTTGAATCATGACATATCAGCAAATGAGGGCCCCAAAAGTTTTACTTCATCCATCTCATTAAGGTCGACTCTACTTTGGGGAGGCAGCTCTTCCCCAGTTGCATTTTGAGTGCCTTCCAACCTGAGGGGTTCAACTTCTGGCAGTATATCAGACAATGTTCTGCTCTGCTGCCATTCATAAAGTTTTCACTGGCCAATTTTTTTTAGAAGCAGATTGCCAGGCCCTTCTTCCTAGTCTCTCTTACCATGGGTGATCCTGGCGGTATTTGAAATACCAGCAGCAAAGCTTCCAGCATCACAGCAACATACCAGCACCACAGCAGGACAAACTGGCAGACAGGTAGTACACATACAATGTTGCAGTGGGTAATTTGTTGATGTTATCATTTGCAGATGTTCAATTCTATGATTTACTGTTCAGAACAATACCGTATGGGTTTAGTTTTCTAAACTGTGTCTTTACAGATCTTCTAGATGGTAGGGAAGTCAAGACGACTACAAGATAGAATGGACTGTTCTAAACTTGGGAAGAAAACTATAAATCACAGGGTAACCTCAAAGAAAAATGATAAACCTTCACAGTAAAAAAAGAGGACCAGCATAAGAATTCAGCAAATACTAAAACAATAGCAATGAAGGAAGTGATAACACGATTCATAAACAAAACAAGCTCAGCATAGAAAATTATATGGAACAAAGACATCGACACCACAAAAAAGCACATAACAAAAATGACAGCAACAAATTCGTATTTGCCGATAATTACATATCCGACAAGGGACTTATTGCTAAGATTTATAGCAGAAGAGTGGATGACCAGACTATGGTACATACACATCATGGAATGCTATGCAGCACTAAAGAATAACGTAGAGTCTGCAAAACACCACATAACATGGATGAACTTGGAGGACATTTTGTTGAGTGACATTAAGTCAATCACAGAAGGACAAATACAGTATTATTTCGCTGTTGTTAAGGGTCAAGGAAAGGTTTATATATGGAGGGAAAATTTCTTTGTTGGTTGCCAAGGTTGGGAGGGGAGGAGAGGAGAGGAAACACTGCAAAAAAAAAAAAATGCATTGACCCATGTCACTTTAGTTTTGTGTATTTCACTGTACATAAATTATATTTCAATAAAATGCATTAAAAAAGAATATTTGACTTGAGCATTGTACTCTTTTAAAGAACTATCTTTTTGGGATCAAACTAACAAAAGCTTAGGGGGTAGTGAGTTTATGTTAATGCAGGAAGAACAATTTGGAAAAGGAAGGTGATAATGGCTGCACAACTTGAAGAATATAATGTCACTAAATTCTATGTGTAGAAATTATTGAATTGGTGTATGTTTTGCTGTGTATACTTTCAACAATGATAAAATAAACAAACAAAAAAAAAATCCTACTGACCATAAACCAAACCAAACCAAACACACTGGCCTCAAGTCGACTCTGAGTCATAGTGACTCTACGGGACAGAGTAGAATTGCCCCATAGGGTTTTCCAAGGCTTTAAATCTTTACGGAAGCAGCCTGCCTTGTCTTTCTTCCATGGAGTAGCTGGTGGGTTTGAACAGCTGACCTTTTGGTTAACAGCCAAATATAAGCATTATTAACACTTTGAGATTTCTCCATCACTTTTCTATTTTTTTTTTTTCCTCCTTCAAAACTGGATCCATACTGTTGATTCAAGTTGATTTCTGATCGTTACATTGTCCCAAATAACACAACAGAAAATGCCAAACAGAATTACAAATTCTCATAGACTCTGGAATTTCTGGTGCCACTGAGGCTGGATAAACCCCTAAAACTGTTGCCCTGAGAGAATCTTGAAATATTAAACCTCATTTGGTGAGTAGTGACTGAGGTCTTAAAAGCTTTCGAGCAGCCATCTAAGATGCGACTATTGGTCTCCTCTTGGATGGAGCAAAGAAGAGTGAAGAAAATCAAGGTCATCTGGAAACAACTAGTCCAAAGAAAAGACGGACCACTAGAACCTCGGCCTTCATGACTCAAAAGCAGAAGGACTAGATGGTGCCCAGCTACCAATACCAACCACTCAGAAAGGGCTCAAACCTGGCGATCCTGGATACAGTGGGAAGACTGGTGGAACCCTCGAGACTATGGCCCTGGAAATGGACTCACTTATGTGACTGGCTCTCAGCCCAAAAATAGAAAGACCCGCATACAGAACACCTACCCCAGGTCAATATACCCACCTATTCTAGGGAGATGCACCCTTTGGATTAAGCAGCCATGGGACACCAAAAGGGGTAGCATTCACATACATGGAAGGCTGGACAGACAGGAATGCATGGATGAGAGGGGCACAGGGAGGTGGTAGTCATGGGGAGGAGAGTTTTTTATGGTTAGGGACAGTAATCGGGGCCAGGAGACCAGATGTGCATGACCTGTTGAAAGTAAAACAAGTTTTCTATGTCAATTTGCACCCAAAGCACAATTAAAAAAAAAAAAAAACCTAGAAGTCAGTTTTTAAAAAAGTTATCATTTTCCTTTATCATTAAAATACGGACATTTATCTAATGATAAAACATGCCCGAGATTTGACTGTACAGTAAAGGCCCAGGTCATCTCATGTGACTCAAACACATTTTGAGGGCAATTCCCCATGTCTTGAGCAATGACAACATTAGGGAGTATGTGGCTTTCAGTAATGGATGACCACTATTCAGAAGACGGCACTTGTTGGCATGTAGAATTCTGATGTGTTTAAAAGAGGAAAAATCAGTGCGATCCCATCACTACCACTACTGGTTACATATTTCCCAATCAAGACAGTTCTGGCAAAACAAGATTGTTGCTTCTTCTTTGCTTTATGTACGTATTATAGGCAGAGGATGAACCAAATGACAAGGATTTTTTTTTTTTTTTTTTTTGCCATTTTAGTCCACTCTCTCCAATGAAATTTTCATTCCTCATTTAAATACTAGCCCATCTTCAAGAACTGGAAAGAACTCTTTCCAGAATTCAAGACAAAGCCCTTTGGAAGACTTAATAGCTTTGCTTATCAGTTACCCCATCCCTTGTTAAACCACTGAGCCTTTCTTTCCTCTGACCATTCAGATATTCCTCTCAGGGAACCATCCAGGCTGAGCCCAGTGAAAGAGTTTCTGGGAACCCAGGAACATCCCAGCACTTACTATAGAAGCTGCCTTCTCTGGCCAGGTCAGAGAATTGCCCCCAAAGTTCTTGTAAACACTGCAACCCCAGAGTAGCTGCCTTGAGGCCGTAAGCACCGTAGCCATCAGGCAAATAGGCAGAGATAGCCCTGCAGGGGCTCTTTGGCCAGAGCACCTTTCTGAAGGCCCCTATTAGTGGACAAAACAGCTAAGAGCAGGAGCCATGAGAGATAAGAGCTGCCCTCAGTGCCTGTTAAAGCAAGAGCAGCACTCCATACAAGGACTTGAATCAATGCTGGCTAAATGTGATGCCACTCTGAGGCTCCATTTGTAGCATGAGAATGACCAAAGACTTTTAAAGCCCTTTCCCTTACTTTTCTTCAAACTGTAGCTGGACGCCAGACCTGCTGACTCCAAGTGCCTGCACTCTTCCCAGCAGCTGCCCCCGTACTGTGGTCATGACCAGAGAACCACTGCACTTCTGAGGAAAGCCTTTGCCACAGAATGCCTGCCACGGCAGCCATGTTTGTCTCCACTCACAGGCCTTTTCATTTCTTTGCTGCTTGTGGATTGTTTAAGGTGCTGACATTTTACAGGGAAATGAGTAGATGTTATTGTACCACCTACACAGGAAATGGCAGAAAGGAGCTGTCATTTTAACCAACAAGTAAAGGGTAGTTAAAAGAAATATGTGCAAATTAAAATGCTAAAACCTTCTGTACTGCAGGTGGTAGAATTGTGATTTTTTTTTTTCTTTTGTCCTTTTCTATTTTTCTCTAAATGTTCCTGGAACAAACAAGTATTGCTATTATAATCCAAATATATATAATCGACTTTGTTAAGATGGCACAGAATTTTTATAGAAATGTTTAGGGAGAAGGCAGATGGCCTAAAGCACAGATGGGGACCCAGATGCTGGTGAGTCAACTCCAGCCCATGGTGATCCCATGTGTGTCAGAGCAGAACTGTGTTCCACACTCTTTTCAGTAGCTGATTTTTCAGAAGTAGACTGTCAGGCCTTTCTTCCAAGGTGTCTTCGGTGGACTCAAATCTCCAAACTTTTGGTACATTAACTGGTTGCACTATCTAGGAACTACATATACATTCTGACTCATAGTGACTCCTCCTTGGGTTTCCAAGGTAGTATCTCTACGGAAGCAGATTGCCCAATCTTCCTCCCGAGGAATGGCTGGTGGGTTTGAACCACCAGCCTTCTGGTTAGCAGTCAAATGCCTTAGGCACTGCGCTACCAGAGCATCTTATACATGGCAAGGGAAGCCTTGTACAGTAAAACCTGCTGAAAGAGGTCATGTAAGGCAGAAACCTGTCAGAGGGGGACAAAAAAAAAAACCACCACCAGTATTTTCCACTAAATAGACAGTGATAGAAAAATGGTGACTTCACCCTGTTGAGGTAGAAACCTTGTGAGACCCAGAAAAACAAACCAGTCCCATCCAGTTCCGGCTCTTAGTGGTTTCAGTGTACCTCTTTTAAGACATGCCTTCTGTGGCTAAACGAATGAAGACTGAGGTCTTCTCAATGAGGTAACAAACTCGTGACTTCTCCCCCAATTTGGCTCCTCCTTAGACAGCTTAAGCTGAAACACACTTGTAAACCAGTCAGCATCACAGAAAGGAAACTCACACTGGGTGTGGTAACTAAGCCAGTAGGGGCAGGCAGGGTGGTAGGGCCACGGAACTCATAGACTTTTAAGGTTCCTCAGCTCTACCAGGCGAGCATTTCATGAGCTATCCTTTCTCTGGCTAGTTTTTAATGACACACTCAAACTTCTAAACTTCTCATATGGAAGATAACATGCAGATTTGTTAGTACTGAATGGAATGGAACCCACTGCCATCAAGTCAATTCTGACTCATAACGACCCCCATAGGGTTTGCAAGGCTGTAAATCTATCTAGAACCAGACTCTCTCATCTTTCCCCCAAAGAGTGGCTGTTTGGTTCGAACTCCCCACCTTTTGGTTAGCAGCCCAATGCCTTAAACCACAGCGCCATCACAGCTCCTTGGAGTGGAATATTCAAGTAATTATTCTGAAAAGTGACACCCAAGCTCAGTTCAATCTCAAAGAATCACATTCTCCGAAAGCGATTTTCCTGTTAGTAAAATGCAGGCATTCCCTTTCCTGACTCTATGTTCTCTTGTCTTGTTTCTTTCCTTTTCTCTTCGCTTCCGTGCCCTTCTTCTCTCCCTCCTGTGAAATAGGGCCCCTGACAAGTGTTTATCATGCGGGTGTTTGTTTCCCAATTATTACTGAAATATAATCAACTTCTACAAGCAATAAGCAGCAGCAATGCTCATTTCCTTCTACGGATGGCCCTGGAACCATACTCAAAGTTCCCTGAAATGATTGTGCCTCAGTAGCTTATGCAAACAAATTAAGCTAATTTTCAAGACTTCAAAAACCAAACTCACTGCCATGGAGTCTGTTCCCACTCATGGCAACCACCATTGGGTTTCCAGGGCTGTATTATCTTTATGGAAGCAGAATGCTTCATCTTTCTTCCACAGAGAGGCCAGTGGGTTTGAACCACTGACCATTTGGTTAGCAGCCAAATGCCTTAACCACTACACCACCAGAGCTCCTTCAGTGAGGCTGACTTGTTGAATATCCTTACAATGAACGTCAAAGGCCTAATATAGGCCCTGCAAGTTGGTATTTTGTTACTGAAAAATATTCTCAGTGACAGATCACTGATATATCAAACTGTTTTTTTTTTTTTTGTAAGTAGATTAATATCTGAAGTCTTTATCTTACCTAGGGAACATACTCAAACTCCTGGATGGGAAAGACCATGAACTGAATCCTCAGTTCTGCAAATACTTTCATTTACCAAAAAATCAAATTAGAAGGATGGCTTTAGGAAGATCTATGCCTAGATGGTCCAAGATAACTGGTTTAAAAATCCTGGTGCTAAATAACCTTTATTCTTAGGAAATCCTGTTCTGCAGTTTATGTAAGTCATCAATGGGGGGGGTCCACCTCAATCCCTTTAGCATGTGTCATATGCTCTACCTCCAAAGCCACTTCATTACTGGGGGAGGGGGGGATAGCCTCTGGGTGGTGCAAACAGTTAAGTGTTTGTTTACTACTGACCAAAAGGTTGGAAGTTCAAACCTACCCACAGGTGCTTTGGAAGAAAGGCCTGGGGATTTGCTTCTGGAAGGTCAGAGCCATAAAACCCTGTAGAGCTCTGTTCTATTCTGCCACACAGGGAGTCACCACGAATGGAATGGACTCCCCAGAACCTGGCTGGTTTAGGTTAGATGAAAGGGAAAAGGCAGAAGTAGAGGAAAAGCACCTCTTCTTTCCTACAACTAACAGTTACTGAAAGCTTGTCAAGTACCAGGTGCTGTGCTAAAAGCATTACATTTATAATTTCATTAAATGCTCTCAAAAACCCTATGAAGTAGAAAAGAACAATTGTTACTTACATTTTATCAATGAAAAACAGATTAAGAGTAGGTTAGGCAACTTGCCCGAGTGATAGAGTCAGCGTGACAGGCAGATTCCTAAAATGCCCCCAGCCTACCTGTCCTGTACGATCCTCTCCCCTGAATGTGAGATCTGTGTTATTACGTGTTATTGCTCTCAAGATTGTATTATTGCTCTCAAGATTCAAGTAACTGCAAGTCAACTAATGAATAATCAAAAGGGAAATTATCCTGGGTGGGCCTGAACTAATCAAGAGAGCCATAAATGAGGGATAGGCCCCTCCCGAAGAGAGAGATTCAGGTGTTGGCTTTGAAGACATAAACTGCCATATTATGCAAAAGTCGTATGTTTAGGACCCAAGAGGCCTCTAAGAGCTGACAGTGACCCCTGGCTGACTACCGGCAAGAAACTGGGGACCTCAGTCCTACAACCACAAGGAACCGAATGGTGCCAACAACTTGAATGAGTCTGGAAAGGGCCCTTGAGTCCCCAGAATGAAAATACAGTTCTGCCAGTACCTTGACTGCAGTCCTGGGAAACCCTGAGTGAAGAACCCCAGTCTGACCCACCGAGACTGTGAGATAAGAAATGTGTGTTTCTTTAAGCTGTAACGTTTGTGGTAATTTATTATGCAACAATAGAAAACTAACATGGTCAAGATTTAAACCCAAAGCTGTTTGACTCCAGACAGTGTACTCTTATAAATTCTTACCCAATTTTAACTCTTCAAAAAGAATAGATACCTGAGTCTCTATTCAATGGTCATAGCAATGATCTTTTCCTCTTTGATACAGCTGAAGTTTTAGGAAATGTTTTATCATATTATATGACAGAAAAACACTTACTGATGTTACTTACATTTGAGATCTAGGGGTAGAATTCCCATTTAATAGAAAACTGCTCAAATACAAGATAAGTTGTGAAAAAATAAACAGGATGGAAAACACAAGATTTTATTTACCAAAAATATCTTATTAGAGCAAGCTCTAGGCTGTGCTACTTATACCTTCTATTGAATGAGCTGCAAGATCTGTCATCTGGTGCCTCCAAGGCGAGGACAACACAGGACTCAACTAAAAATTCCCTGAATAAGAGAAGCCAGTGAATTCTCTACTAGAGTGAAGAGAATCCCAAAAATACTTGAAGAGTCTAAATCTACGAGTCATGTCTCGTGTTCCCCCCTTACACACACACACACACACACATACAGAGATGCAAATTTAGATGAATAATAATAGCTAACACTTAGCATATGCCAAGCACTTACCATGAATGATCCCATTTAGAACTCACATTCGTCATATGAAGTAGGTATTAGCACCATCATTCCCATTTTATAGACAAAGAAACTGAGGCTCAGAAAGGTTAAGTAACTTTCCCAACAGCCCACTGCAAAAAAGTGGCATTTCAACCAGACCTCACATTCTCAATTACTTTGCTAAGTTACCTGTACTTTTGTTGCTCCCCAACTAGATTATATATTTCTTCCATCCTTTACTGAATCTTGCAAAGTGCCTTCACATAGCAATGTTCAATGAATACTTGTTGATAATGACAAGGAATGCAGCCAGAGCCAGAAGAAGTAGCTAAGGCTTCCCGACCATTCATCACTGTGAGAAGATGGAAGACATGGATAGGGCAGAAGTTGATATCCCATATGGAGGCTGGCTAAAGGCAGCCCTCCCCACCTTACATGAATGTCTGTCTACTTAGAATGTCAGTCTACTTGTTATGTTATGTGCTGTTGAGTCGCCTCGACTCATAGTGACTCCTCCTTGTGTTTCTGAGGCACTATCACTACGGAAGTAGATTGCCCAACCTTCCTTCTGAGGAGTGGCTGGTGGGTCTGAACCTCCAGCGTTCTGGCTAGCAGGCAAGTGCCTTAGGCACTATGCTATCAGAGCTCCTTCAGTCTACTTTGTTGTTGTTGTTATTTGCCATCGAGTCGGCCCCGACTCATAGCGACCCCTCCTTGGGTTTCCGAGGCAGTATCACTACGGAAGTAGGATTGCCCAACCTTCCTTCCGAGGAGTGGCTGGTGGATTTGAACCGCCAGCCTTCTGGTTAGCAGTCAAGTGCCTTAGCCACTATGCTACCAGAGCTCCCAGTCTACTTAGAACACCAAATATATGTTGAATAACATGTAAGAGAAGCGCTGGTGGCACAGTGGTTAAAGCATTAGGCCGCTAACCAAAATATCAGCAGTTCAAACACACCAGCCACTCTGTGTGAGAAAGATGTGGCAGTCTGCTTCCGTAAAGATTTACAGCCTTGGAAACCCTATGGGGCACTTGTACTCTGTTCTGTAAGGTCGATGAGTCAGAACTGACTCTATGGCAATGGGTTTGGTTTGCTTTTAACCATTGAAGGGAGATTTGATTCCGACCCTACGATCATAAAAAGGAAAAAGAAAATGAACCCAGTTTTCCAGAGTTTGTTTCTTCCTTTTGGAAAAGTTTCTGCCTCACAGCTGGAAATGATTTTCTAACACACTAATTTCAATGAGTCATCTACAATATTAAGCAATGATTCCATAGGGTGAACCCTGATCGTATTTTTCCATTGAGTGGCATCCATTTAGGTCAATGAAAAGCAAAAGTTGACCTGGACTTGGAGACTTCACCCTCTACACAACCTCCCCATTTTATATTGTCAAGAGCTTGGATTTTAAGAAGTACAAAACTATAATCTATCTCCTGAGACTAATGCAAAACTTGTTCTGATATATATCGTTTCCTCTCACTGTTCATGTACAAAAGATAGATCCAAAGGCTGCTTGATGGGGAGGTAAGCCGAAGTAAAGCTAACAGAAGAAACATCATGGGGCCCTGTTTAAGATGGAGCAATGAGAAATACAGGGGTGGAGAGAAGACTCACTGGACAAAAGAGTAAAGACACATGATGGAACACAGTACAACCAGAGCTCAAGACTCTAAATGCTACTAGCAAGAATTTCTCCAAAGAATACTCTACAAAGGACCACCAGTCCACCTCTTGTCATTCTAGCCACATCCTAATAATGGTGCCAACTATACCTTTTAAATTATAGAAGCAGTCCCCAGACTACAAACAAGGTCATTTTTAACTGTGTCTTTAAGAATTTGTAGGTAAGTCAATCAGGTGTGCATGCTTCTTATTTAGCCTTACTTTTAGTGCAAGAAAAGGCTTGAAGCCTTTTCAATGATTTAAAAGCTGCATGTGCAGCAAGTGAAAGTAACGGTGATGAAGGATTTGTTCCCAGCAGGGGCTGGTTCCATCATTTCAAAGTGAGAGGAAATTTACATAACATTAAAGGGCCAGTAGGAGTTGCTACTAAATTGTTAGTTCCTAACCACAGGACTGCCTGTATATTGGTTTCCTAGTATCTAAAACCTCTAGTACTGATGTTGACAAAAGCCTAACTTAAGTCCATTTCCTGGTGTCTTCTGACACTTGGATTTCTTTCAGATTGCAATGAAGGTATGAGTCATTTTCTCGCAGAGACTAAGGAGCCACTTACAAAGGCCATTTTAAATCCTTCAGATGACAAGGGTATTATTTAGTTCTCAGAAACAGTAACTGACCAAATGCCTTCTTCAGGCCTGAAGGGGTTAATCTAACTTCCCAGAGCTAAATTTCTCTCCCAAGCACTAAAACAATTGGATTTAAAATGGTATAGGAGTGTCAGGGTACCAAACAAACTTAAACCATTCAACCTCACCTTACAAAAGATATAAAGTAGTAGGTGACCACTTGCATTACCAAGGGATTCTGTGCTTTGCCAAAGGATTCCCATAAAGTTCATTCCAAAATCAGATTCCTCTGGTGTCTGTTAAATTATCTGATTCACTCAAATCTGATTTCTATATACGCGACATGGAGCAACTGCAGCAATAACAAAGCCTCAACTTGATTAGCTCGTACCTACTCAAGATGACTTCTTGTTATTTGCCGTCGAGTCGGCCCCGACTCATACCCCTCCTTGGGTTTCCGAGGCAGTATCACTATGGAAGTAGGATTGCCCAACCTTCCTTCCGAGGAGTGGCTGGTGGG
>NW_006921846.1:4598933-4605315 GCF_000298275.1 Orycteropus afer afer | reverse complement strand
GGACTCACGTCCATGGACTGGTTCTCAGCACAATAGTAGAAAGACCTACATGCAGAACACCTACCCCAGCCATGAGACATCAGAGGGGCAGCACTCACACAGAAGGAAAGCTGGACAGACAGGAAGGAATAGATAAGAAGGGGACTGGGAGGAGAGGTGCGGAGGGTTTTAATGGTTGGGGGGGTAAT
The DNA here is from genome assembly GCF_000298275.1 of Orycteropus afer afer. Lineage (NCBI taxonomy): Eukaryota > Metazoa > Chordata > Mammalia > Tubulidentata > Orycteropodidae > Orycteropus > Orycteropus afer. Next base: position 4,605,127 of record NW_006921846.1, on the reverse strand, counting down.
TGGACCTGAAATCAAATGTGCAGAAACTGTTGACTGTAAAACGAATCTGCTTTGTAAATTTGCACAATTAAAAAAAAAAAAAAACTTCAGACTCAAAATCCTGCACTTGAAGAATACATTTGCTTTTACCTACTGCCTTTCATTCAAAACCTTCAAAGTGTCAATTCATATTCCCTAGTCAGTCTTCATCATGATGCCAAACAAGTCCACAAGACAGAAAAAAAAGAATTTTATACTCAGAAAAATTAAAGGGCCAGCTGAGCACAAAAGAACATTTCGTTTACTTTTTTTGCAAAGAGAAGAACAGTTCATGGACTTGACTTTTTTTTTCAATTATGAAGAGGAAATATTCAAAACTCAGTTACATGCAACAAATCATTTCCTGAAATACCAGTTGTTATTTTTTAAAAAAATTATGATGGGAATAGAAGCTGGAAAAAAAAGAATGCGAAATGTAGCAAGGAAGAGGGACAGAAGAACAGAAGCAAAGAAAGAAATGAACTCAAAGATGTACACACTGATTAAAAAAAAAAAGGGCATGCCAAGCATAGAGGGAGAAAGAGAGCCCGCTTCCCAAGACATGCCCCATAATCTAATTGTCTTAAATGTCAGAGCAAGCCCTTCCATTTCAAAGCTCCCAATTCATCAGTAATTCTCCCAGCTCTTTGTTTTTAAATCCACCAGAAGTCTAAAATTTTTCTTAAATAAAAGATACAGCACATACAAAATTGGGCAAGTTGCAAGCAGAAATTCCTGCACTATCAATGCATATAACTTATTTCTGAGCTTTATTTGAAATTTAAATCTTTCTAGTGATTACTCATTATTAATGGTAAACAGCAGCCAAGGATGACTCCAGTATCAACAACTTGAAACACATTTCACATCCTAATTTTATCGATTCAAGAAACAGAGAAGCTTGGGGAGGGAGTACAAAGCACTGGACACGGAGGTTCATGGTTACAGGAGCTTATTATCTTAATAATAATAGCTCCACGCTAATTACTATATAGGTACTATATGTCACATAAGTATAACAACCCTGAAAGGCAAGTATGGGACTTGTCTTCAACTTTACTATTTCCAATTACAAAGATAAATGCTCAATGTAAAAGAAATGAATTAACAAAAATATTTTTTAAACAGAAAATATAAAGAATAAAATTTACTCATAATCCAGATAAGCACTGTCACATTATACATACATACATATTGTACACACACACATGCACCCTTTGGGAATGTTTTCTTAGAATGTAACAATAACACTAATAGCTAACATTTGTTCAGTGTTTACCAGTGCCAGGCACTGTTTTATCATATTATTTTATCTAATCCTTACAACTACCCTATGAGATAGGGACTATTATGATCTCCATTTTACAAATGAGAAAACTGAGGCATAGAGTGATTATATAATTAAAGTCATATATTATCACACATGCATTATTTTTTAAAAAATGGGATGAGACTTTACATGTTGTTTCATAACCTAAATGTTTTCCCACGTCAGTAAAAAATATAGCTCTCAACAGAATGATGGCATGGTTTTCTAATGTATGGATAAATATTTGCCCAACCCCCTATTTAGAACATTCAGGTTATTTTTTGTTGTTATTTTGTTGTTGTGTTATAAACAACTCCACAAGGCCTATCAAGGTTGATAATATTTTACAAATGAGCATAAACAGGTTCCAAAAAGTTAAACAGCCTGCCCAAGGTAACATGGACCATGGAACAGTGGAACAGCTGGGGCCTTCTGGAGCTCTGACTTTCCACCTTCCTGCTAGCCCCTAAAGGAGCTCTGGTGGTACAGTGGTTAAAGCATTTGTCTGCTAAACAAAAGGTTGGTGGTTCAAGCCCACTAGCCACTCTGTGGAAGAAAGATGAGGCAATCTGCTTCTGTAAAGATTTACAGCCTTGGAAACCCTAGGGGGGGGTCACTATGAGTTCTTTGATTTGCTAGCTCCTTAAAGCATTTATATTCAAATGGATGAGACCGACTGTCAAAAAACTACACGACAGAATGAAATTCTCAAAAACTACAGAGCTAATGTGGTAGGCTGAAAAACGTCTTCCATAAAGATTAGGAAATGCCTACATCCTAATCCCCAGGACCTATGAACATGTTACCTTTCCTGGCAAAAGAGTTCTTAGAGATGTGATTAAGGATTGTGAGATAGGGAGATTATCCTGGATTATGGGGTGAGCCCTAAATGTCATCATCACAAGGGTCCTCGGAAGAGATGAGAGAGGGTGAAAGGGAGAGAGAAATGTGACACAGACAGACTGTCTGGAGGGACTGTGGCCCAGTGATACCAATTTTTGATTTCTCGCCTCCAGAACTGTGAGAGAATAAAAATTTGTTGTTTCAAACCACCGCATCTTGGTCATTTGTTACAGCAGCCTTAGGAAAGGACACAGCCATTCAATCTGAGCTGGAAGGGCATTCCAGAATGCGGGATCTGCATAAGCAAAGGTGTGGAGGCGAGAAAGTATACAGTGTACAGGAGAGAGAATACGGGCCACAGGAAGGGTTGTGGTGGGATAAGAGAATTCAAGAAAAGATGGGCCTTACTGAAGGTCCTACTGGGAAATGTGTGTGCTCATTTGGAGCCAGTGTAGATGAAGTTTGAAGATTTTGTTGTTTTCCTCCACCCTTCCCTGAGAGATGGCAGAATGGTGGATAGCATCTAGCTATTTCAAGATGATAATTGCTTTGCTTACTGTCAGGACGGGGGTCCCCTCTGACTTGTTATACAAGACATCTGGACAAAACCCTGCCCAAGTTATTTCTCCGGGGTGGGGGTAGGAAATCTGAGGGTGGAGCAGACTGCTTCAACTCCAGCTAATAACAACTGGGAGGATGCTCCTATTCCCGAGGATGCTGACTCAGTTTACTCTGGCTTCCTTCAAATAATTATCCCAAAAAAGCAAAATTTTCGATTAAATAGAGCTGCAGGAACTGTATTTGCCTCTCATGTGACAGATTTCACTTTTCAAAGGCCTAGTAAGCCAAAGGCCACTCTTTCCCAATTAAACCCAGGAAAAAAAAACAAAGTGACAAATTAGACTCTATAGTTCCTATTGTACCATTTCTTAAACTCTTCATTCTTATTCTGTAAGTCTATAGATAAAACCTCCCTTCCTTGTTGGAACTAAACACCAAACCAGGACATTTTAGGGGACACCTTGCCAGATGCATAGTTACACGGCATTCCCTTGGCGCCTAGGCCACTGGATTTCCAGAAAAGGCATCCAGCCATCACTAGCTCAGGCCTTTGGAATTTTCCATCCTTGGCTAAAGAAAAGGTTAAAAAAAAATAAAAGAAACACAGTGATGGCTCTGTCCCATGGAGAACACTATTTGCCCAAACACTGAGGAGAGAGGAAAAGAAGAGGTGAGAAAAAAATGATGAGATGGGGACAGTGGGAGTTTACCCACAGTAGAATGAAGTTCTCAGAGCATGATGGAAGGGAGAAGCAAAGGGCTGGCTATGAGAGAGTTATGGTGGTGGGACTGGACCAGGGAGCCAGATATACGTAAGATTTTCCTGGAAGGTGGCAGTGTAGAGTTGAACACCAGGATCAGCAGATGAGGAAAACCAGAATGAGGGAGAACAGTTAGGGGGGCAGTAAAAGGTAGGAGTAGGGGCGCTGGTGGTTTAGTGGTAGAATACTCACCTTCTAAGCAGAGACTGAAGGAGCTCTGGAGGCACAGTGGATAAGGCATCTGGCTCCAAACCAAAAGGTCAGTGGTTCAAACCCACTAGCCACTCTGTGGAAGTAAGATGGGTCAATCTATTTCCGTAAAGATTTACAGCCTTGGAGACCCAATGGTGGTTGCTACGAGTTGGAATTGACTCCATGGCAGTAAGTTTGGTTTGTTTTAAGCAGAGACTGAGGTTCGATTCTTGGCCAGAGCACCTCATACACAGCCACCACCTGTCAGTGGAAGCCAGTATGCGATGCTGTACAGGTTTTAGTGGAGCTTCCAGACTAAGACCGACTAGGAAGAAAGGCCTGGCGATCTACTTCTGAAAATCACTCAATGAAAACCTTATGGATCACAGTATAATCTACAACCAATCATGGGGATGGCACAGGGCCAGGAAGTGTTTTGTTCATTACGCAAGGGTCAGCATGAGTCAAGGGCCAACTCAAAGCCAGCTAATAACAACAGAAGATAGAAAGGGGAACAAAGCAGCTTGGTAGAGAGAGGACTTAACTGAGTGAGAGGAGGCCAGCCCCAGTGGGGCCTACTATGAGAAAGTCGTAAGGGCTCAAAGGGCAACCCTGTTTGACAGGGTTTACTGGTCTGAGAAATATGAGTCTGGAACAGGTGTGAACTGTTGACCCTCTTCTACCCTGGAGGAGACAAGGCCAGGCAGACTGGGCACATGAATGCCACCACTCTTCTTTGCCCTCCAAAGAGACCTGGCCTCTACAGGTTTTGGAAAGATTCAAGAGTCTGACCTCAATGTAGGTTGGAGAACAAGGCTCCAACTATCATATATAGTTGAGAACTACATACAAATATTTTGTAAATTCTTTAATTGGGGATCTTGAACACATACATTGACAGTGCACCCTGCCTCCATCCAGTAAATAAATGTCTACTCACCCCTTTGGTCCCAGACAACTCTATTTTACCTAGTACAATTTCTGAAGGGTTTGATTTCTCCTACTCTGAGTCTAAATGACACTGCTTCCTTCATTAAATATTGTTAATCATCTCTGGTCTCTTGGTCTATTATAATGCAAATAAACCCCTTTCTTTTGTCTTAATTTTTTTTTGTTAATTCTTCAGTCCCCTCTGTCCCTGTCTTGGCTTCTTCTACTCCTCAATCCATCTTGCACTAAGTATTTAATCCATTAAAAAGGAAATCAGTGGTAGTAAATTCTCCACTTCTCTTTCAATTCAAGCAACAGTTCTCTAGCTTGCATTCTAGTTCGTTCTCCACAATACCATAGTCTCAGAAGTTCCAGGGTTCTCAAGCACCAACTCTGTGATGAAGTGCGCTAATCTAATGCACACTACCCATAAACAATAAACTCCAGCTGAGGGCCAGAAGAAAAAAAAAAAAAAGGAAAACCCCCCAAAACATAAAGTAGTAAATCACCAAGAAAGCATGTGTGCCTGCACACCATGCTGAAAGAAAAGAGTTTATAATTTGGAGAAAACAGTTTCCAATGAAGACTTAAATACAACTAATACCTTTCCATATTTTATAAATCAGTAGAAATTAACAGGTGTAAACACATCATTAAAAATGTTTTAACAGGGACTTCTGGTAAGATGGAGGAACAGGCAGACAAGCGACACAGACCATTTCAACAAAGAAAAGAAAAACCAACTGACAGATACAGAAGATAATCCTGGAGCCCTAAGCTTTGAAAGGAACTATACAAAACTGGATTAGGCACCAACTAGTACAAAATCCTGAACGAAAACAGTGAGTACAGAGATGGTTGGAGCTGCGGACTGTCAGCTATTCTGACAGGATCAACAGCCTGAATATTTCCAAGTGGTGTTGGGACCTGAGAATTGACCTAAAGATCAGCCCTGGTCACCCAGGGCTGCAGGGATAACTGCACTGGTGGCCTATGACTAGGAAGGGAAACAGCAAGGAAGGAGACAACCTCAGCGGTTGACTTTCCACAGTCCAGAGGGTGCAGCCATTTTGATTGTTTACATGAGGAAGCCATTTTGGATATTTAAAGTGATTGAGGGCACAGCCATTTTGAATCTTTACAAGTGGCAACCATTTTGGATTTTACAGTGATAGCATTCTCATTCGGATTCCAGGGACCTAAGAATAGGCTCTGTTTGCCAAGGTTGGCAGGGACATACAAGAGGCTGACAATAGGAAAGGAGACAGGTGGTGAGTGTATAAGCACTGTCAACTAGTGAATAGAGTAACACAGTACCCAGCTTGTGCAGATACTCAGATAACGTACATACAAAACAAAGAAAATCATGGGCAAGTCACTCCAACATACAATCACAAATTAAATATAAACACAAAAGTGCCACAATGCCTCAGAGACAACAGAGCATCACAGTCCACACAAAGGAGCAAGATAAAGCAGGAGAAATAAGGGACCAGGATACAGACCCAAAACTCATCCCTGAGGAAGACGCAGCATTGGAACTCCCTGATAACGAATTCAAAATAGTTATATTTAAGCAT
>NW_006921846.1:4595413-4597698 GCF_000298275.1 Orycteropus afer afer | reverse complement strand
AAATCATATTTGCTGATAATTACATATCTAGCAAGGGACTTATCTCTAAGATTTAAAGCAGAAGAGTGGATGACCAAACTATGGTACATACACATAATGGAATGCTATGCAGCACTAAAGAATAATGTAGAGTCTGCAAAACACCGCATAATATGGATGAACTTGGGGGACATTATGCTGAGTGACATAAGTCAATCATAGAAGGACAAATATACTGTTAGTTTGTTGTTGTGGAGGGTCTAGGAAAGATTTGTATATGGAGGGAAACTTTCTTTGTTGGTTGCCAGGGGTGGGAGGGAAGGGGAGGAAACACTGCAGAAAAAACAATGCATTGACCCATGTCACTTTAGTTTTGTATATTTCACTGTACGTCAATTATATTTCAATAAAATGCATTTTTTAAAAAAAGTTTTAACATAATCACATGGAAAACATGAATTTTTTAATTAAAGTGGTTTATAAGGACAAGTGGAGCCGTTTTCCTATTGAGAAAAACAAAGGGAAGCCAGGAACGGAGAAAGTGAAGATGTTAATGTATTTTTCATTTCTCTAGTTTTTTTGTTTTTGTTTTTAACAAAATCTGGAGGCTGAACCTATCTTCTACATAATGATTATGAGTACTTTACAACCAGGTCAATTATCCAAGGGCCTGCAAAAAGACAGTCTGATTCTGTAAGAAATATGGCCGTGGCCAGTTAAAATGGATGTAAAAATAAAAAACGCAATTCACATCTCTGATAGAGTGCTTCTTCGGGGCAGTAAATCTCTCTTCATCAGATGATCATGGATATCATACTAGCCAGTGTGAGGAGGGCTGGTGCAAATATGATCAGCCAGGAAGCTTTTTCAGCCTGTCTGTAAGATGACAATGCATGGACTTGGTGGAAAAAGGAAGTGTCAATTTATCTCTCAACTGAAATAATCGTAAAGCCAGAGGGTTCAAGGAGAGGCATTCTAGTCCTCTCTGCTTCCCCAACCATGTGCTTTAGAAGCCTATTTCTGGGAAGGAGTCCTGTGATTACCTTGAAGATACAGGAAGGCATGCAACCTGACCTTCAGGATAGGTGAAGCATCTCAGCACAGGACACATGAGCGGTGTCCCGGGGCTTGTCAGCTAAATAGTTATTCTCTGTGACACAAAACCATCACTCTCTCTTTTACACACACACACACACACACACACACATCCCTTTTTGCTCTGTTCTTTAGTCCAGGGTGGAAAATTCCATAGGCCTGAGCTGGCTAAGTGCCTGCTAAGTGTCTGGCCAGTTTGTATCCTGAAACACCTCAAGTCTGAGAGCAGTGCCCACTGCAAGATCTCCAGACTGAAGGAGTTCTGTGTGGGAATACAATTTTAATTATGAGGAATTTAAGAAAATATCCAAATTGGAACTGGAGACTGTAAATCTATTCTCTTTTCTTTCTGCCAAAAATGCTCAAAAGAGATCGTACTGCTTGGTTCGAATTCTGTGAAGACTTCGGCACCTAGCTCATGGTTTCCCAACTATCACATCTCCATTTCTCCTCCACCATGTCATTCCCCATGTTGGGAACCCACTTGACCCTAGGATTCCATCATTCCTCAACCTCTAGCAATGACTGGGTGGTTAGGCAGAATAATGGCCCCCAGAAACATATTCATGTCTCCAGAATCTGGGAATACGTTACCTTACATGGCAAAAGGGACTTTTCAGATGTGATTAGGTTAAGGATTTTGCAATGGAGAGATTATCCTGGATAATCTAATTGTCCAACATAATCACAAGGGTCCTTATAAGTGAAAGATGGAAGCAGGAGGGGCAGAGGCAGAGGCAAGGAAGAAGTAATGATGGAAGCTAAGGTCTGAGTGAAGTGATGTGAGACAGACTCAACTAGCCACTGTTACACTAAAGATGGAGGAAGGGGCCATGAGCCAAGGAATGTGAGCAGCCTCTAGAAGCTGGAAAAGGCAAGGTAATGGATTCTCCTCTAAGAGCCTCCAGAAGGAACCAGTCCTCCTGATACCTCGACATTAGTCCCATGAAACCCATTTTGGATTTCTGACCTCCAAAACTGTGAGACAATATACTTATGCTGTTCTAAACACTAACCAAAAAACCAAACTCACTGCCACCGAGTTCATTCTGACTCACGTTGTTGTTGTTATGTGCCGTCGAGTCAGACCCGACTCATAGCGACCCCTCCTTAGGTTTCCGAGGCAGTATCACTATGGAAGTAGATTGCCCCATCTTCCTTCCAAGGAGTGGCTGGTGGGTTTGAACCGCCAGCCTTCTGGTTAGCAGTCA
>NW_006921846.1:4578600-4594583 GCF_000298275.1 Orycteropus afer afer | reverse complement strand
CAAAACAGCAGCCATAGGAAACTAATATACCCTGGCTCTAATTCCATCTTCAGCAGGGCCACTTGCTCAACTGCCTCATCCTAGGCACTCTGTCTCCTGAGTTCTCCAAGCTGACACTCATCCCTTTGGTCCACAGTCCCACTTTGTTGTGCTCAAGTTGTTATATGATTATGGTGTGAGGTAGGGCACTTCTCATCAGCAGGATCAGCAACAAACCAGAACTCGCACCTAGAGAAATTGGGCAACTGGCCAGAAAATCAAGGCAAGGGTTTAGATATGGGATATGGGGGTCAACACAGGCACAATAACTGGGACAGTGACACAAAGATACAAGGAAGATGACAAAAACCCAGTGACTAGAAACGGATTTTAAAGACAAGGTACAACCAGCAGCCTGGATGACTGGAGCCTGAGAATCTGAGCTCTGAATATGAGAGTCATTCAATGTCCCCTGTTTAGGCCTCGGCTGGTCTCTGAGATCCCAGGGGTGCTGATCAGAAATGGATGTCTGAGTAGCTCCAACTACACAGAGACAGAAGAGGTGGAGGGAGAGGGAGAGAGCTGGGTTTGTTATTACGGAATCAAAGTAATAAGGCTTATGGAATTCTTTTTTGGTGTTCCTGGTGAGGATTCTGCAAACCATTTGGAAGGAGCAGACAGAAGCAAAGCTCCTCTGCAAGCTGTCAAGTTGGTCACTAGCAGTGTAGAAGCAATTCTCCCCGAGGCCAAATTAACAGGGTGAGTCTTCTTTGCTCCACATGCTGGAGAGCAGTCATAAACACTCAGTTGAACACAAGGAGAGCTCTTGGCCCCTGTGGGCTTTTAAATAATGATTTAGTCCACTTTTTGCAACATCTGATTCAGGACTTGTTATTTCTTGGTGGTAAAGCTAAGTGGCATTCTCTCCTTTGGATCTCTAAGAAACCATTTAATGCACTAAAGCATTAGAAACCTGTTAACCTAGGAAAAGTAACTCTGTAGTGCCTAAGGTATTTGACTGCTAACCAGAAGCCTAGTGGTTCAAACCCATCAGCCAGTCCTCGGAAGGAAGACTAGGTAATCTACTTCCACAATGATACCACCTTGAGACCCCAGGAGAGTTCCCTATGAGTTGGATTTGACTCAATGGCAGTGATTTTATTTTTTAACCTGGGGAAATAAACTGGTTATGCCAATGTTGTTGTTGTTGTTGTTATGTGCCATCAAGTTGGACCCAACTCAAAGCGACCCCTCCTTGGGTTTCCAAGGCGGTATCTGTACAGAAGTAGATTGCCCAACCTTCCTTCTGAGGAGTGGCTGGTGGGTATGAACCGCCAGCCTTCTAGTTAGCAGTCAAGTGCCTTAGGCACTACGCTACCAGAGCTCCCAGTTATGCAAATAGCACTCTTCTATTCACACCACCAGCACTGTGACAACAGGTCCTGTAAGGCATAAAGTCGGCAGCTGTGCAAGTGGGAAAACTTACTATAAAAAGGAGGCCTGGTGGGACAGTGGTTAAGCACTTGGCTGCTAACCAAAAGGTCAGTGGTTCAAACCCACTAGAAAGATGTGGCAGTCTGCTTCCGTAAAGATTTATAACCTTGGAAACCCTGCAGTTCTACTCTGTCCTATAGCCTCGCTGAATTGGAATCTACTCGAAGGCAATGGGTTTGGTTTGGAATATAAAAGGTATGGAAAGAAATATCTGTTGTTATTTTTGGACAGCACTAATCCACTTGAAAAAAGTCATAAAAACAGTTCCATGAAAATGATCCCAAGTACCTCTGTAGAGCCAATGTTTTTGAGATTTTTTTTTTCCATATAGTTATTCAAATAGCAAAGAAAAGAATGGCCAATTGCAAACAGCTCTGAAAATCCTTAGGCTTACTTTGGCAAGGAAAAATCTACACTGGTCTTGTCCACTTTTTTCAATAACAATCCTAACTCCTCTATGTTTGGTCCTCACTAAAGATACCTAAGCTTGTTCAGAAATAAACAGTGTTTCCCAAGAGAAGAAGGACAACATGAAATACACACAAATTTTTTCCCCCTCTTTGTGTGATTTATTGTAGAGCTTGGTGTAGGAGCTAGTGCTTCTTACAGGATCACTCCAAAAGAAGCAAGACATCTGGAGTTAATTACTTGTTCTGTCCTTTGGCAAGTATGGATGAGTCATGGCCTGCCTCACTCAAAATCATGCCTCTGTTTCCCCATTTGTAAAACAGGGGTGACAATAATATGGTAGGCATTTAATAGTGACCATGTAAGGAAACATGAACTCCGGTCCATGGGGTTTTCAATGGCTGATTTTTTGGAAGTAGATCACCAGGCCTTTCTTCCAAGGCACCTCTGAATGGACTCACACCTCAACCTTATTGTTCGCAACCAAATGCATTAACCATCTGCACCACCCACGGTGTCTCCATGAGTCAGAACTGACTCAATGGCAACTGGTTTGGTTTTTTGGTTTAAGGAGACATGGGGTCATAGACATAACAGCATCTTTACCTCTTCAGAAGACTGGGACTCTTAAAACATAAGGGATTGTCATCTTTTAGAGACAATCTATACAAAAGAATTCACTAGCCTCCTGACAATGAACACTTGGTCCTCCGTGAAATACTTCAAATAAAGATGTTTTGTTTCAGACACTTTGAATAGCGCTTGATTTCTTAGTTAAAACTTAGTATAGTACAAAGTATATGTGAACTGCTGTATGAAAAGTGAATTTACTCTGTAAATCTTCACCCAAATCCTAATAAAAAAAAAAAAACTTAGTATAGTATTTCAATTGTTAGGGAAAGAAAGCAACATGATGAGAAAGCTGAAGTGTCAGAGTATCTTTAAGCATTTCTCAGAAGCTTGAAATATATGCAACCTGATGTAAGCTGTCAAGAAAGGTAAATAAATGTAACTTCCTGCGGATGATAAAGTCAAGAAACAAGAAAAATAAAGGGAATAATTAATAAATCATTGACAGCAAATTTAGGTGTATTTGTATAAGGTTATGCTCAGACAACAAGTAAACCACATGCAGCTGGAATAGTGGGTTGGAATGCTTTGCATGGTACCTACTATGCTGGGAACCTGAAGACATTCTATATCTAATAGAGCTTACACTGCTATCAGAAAACCAGAATAAACCTGTTACCATCAAGTTGATTCCAAACATGGCAACACTACAGGACAGAGTAGAATTGCCCCATACGGTTTCCAAATCTTTGTGGAAGCAGACTGCCCCATCTTTTTCCCACAGAGAAAGGCTGGTAGGTTTGAACCATTAACCTTTTGGTCCACAGCCAAGAGCTTAACTATTGCACTACCAAGGCTCCATAAAATCAGAATAGCTGAATATAAAAGTATATTAATTTCTTAGGAGACCTTTAAAGCTTTAAATTTTTCCAATGAAGTAGATGTTTCCAGAATAGATTTTGTAAAAGGTATTAAAATATTTAAAATTTTTCTTTATCATGGTAACAATATGTATGACAAAATATTTGCCAATGTTATTACGTGTATAATCCAGTGACACCGATTATGTTCAGCACGGTTTCAAAGATGGTTGTGCACCCATCACCACTGTTTCCAAATTTTTCATCATTCTTAAAAGAAGCTCAGTGTTCCCTAAGTGATGAGACCCCCTTGCCCCATCCATAACCACTAGTAAATTTTTTGTCTCTATGCATTTGCCTATTCTAGGAATTTCACATACAGTTGACCCTTGAACAACATGGATTTAAACTTCACGAGTTCACTTATAGGTGCATGTTTTTTTCAAGATATGGCTCTTGGAGAAACCCAAAAGCTAATAGACACCACACCAGAGGAATGAAGAGCAGATGACTTGATGGACAAGTTCTTCTGAACCAGTGCCAGCCGATGAGGAAGACGACAGAGCAGTACCAGAAAACAAATGGACGTTAGATAACCTGGCAGAAGGGTTCCAATTATTCAAGACTGCTTTTGACTTATTGTACAACATGGACCCTTCTATGATATGGACACTGAAACTAAAGAAAATGGTAGAAGGATTAGCACTGTACAGAAACATTTTTAGAGAAATAAAAAGTCCGAAAGAAATTATGACATATTTCCGTAAAGTTATGTTGAGAGTAACTGTCTCTCCTGCCTTCCCTTCCTCCTCCGCCTTTTCCATCTCTTCCACCCGAGACAGCATGACCCTCTTCTTACTTCTCCTCCACAGCCTACTCAATCTGAAAACGATGAGACCTTTATGATGATCCACTTCCACTTAATGAATAGTGAGTAATCAGCATGCCACACAGTTAATAAACTTATCTGTTGTGTATGTGTGTATCTTCCTGTGAAAATCTAATAACTGTAAGGCTAGAACTGTGTTAACCAACCGTTTATGTTATTGATAAGGCTTCCAATCAATGGTAGTCTATCAGTAGTTAAGTTTATGGGGACTCAAACATTATATATGGATTTTTCATTAAAAAAAAAAAAAAAAAAGGACCAGGTTTGCTGGTCTGATAAAGCCTGATGCAACCACTGAGACTGGCCCCTAGCTACCCTTCAGGTCTGGAAATGAACCCACTCCTGTGGCTTCCAGCCAAACAAAAGACAGGCATATCAGAAGGTACACTCTTTGGAGAGAACAATTCTGGGAGAACAGAAAGGCTGTGTGTGCACAGGGAGACAGCTTGGAGGGCAGGAATACATGGGAGGGAAAGACACAGGGAAGAGGTAACTACTGGGAAGAAGTAAGAGGGGAGCTGTTGCATTGTGGTAAATTGCAGTCAATGTCATGAGGCAAAGTGTGTGTGAGCTGCTGTATGGAAAGTGAATTTGCTCTGTAAACTTTCACCCAAATCACAATAAAAATTCTTAAAAAACTGATACATGGAGTTTTGACTGCTGGGGGAGTCAGTGCCCCTAACCCCTACGTCATTCAAGGGTCAACTTACTGTATTTTCAAGCAAGTAAAGCTCATGTTGTAAGTTTTTTTTCCTTAAGCCATGCAACCCCTTTGCACGTTAGTCTCCCATGAGCACTATGTGCATGTGTATGCCATTTACATGGGTGCATCCTATGGAAAAAACTGTATATGGAATTGTACAATACGTAATCTTTTATGATTGACTTAATTCACTTGTTGTTGTTGTTGTTACGTGCCGTCGAGTTGGCCCCGACTCATAGCAACCCCTCCTTGGGTTTCCGAGGCAGTATCACTACAAAAGTAGGATTGCCCAACCTTCCTTCCGAGGAGTGGCTGGTGGGTTTGAACCACCAGCCTTCTGGTTAGCAGTCAAGTGCCTTAGGCACTATGCTACCAGAGCTATTTCACTTAGCATTATGTTTTCAAGGTTCATCTATGTTGTAGCTCATAGCAGGACTTCATTTCCTGATGGACGGCCAAGTAATATTCCATTGGAAGGAGCTCTGGTGGCGCAGTGTCCAAGGAATTTGACTGCCAACCAGAAGGTTGGCGGTTCAAACCTACCAGCTACTCCACAGAAAGGAGCTCTGGTAGCACAGTGCCTAAGGCACTTGACTGCTAATCAGAAGGCTAGCAGTTCAAACCCACCAGCCACTCCTTGGAAGGAAAGTTGGACAATCTACTTCCGCAGCGATACCACCTCGGAAACCCAAGGAGGGGTCGCCGTGAGTCGGGGCCGACTTGACGGCATATAACAACAACTCCACAGAAGGAAAATGGAGCAATCTACTTCCACCTCTGAATATTTACCACCTCTGAAACCCAATGGGGTTGCTATGAGTTGGAATCGACTAGATGGCAGTGGGTTTAGTCTTTCTGGTTTAATATTCCATCGTTATCTATGTACCATATTTTGTTTATCCATTCACCTATTAACCAGGACTCCCTTTCTCATTACAGCTGAGTAATATTAAGGCATTTGAATTTAAATATTCATTTAACTTCTGAAAGTGGGGATTAATGAGTGAAAGAGACGTCAATTAAGATCTGAGGAGGGAAAGAAAGGCATCGGAGTTCTATTTTCCTACGTGGAGTCTGGTTCTCTTCTAGCCATTCCTTTATATAAACTGCACTGACCAGTCAGATTATCATAAAGGAGAGTGATCCTGCCAAAACCACACCCGCCTCTTCCCTGGGCTAGAGGACCTTCTCCTCAGACTCTGGATAAGGCACTCCTCCCCATTCCAGAGCTCACCTTCCACTCAGAAGATGGGAAATGTCAAAGCCAGAGCCCTATCTCACATCCACCAGGCTTCTCGGTATGACTAAGGCAGAGAAGGGATATTACCAAGAACCAAATGGAGAGGGGTCTGCCAGCTATTCTTCCAGGAAGGTATGATTCCTGGCTCAGCCACACAGCTTGCCCTTTGGGGCATGATTTGGAATAAGGAAATTAAAAGGCAAGAGTACCTGCTTCCTTTCTTTTGTCTGTTGACTTTAACACATAACACAAATTACTTCCCTTATATACCATAAAGCCTGGAATATTAATAATGAGAGCCAACAGCCACTGAGTGCTCCTCACGTGCCAAGCCCTGCTTTAAATGCCTGGTATGCAATCACTCATTTAAGTCTTTCAGGAAGCCCACGAGGAGGTTATCTAGGCACAGGAAGGTTAAATAACTGGCCCAAGGTCACACAGCTAGTAAATAGCAGAGCTGAACTTTGAACTAAGGCAATGTGCTTCCAAAGCCCACGCTCTAAACACTCTGCTCCAGGCAGAGCTTACAGGCAACAGCAGCTAAATTAGACTGTCCCCTTTGCCCCACTCCAGTTACATCTCAGGGAGCCTCCAGGGTGGGGCCCTGCAAGGATCGTAAAGGCATCTGGCTCTAGGTTGATATAAATGACTAACTCCTTTGCACTCCTGAGTAAAGCTAAAGGAAATCAGGAAATCTCGATCTCCAAGATAAAAATTATAAAATTACCGTTAGGATTTACAGAAAAGGAGAAGTTGCTTCTACCTCTTTTTCCCCTCTAGTTACTGCCTCCTCTTCTGTAAAAAAAAACAAAGGAGCTAATAAATTTTCAATGTGTTTTGCTGACAATTCTTTATCTCAGGAGAGAGCAAAATCAAGTAGGGAAACTGCTGCACTGAAATGAATTCTGATAAACAAGCAAGGGTGGTTCCTGAAGTGGAAAACCAGGAAGGTCTTTCAGAAGGTAGCAACCACTTTTTAGGGTCCACAGAGGTTAAGGGAGGGAAGACCAATGTACCCTATAGATGGATTTCTCAGTGTTAGTTATAATGTATACATTTTACCATTTACTCTCCCCACTCTCATAAATGAAAGCACTCTAGATTCAAACAAATGTGAAAAATGCTGAATAGTACACATCCTCTTGGTTGAGATGAATAGTATTCATTAGGGTAATAAAAGCCTATTTCACCTTGCTCAACACCCCCCCCAAAAAAAAAAAAAACCAAACTCAGTGCCATGAAGTCATTTCAGACTCATAGAGGCAATATCAGTAGGGAAGTAGATTGCCCAACCTCCCTTCTGAGGAGTGGCTGGTGGGTCTGAATTGCCAGCCTTCTGGTTAGCAGTCGAATGCCTTGGGCACTACGCCGCCAGAGCTCCCTTGCTCAACCTAAAAGGTTCAAAGTCTTGGGGAAAAAAAAAAAAAACTTGAAGGACCACAAAAAACAGCTGGTGGGGTTGGGGAGTCAGAGATGATGTTTCGCAAACTGAAGACCAAACCAGAACCACTTGACTCTTTATCATTTCTATTTCGGTTATTTGCATACATCTAATCTCCCTTCTGGGCTGTGAGTCTCTTAAGGACAGGAACTACCCCTATTCAGCCTCTTCAGGCACCTGGGGAAGAAGGCTTTTCAGTCGGTGCCTCAGCCCCAGTGCTGGACTAAGGCAGCTACAGCTCAGGCGCTCTTCAGACCCTGGAAGGGGGGTCTGCCCCGAGGATGAACTAACTTCCCACCACCATTCTGCCTGGAATTCTGGGGCTGGCCTCCAGAAGCCCTGCTTCCCACTTCCCTAATCACCCCCAAAGGTGCAAACCTGTTCAATCAGCTAATCTCGCCTCCAATCTCATCTCTGTCCACTCAGCCCAGGCCCTTTCTTGGCTCTTCCTCCCTTTCCTGATCCTACTTGGAACAGTTTTCCTCTGTGCCCTCGAGAACCGTAATCTTTTGCCAAAACACAACCATACAAGCTCAGCCTTTCCCGAAAATGTTCTTTCCACTGCCTTAACTGAAAATCTCTCAAGTCGTGGTTGCTCATCTCCTCTTACCTTCCCCTCTCACCAAACACTCCTTTCCTGCTGTTTACCTAGGCCCAGAAACCTCAAAGTCTTCTCTCATCCTTTCTCTCCCTCCCCTCCCCCTCTGGGAGTCACCAAATCCTTTTGATGTTATCACTGAAATGTCTTCCATCTTGCCCCTTATATCCAGTCCCACTGCCTGGGATAGTCTTCACTATCTCTCTCCTGATCCAGTATTTCAACTGGCTTCCTGGCCTGCAGTCTCTTTCTCCCACACTCAATCCATCCTACGTATCATCCTACATATTTTTGTCTGTGTATTTTCCACAAAAACAAGTACTGAGTACCTACTGTGTTCCAGGCACTGTTGGAAACACTGGGAATAGAGAGGAGTACACTGCCCCTGAGTTCTTGGCATTCACAGGTTCATACCCAAAGTGGGAAAGAAACATTCCCACATTCTATTCTGTATTAGATCTTTCCATAGAATACTGTATTGACTTCACCAGGTCCCATTTTTGAACCTTTATGAATCATTTATACTTCACACACTTTGCATATGTTACCTCCTTTAATCCTCACAACAACCCCACATGGTAAGTTCTACTATTTATCTCCATTTCATAATAGAGGAAAATGAGACATTACTTGCCTCAGCTCACAATGCAAGCAAGTGACAGAGATCAGATTCAAGCCTAGGTCTGACTCCAGAGCCTGGGTTCTGCCTCTCACATTTTAAGCAGGATAGTGAAAACTTGGAAAAGAGCCCAAACAGGATGACCATGATGGTGAAAAATCTTGAAACCAAATCATGTGAAGAATGAAGGAATGAAATGAAGGCTCTTTGGCCTCCTGAAGAGTACGTTTTAAAATGACATGGCAGCCATTTCCAAATACTTGAAGGGTTGTCACGTGAAAGAGGAAGCAAACGTATTGTCTGTGGCTTCAAATGGCAGAGCTCAGCTTAGCCCGTGGTGGAACATAAGAGTAAATTTCAGCTCAAGAGCCCTCTAACAGGCCAGGAGTTTAGGGAGAAGCTAAATAACCATTTTGCCAGGGGTGCGTGCAGCGGACATTCCTACTTTGAGTGAGCAATTGGTGTAGATCAGCAAGCAGTGCTGTGCACATCAGAATATGAAGGCCTGGCCCCACCACAGACTTAGTGAAACAGAATCCTGGGGGTGGAGACCGTTACTGCAAGAACTACAAACAAGGAAATAAGTCTGTAAGGTTTGTGCAAATCCTCAAAAGAAGAAATATGATGGCCAATTAACATATGAAAAACTGTTCAAGAGTAATCAAAGCAATGCAAATTAGAATAGTGATGTACCATTTTATCTTCCATCAGACTGCCAAGATTAAAAAATATTAATACTCAGTGTTGGCATGGGAGGGAAAGCAAACACCCTTACACTCTGCTGGTGGAAGAGTAAATTGAAACTTTCTGCAGAGTAATTTAACAGTATGTTTAATAGGAATTCTTAATACTAAAACTGTGTAGTATAATCTTTGAGTAAGCAATTCCATTGCTAGGAATTTAACCTAAGGGAACAATCTAGCAAGTTTGAAAATGCCTGCTCAAAGATGTTCACTTAATTAACATTTATAACAGTGCTGTCCTAAAGAACTTTATGCGATAAGGAAAATTCTGTATATATTGTGCTGTCCAACATGGTAGCCACTAGCCATACATGTGGCTACTGAACACTTGAAATGTGGCAAGTACAAATGAGGAGCTGATATTGTTCTTTTAATTAATTTAAATTTAAATAGTCACGTGTCTAGTGGCTACCATATCCGACACCTCACGTTTATAACGTCACAAAATTAGAAACTATCAAAATATCAAACAATAAAGGGGGCTAGCAATGGTACACAAATAATGGCATTTTGGTAGCCATTCAACATGATTATGTAGGTTTCTATTTATTAACATGAAGATTGTTCACAACATACTGATAAGTAGAAAATTATTTTTTAAAGAGTTAGTATAATAAAAAAGATAGGCTTACTGGTCGGATAGAGAATGGTGAGACTAGTCACCCTTCAGGCCTGGGATGCAACTCACTCCTGTGGCTTAATTCTCAGCCAAACAACAGACTGGCTTACAAGCTGAACACCTACATCAGGAAGATTCACTCCATAGAACAATCCAACAATGGAAGATGAGAAGGGCAGCATTTACACCAGAAAAAAGGTAGGCAGACAGGGACGCATAGGCAAAAAGGACACAGGGAAAGGGTAATCATAGGGAGGAAGTGGGAGGTGAGATGTTATACTGTGGGGAATGTAACCAGTATCACAAAACGTGTATATAAACTGTTGAATGGAAAACAAATCTGCTTCATAAAATTTCACCCAAATCACAATAAAAAGTTAAAATAGTAATAAAAGAGAGTGTATTTGTTTCAATGCACATATTTTCGTGTGTGTATATGTATGAGTCCACCATCTGTCGGTTTGCCATACTGCAGTGGCTTGTGTGTTGCTACTCTAAAAGAACTCACTGCCATCGAATTAAATACAACTCACAGCAACCCCTCCTTGGGTTTCCAAGGCAGTATCTGTACAAAACTAGATTGCTCAGTCTTCCTTTCAAGGAGTGGCTGGTGGGTTTGAACCACCAACCTTCTGGTTAGCAGTCAGATGCCTTAGGCACTATGCCTCCGATGCACTTGTTGTTGTTGTTGTTGTTTGCTGTCGAGTCAGCCCTGACTCATAGCGACCCCTCCTTGGGTTTCTGAGGCAGTATCACTACGGAAGTAGGATTTCAAATACCAGCAGAGTCCTTCACAGTGGACAGGTTTGAGCAGAGCTTCCAAATTAAGGCAGACTAGGAAGAAAGACCTGGCTATCTACTAGCCAATGAAAACCCTCTGGTTTTCACCCTAAGGCACTTGACTGCTAACCAGAAGGCTGGCGATTCAAGACCATCAGCCACTCCTTGGAAGGAAGGTTGGACAATTTACTTCCGTAGTGATACCACCTCGGAAACCCAAGGAGGGGTCGCTGTGAGTCAGGTTCAATTCAGTGGCAGTGAGTTCGGTTTTTGGTTTATAGTGCAAGAAGGTGAGCCCCCTAAGTCGGAAGGCACTCAAACTACACAGTGGCTGAAACGACGGACTCAAGCACAGCAGTGATCATTAAGATGGCACAGAACCAGGCAACGAGTCGGAGACAACTCGACGACACCTAACAACAACGCAAAGAACAGTGTCTCGACGCAAATACATCAAGATACCAACAGCGTCCCGGAGTGATGAGATTATTTTGTTTTTCTAACTTTGCTACAATCAATGTGCATTTATTAAATAATGAAGCAGTAAAAGTTTAAAGGCAGCTGCTGATTAAAATTTTTAAAAATCAAGGTAGATTTTTCTTTTTTTTACAAATTATTCTTTGAAATCAAATTCTATTAGACCAAAGAAACCAAAACCAGTTGCTGTCAAGTGGATTCTGACTCATGGTGATCCCACGTGTTACTGAGTGGAACTGCTCCACAGGGTTTTCTTGGCTGTAAATCTTTATGGAGGCAGATCACCAAGCCTTTCCTCCACTGCATGGCCGGGCGGGGGCGGGGGTTGGATGTTCCAACCTTTAAGTTAGTAGTGCAAAGCATTTGAGCCACTCACAGACCTTATAAATTCGACTATGTGCTGCTTAAAAGAGGGTTCAGCAAGGGTGCCCTGGTTTCAAAGCAAACTCCGCGCTGAACAGATCCTCAATGAGTGGCTTGACTGGGCCCTCCTAACTCAGAAATGCCAACAGAAGGAGTAATGAGATTATTCACATTCAGGGGCCAAAACTCTGGCTTCTGTATTTTCCCCACATATAATACACCCAGGTAAAGAACACAGGCAAGCAAATAGTGCTCATAGGAAAATAATGTGTGAGGGGTTGAGCAGTGTAAAAAAAGAAAAAAAAAATATATATATATATAATGGACACATATTATTTGCATAAAAATACGGTCCTCATCTCTGCACTAGAAATGCTTGGTCAAGAAGCCCGAGTGGAAACTGGGCTTATTCCTCAGTGTAAATTCACACCTCCTTACGGAAGCAGCTATGGGTTTTGTCCTATATTAAGTACTTTACACAGATTCCCATGAGAGAGGGGTGTAGGATAGTGATTTTGTTGTCTTTCCCTAAATTTAAACCTAACAAATGTTCCAGGAAAATGTAATTGCGTGTGTGTGGGGGGGGGGTGTCAAAAGCTACAGTTACTTTTTAGACATTCTTAGCTTGGGGAGAGTTTTTCATTATTCTGTGAAACCTGGGCAAAGCCAGCCAGGGGACCTGCAAGTGTTACCCTGCCTCAAGGGGCTACAGCCTGTAATATCTAGCAACTCTTTCTTGATCCTTTGGTGCACAAGGCACTGTGGGTAAGCACTGTAGCAGCAAACAGTACTTAAAAACCTAGTAGGTGACTTTCCAGGGATCTCTGGTTGGTGTAGTGTCTAAGGCACTTGGCTCCTAACTGGAAGGTCAGTGGTTCAAACCCACCAGCTGCTCCACGGAAGGAAGACTGGGTGATCTACTTCCGTAAAGATTTATGGCCTCAGAAACCCAATGGGTATCGTTATGAGTGGGAAACGACTCAATGGCAGTGAGGTGACTTTCCAGTAATATATCAGACAGTGTTTCACTGCTATTCATAAGGTTTTCACTGGCCATTTCTTTGAGAAGTGGATGGCCCCTTCCTTCTTCGAGTCTGTCTTAGTCTGGAAGCTCTGCTGAAACCTGTCCACCATAGGTGACCCTACTGGTACTTGAAATACCAGTGGCATAGCCTCCAGCCTCACAGCAACACACAAGCCACCACAGTACGACAAACTGACCGACGAGTTATACATACGGTTGGTATGAATCCAAGCCAACTCAACAGTACCTAACAACAACAGGTGATGGTCCAGGAGCCCTAATGTTGCAATGGTTAAGTGTTCTGTTGCTATCTACTCCCATAAAGCTTACAGCCTAGGAAACCCTACGGGGCAGTTCTACTGTGTCCTATAGGATCACCACAGACTCGATCAGACTCGATCGTGCACACAAGGCGGCTTTCCTAGTGTGAGACACTGCCATAACACAAGAGGTTTATTAAATGAAAGCCTTTGTTCGCCCTGAGGGACAAATAACTATATCCTGAGTTATAACAAAAAGCATGTCAAAACTCTGCATTTGAAGCATATATATATGTGTAAAGACTTCTCCATTGATCACATACACTTTCAGGTTATAATATTTCTTCAAAACCTCTCCTCAGGAAATGTCTGCCAGCAGTACTTCGGTAATTACCGCTGCCCCTGGGTTAAAACTGACCTTAAAAAAAAAAAAAAAAAAAAAAGCAAACTCACAGGAAAATGCAGCAATGAAACGGTCTCTGTCTGCTTCCCTATGGAGTTAATAGATTCGTGGAAGTACTAAGAACTGAATGAAGGTCTGAATACACAACTACATGCTATATATAGCCCAAGCATTCTGAATTTTTCCGACACTAAGCAAAACTGAATGATAGCAACATGCCAACAAGGGTATGATTGTTAAAAAAAAAAAAAAAAATCCTAAACAGGAAGCACTGTGTATCTGTATCGCTTAGTGGGTTTTCCACATTCTACAGACACCCCAGAAAAAAGCTTGACCTGCTGTGGCCACAAATCTACCTCATATCGAAGCCCTAATGTGCACCATCTTGGGTTTATAGCAGCAAGTGTAAATTCTACCTCAGCTATCTTTAATCAACACTTTAGGGGCTTAAATCAGAAAAGAACCAGAAGTGATGGTGGCAGCTGGATGAAACTCAGTTTGCTTGCTCCCGGACAGCCTCGGATGGCTTTGCTAACTGGCTATCAGGTCTTTGTGTCAGAGAAGCAGAGGCTAAGAGCGAGCATCGTGTAGGTGCATATACTCCACCTGGGAGCTCTGGTGGCATAGTGCCTAAAGCACTTGACTGCTAACTAGAAGGCTGGTAGTTCAAACCCACCAGCCACTCCTCAGAAGGAAGATTAGGCAATCTACTTCCATAGTGAAACCACCTCGGAAACCCAAGGAGGGGTCTCTTTGAGTCAGAATCGACTTGATGGCAGCGGGTTTGGTTTTGGATTTCACTCCATTTAAGACTTACTATTTCTTAGTTGATTCAACTGCTTAAAATTAGCATTCACTGAGATGTTATGAATAATCCAAAATGGATTTGTGCACACAATCTGGGTGTCCTATTGAACACATACACACAAAAATCCAGGTTGGAACTAATGAAAATTAATGAAGAAAAAGTCACGTGCATCCAACTTTGAATCATACGGCATGTAGTATGAATGACATCGTGCACATACATAGCAGGGGCGCAACAGATCTTGATTTCACCCAGACCCCCACCATCTCATTGTGGACTACCAGACAAAGCAGTAGATATCGCTCTTCTGCATTGCCTGGGTAAACACTAAAATCAGTGGCCTTGGCCCCAAGTAGACCACGCTGAAAAGAAAAACAGTGGCCCCTGGCACCATCTGCCAGGTCAGCCCTCTCCCAGGAACAGTTTTTCCAGCTTTGCCACTTGCGGTCAATGGTTAGGAAGCAGCAGCTGCACCTGTGCTGCACAAAATTCTTTGTAAAACCTAAAAACCTGGGCAAGAATGCTAATGTGAATTTTATGCTACTGAGCGTAGCAGGTCAAACGCGGGTCAAAGCCCAGTGGAGGTTCAGCTAAGTACCATTTATTCTCTTGAGACCATCTGCCCACCTCACAGCTCCCTTCCTGTGTAGTAGAAGGGCCACTATCGGGGGTTTTTTTGTTTTGTTTTTTAATCCCCCCTGAATTTTGGAAAGTGTTCCCTGTGCTAGGCAGATTGGATCACTTGCTAACAATCACCCAAGATGAGAGCCCTGGTATAAATACCCTGAACACAGCTTGCCTTCCTCTCTTAACTGGCTGTGATGACAAGTGAAGTTCCAATGTGACCTCAGCAGGACCTCACTCCAAAAATCACAGTGAAACACACAATAAAATAACATAAAAGGTCTATGTTCAGCTCTCCTAAACAGCAGGATTAAACTTTTAAGGGTCTGGTCTGGATAGAGGGATTTTTTTTTTTTTTAAGTCAGTTGGCTTCTCACAGTTGTAGCTATTAGGGATCAGATCTCTATCTCAAAGGTACATATTTTACCTTTGATCCTCCTCCAAAACTCCCACTAATGTCAACTTTCTCCACTGTTGGGAGCAGGCCCTTGGCCTCCCTTTAATGTTGGTTTTATTGCCGATTCTACAAGATCAACAGAACAAATTACAAGGAAAAGCTGTGAAGTTCCCTTTCAACGACAAGTTGTTTTAACAAAAAGAGCCCAGTCTTAAACAGTGAAATTTAAACACGGCAAACAACACCGTGCAAGGGGGAAGAAGGGGGAGAAACAAAAACAAACGAAGGGGAAAAAAGTAAGAAACGCTTAGTTAGGGTTTGTTCTTTAGTCCAGGAAATTGGCAAAGAGCGTCTTGAAAACAAGAGAAGGGACAAGTGTCCGTTAGCACCCGTCGGCTTCCCCTCTGCCTTCATCCAGACAATCCGGATGAAGGAGGCGGGGGAGGCTATAGAAGGGCTCCCAGGGGGTCAGCGTGCTTTCCAAATCCCATCCCCCAGCCCTGAGCGGTAAGGCTCTGACCCCAGGCTCGCCATTTCCGCACTGGCACACCCCATCTTCCCCCAAACCCCCACGGTCCCATCTCCTTGGTTCTGGAGCGCTCCGCTCCCAAGGGACACCCTGGCCCTATGACGGCCGGCTCTGCGCCCCACTCGCCCCCAGAAGCCCGTTGTTTCCAATTTCCT
>NW_006921846.1:4572415-4576305 GCF_000298275.1 Orycteropus afer afer | reverse complement strand
GGAAACCCAAGGAGGGGTCGCTATGAGTCGGGGCCGACTCGACGGCAAATAACAACAACAACAACAGGTGCAAAATAAGAATCCTTAAGACAAATAAGAATGGGGCTGACAAGATGGAAACAACCTAGGTGCCTATCCGCAGAAGAATGGATAACCTTAACTATGGTACATACACACAATGGAATACTATGCAACCCTAAAGAATAACGCAGACTCTGCAAAACACCTCATAACGTGGATGAACTTGGAGAACCTTACACTGAGTGAAATAAGTCAATCACAGATGGACAAATATTGTATTAGTTCATTACGGTAAAAAAAAAAGAAAAAAAAGGAAAGGTTTATATATTGAAGGAACCTTTCTTTGTTGGTTACCAGAGGTGGGAGAGTAGACGAGGGAACACTGCAAAAATAAAGAAAATTTAAAAAAAAAGAATGGGGCTGACGCTGTGAAACCTACCTAAGTGCAAAGGAAGAGGCTCCATTGATCTCTTCTTATCTGTTACTCCATTTGTTTGGAGTTTGAAAATGACCCATACTTTCTGGGAAAACTTGCAGCCCTTTTAAAAGCATTCCTACTGCCATAAGGCACTTTTCCCAACTTCAAGGACCCAGTAGTCACACCTACCTATGGGACTTTGTTATGGAAACAAGGACAAGGTTGATGGTTTCTGTAAACAAGAAAAGACCAAGTCTCTTGGCCCAAAGACTGGTGAAAGGTTGGCATTGGAATCCACTCAGAGGCGACTTGGAAGACAAGCCTGGGGATCTGGTTCCAAAACGTCACAGCTTTGAAAACCCTATGGAGCAGTTTTACTCTGCACATGTGAGTCGATCAACTCAACGGCAACCACCACCACCACCGCTTAGCAGGAAGGGCTTCTAGTGTGACATAAACGGTTAAGTGTAGGACATCTAGCCAAAAGGTTGGGTGTTCGAATCCCCCCAGAGGCACCTTGGAAGACAGGCCTGGCGATCTGCCTCCAAAAGATCACAGCCTTGAAAACCCTATGGATATTTTACAGTAAAAAAGTAAACAGGCCTTGTCTTATTTCTGCACAGCTGCAAAGAACATGTCATGTGGGCTATGGAAGTTGGGCAGGAACTGTTGAGTGGAACAGCTGCTTTCTGCTGAAAGTCTCTACCTTTGTGTTGCTAAACTTTGAAGAAAAAGTTCAGAGGGTTCTAGAAGGCACTGAGCTAGGCGCCTGCCAGCTGAAACTACAACTAACCCATGAGGGGTAATGGGGGTCACAGAGAGGGCCTGGCTACCTTCACTTGTGAAATGGAAATAATCATTGGGATCTAAAGTAACAATGAATACAATTTCAATGAATAATAAATAATTTTTTAAAAAAAAAACTCTATGAAGAGCACACACGGGGTCACCATGAGTCAGAATTGATTGGACAGCAACTAACAATAACAACTTTGCAGCAAGTCTCTTTTGGCAACCATCAAATTAGTCCTAATAAAGCCAGATGGAGGGACATAGACAATCTGGGACCTGGAAGGCCTCTAAAACAGAGGCACTATATTGCAAAAATAATTTGTTGATTTTTGAATGTCGATGGGTAAGTATGAATGGCTGTGTGGCCATCACTGTTGGTGACTTTCACAGCAGCCATACCACTTCTTCCTTGCTAAGAGAACCCAGAATTGCTTCAGGTATGGGGCAGAGCTAAATAGCTTAGAAAAGGCAGACCCAGCTTCAAGTGACAAATCATGGCTGGATAAAAAAAAAAAAAAAAAAATGATGATCACATTCTTCTTTATTAGTGGGATGGTCTAGACTCCCACGCAGTTTGGGCCAGCGGGATACAAGAGGCAAGTGTGGGAGGAGGACTCCTGGGAAATGTCACCACCTTGATAAAAAAAAAAAGAGATGATCAGGGAGACCTCTGCCCCTCTTGCTTCCTGAGGGGAATGTTTTCTTTTGATGCTTGGGCCTTTGGTGGACGTATTGCAACCGGGAGAAAAGGCCAAGAGAATCACAAAGGAGCTAATCCAGAATCTTGATATCATTGAACTGTTGAACCAACCCTGCTACTGCCTGCCTCTGAGTTCCTTTTCTATGTGAAAAAAGTAAGCCCTTGTGGTTTACAGCACTTTTAATCAGGTATTCTGTTACTTTCAGCCAAAAGCATCCTGACTGGTACAGGCTTAATTGTAGGCACTGAAGGTACAGCATTGAACAAGATGGACAAAGTCTCTCTTCTCATGGACTGTAGATTCCAGTACAAACAAATGAACATGTTAATTTCAGCAAGGGATAAATGCTATGCAGAGAATTAAGTTAAAGTGATACTGATAGAGAATAACTGGAATTGGAGACCTATTTGGTTTGTTAAGGAAGGCCTCTTTGACAAGATGAAATTTGGGCTGAGTGCTGAAGGAAAAGCAGGCAGAAAATCAAGGATCAGGAAGTAGAGCATTCCAGGCAGAAAGAATGAAAGGAACGAATGCCTGGTGATGGGCAAAGACTTAGTGTGTTCAAAGAACAGAAAAAGGCCAGTGTGACTGGAGCATAAGGAGGGAAGGAACAGCAGTGATATGAGAAGAAGTTAGAAAAGTAGGCAATTTATCCCGAGCCTTGTGAGCCATAGAAAGCTTATGTCATACTGATGGTGCACAAACACCATCTGGCCATTGTACAGGCTCCACACTCATTCCTGAGATTGTAAGTTTCACTTGCCTCCCATCCCCAGGTCTTCAGTTTAATTACATAAACATTGACGTGGCACTATGAACTGAGAGAGGATGCAGGATGGCCAGTCCCACCAGGAAAAAAAAATGCAAGTCTATTAGAGAATGTATTTATGATATGAAGTAGCTAATCAAAAGCTTAGCCATTTGAACTTACACATTAGCTCCTCAGGTGAGAAACCTGAAGATCTATTTCAGTAAAGTTTACAGCCAAGAAAACCCTATGGAACCCTCTGCATACAGGGGTCTCTATGAGTCAAAATCTAATGGACAGCACCTAACAACAACAGTATGTAATAAATACCATAATCAAGGTAAAGTGACAGTAGAGATCACATCCAACTGAGATCTCTGGAAGGCTTCTTGAAAGAGGGGGTGTTTGAGCTGGGCCTTGAGCAATGAGTCGGGTTTGGACAATCTACTTCCATAGAGATACTGCTTCAGAAACCCAAGGAGGGGTGGCTGAGTCAGGACCCACTCCACGGCAGTGAGTTTAGTTTTTTTTGCATTATGCTCACATAGTAAGGGAGAATTTTAGGGGCTATCATGCAGCTTCCAATAGAGCGTTTTATAGGGTGATTTATTTTGTACACTTGGTAACTATACTTGATTTTTATCACAAATTTACCTGTGTATTAAACACTATCCTCACTGAACCTGAGATACAAATGTTAGAAATGTCGTTGAGCCTTTGAACTAGAAATCTCACTTCTATGAATCAATACCACATAAAAACTCCCACATGTGTATGGATAAGGATGCTCATTATATTAACGTTTATAGTAGCAAAATATTAGAAACAAATGTCAATCAATAAAGAGCTGCTTTATCCTCAATACCTAAAGCAGTACCAGGCACATAGTGAGTACTCAAAAGATATTTACTGAGTAAATGAAAGAATACATGAATACACATGACTCATCCATTCTAAGGAATTTCTACATAAAGAACAAAGTATATACATATATACTTACATGAGAAAAGCTCCAAAAGATAATGTTAATTGATAAAAGCAAGTTGCAGAACAATTCTATTTATGAAATATACATATGTGCATATATACATATGTTGTTGTTATGTGCCATCGAGTTGGACCTGACTCATAGCGACCCCTCCTTGGGTTTCCGAGGCAGTATCACTACGGAAGTAGATTGCCCAACCTTCCTTCCGAGGAGTGGCTGGTG
>NW_006921846.1:4546808-4570020 GCF_000298275.1 Orycteropus afer afer | reverse complement strand
CACTTTGAACTTGGACTTAAAGCCTCCAAACTATAAGAGAATAAACTCCTGTTTGTTAAGGCCATCCCATTTGTGTATATTCGTGTCAGAGTGGCATTAGCTAACCAAAACAGCATGCAACAACAGTAGTCATGGTTTAAAATCAGTAAAAAGAAATGGATGAAATGAATTTTAATAATATATTTTCACTAACCCAGTGTGGTAGTTATGTTTGTGTGTCAACTTGGCTGGGCCTGGTTGAGTGGTGGGCAGCTGGTGATAGTTATTCCCCATGATGAGACTGGAAATCAACTCTATGGTGGGATCTACCACAAGCAGTTGAGTAGCTGCCTCCGGAATGTAGTCTGCTTTCTGTATATAAGGAGAAGCCTTGGGAATGGTCTCTAGCTTATGGCACGCTTGGACCCTGCATGTAGCTGTGTCATTGTTCAGCAGCCTGCCATGCTCTACCGACCTTGGGACTTAAAATGGACTTAAGTTAATGGCCTGCATTAACATTAAGTTAATGTTTGGTAACATCAGGACTGTGCCTTTTTATTTGTCAACCTTGGGTTTGTCGGCCTCAGCAGCTAGCAGCTGTCTGAGTGAAGAAACACCTCTAGCTCCAGTGGGCCAGGAGCAGGGTGCAGAGCTGGACCCCCACGTTGAGGGGCTTTCACCCAGTCCCTAGAGCCTGGCACTTTGGATTTGGACTTACAGCTTCCAAATTGTGCAAGAATAAACTCCTGTTTGTTAAGGCCATCCCATTTGTGGTATATTCCTATCAGAGCGGCACTAGGTAACCAGAATACCCAGTATACCTAAAATACTATTATTTCAACATGCAATCAATATAAAAGTTATTAGTGAGATATTTTAGTTATTTTTCCCCCATGGTAAGTCTTTGAAATCAGGTGTGTATTTCACCCTTACATAGCAATTCAGGTGTTAAAATTTCATTGGAAATCTTATGTATTTAAATTTCATAAAATTACAGTTGAAAGAGCAGATTCATATATCTGAGTTGTTCCATACTTAAAAGTTTTCTAATAACTGCCTGAACTATCAGTTTTTATATTTAAATAGAAATAATTAAACTACAAATTCAGTTCCTCAGTCAAACTAGCCACATTTCAAGTGTTCAATAGCTACATGTGGCTAGTGGCTACCGTGTTGGACAGCATAGGCCTAGACCAAGACTCAGCACACAGGGATCACACTTTAATTAATCAATAAGTTAATTAACTAGTTAATTAATGCATACAAATTTACTGTGTGAGGGCTTTTTTAGTGTGGTAAAAACAAAACATTTGCCATTTTGGAAAACTTTAAAAAAATTATGGTGAAAATATATAAAGCAAAACATACTGATTCAACAATTTCAACATGTATAATTCTGTGACTTTGATTACATTCTTCAACTTGTGCAACCCTTCTCATTATCCTTTCATTCCACCACCATTAACAGAAACTCAGTGCCCACTAAGCAAAAAACTCTCCTTTGCCCCCTCCTACCCGCTCCTGGTAATCACTAATAATCTTTGTTTTCTATGTATTTGCTTATTTCATATAGGTGAGATCATATATGTCCTTTTGTAATTAACTTATTTCACTCAGCATAATGCTGTCAAGGTTCATTCATGTATGACAAGCATCAGAACTTCGTTTCTCTTTATGGCTGAGTAGTATTCCATTGGGAGCTCTGGTGGCATAGTGCCTAAGGCACTTGACTGCTACCTGAAGGCTGGTGGTTCAAACCCACCAGCCACTCCTCAGAAGGAAGATTGGGCAATCTATTTCCATAGTGATACCACCTTGGAAACCCAAGGAGGGCTCGCTATGAGTCGGATCTGATTCCACAGCAGTGAGTTTGGTTTGGTGTGGTTTAGTATTCCATTGGACATGTATATTACATTTCGTTTATCCATTCATCTGTTGGTGGACATTTCAGTTGTTTCCACTTTTTGGCTATTGTGAACAGCTCTGTAATGAACATCCAAAACCAAACCAAACTCATTGCCATCAAGTAAAATCCAACTGATAGCAACCCCTCCTTGGGTTTTCAGGTTGGTATCTCTATGGAAGTAGATTGCCCAGTCTGGTTAGCAGTCAAATGCTTTAGGCACTAGGCCACCAGAGCTCCTTAAACAGGTATAGAGAATAGGATTTACAATACAATACAAAAATGGTGGTGACTTGAGTCACACCCTCCAGCAAAATGGGACTCAAGATGCATCCCACCCTAAACAGATACAGAGACTAGGATTTACAATACATCACAAAATGGAGGACGATGGCTAGAAGGGCCATAGTAAGCAAGTCACTGCACTGCAGTCGCTGTACAGGTCTCTGCATTTCTGCCTTCACTTCTTGTGGGCATATACCTAGAACTGAGATTGCTGGGTTACCTGGTAGTTCTATGTCGAACTTTCAGAGAAACTGCTAAAATGTTTTGCATAGTGGCTGTATTAGCTCTGGTAGCGTAGCGTCTAAGGGACTTGACTGCTAACCAGAAGGCTAGTGGTTCAAATGCACCAGCCACTCCTCGGAAGGAAGGTTGGGCAATCTACTTCCGTAGTGATACTGCCTCGGAAACCCAGGGAGCGGTCTCTATGAGTTGGGTCTGACTCCACGGCATGCATGGCAGGTAACAACAACCAGTAATGAAGGCAGTTTCCTGTTTCTTCATAACTTTGTCAACACCTATTGTTTTCTGTTTCTTTTTCCCCCTCAATCATTGCCATTCTAATGAGGATGAGATGATACCTCATTGTGGTTTTGATTCCCATCTTCCTAATAGCTAATGACCTTGAGTGTCTTTTCATTTGCTTATTGACCATTTGAATATCTTCTTTGGTGAAATGTCTGTTCAAGTCCATTTTGCTCATTTTTCAATTGGGTTATTTGTCTTTTTGTTGTTAAGTTGTAGAAGTATTTTATACATTGTGACTGTTAGACCCTTATCAGATATATGGTTCCCCAAAATTTTCTCCCAATTTCTAGGTTGTCTTTTTACTTTTTTTGGTAAAGTCCTTTGATGAACACAATTATTTAATTTTTATAAGGTCCCATTTATCTGTTTTGTCTTTTGCTGCTTGTACTTTTGTTGTCATATTTGATGTATGAGGCTTTTTCAATGAGAGCATATTCATGGTTACTTGGGTAAATAAAACAAGAGCAATCATGATGCCATGCCCACTTCTGTGTGTTGTTGAGGCCTTTATAATAGGGTTGGGAATGACAAAGCTATGTAATTGTGGAGAGCTGCCTAGTCTACAAAGCACATTTATATCCATTATTCCTTTGATCCTCAGAACAATCTTGAGAAGTAGGCAGAGTTGAAAAGAGCAAAGGGGGACTTTAGGGACAGACAGGTTGTGCCCAGAAAATTGCAGGGACTGGGATCAGAGCAGGAACAAGGACAGGGAAGGCAGACACTTGGAGCTGGAGCAAACCTTAGAAGTCATCTAGTGACTAGATTATGGTTCAACTGCTTTATTGTACAGAAGGCAAGACTGGGTTTAATTCAGACACGGGAAAACAACTGCCTAAGGAGGATGGGGCCATGTCACAGACCAGAGAAAGAGGATGGAAAGCACCTAGCGTGATACCCAGCAGGTGTACAGTCAACATCTGTTAAATAAAAAGGACCTTCCACTGATAGCAAAAAGGGGGCCTAATGGAATTAAATACAGCCAAGACTGGAGGGCATACTAAGGAGAAGGAAGGAGGGGAACAAAAATTTGTCCTGCTCCTATGATGTTCCAGGCACTATGGTATCTTGTTATCTGACCACCCTGGAGGACTAACAGGAACACAACAAGCCAAATAATCAGAGCTTCTAAGGAGCTCTGGTAGCCTAGTGCCTAAGGCATTTGACTGCTAACCAGAAGGCTGGAGGTTCAAACTCACCAGCCACTCTTCGGAAGGAGGGTTGGGCAATCTACTTCAGTAGTGATACTGCCTCAGAAACCCGAGGAGAGGTCACTGTGAGTTGGATCCGACTCAACGGCAGTGTGTTTGGTTTGGTTTGGTTTATGAGAAAGTCTACAAGCAACATGAGCAGTATAGCAGAGTAGGTAAGCACTAGGGTATAAGAGTCAAATGGAACTGGGCTCAAATCCTATTTTCCCACTCTCTAACAGAGTGAGCATGATCAGATCATTTTCCCCATCTGCAAAATGGGAATAATAATAGTACCTGATTTACGTGGCTGTGGAATTTTAATGAGGTAAAATACTTGCACACTAAAAAAACAAACAAAGAAAAAACAAATCCACTGCCACTGAGTTGATTCTGGATCATCACAACCCTATAGAACAGAGTAGAACTGCCCAGGTTCCCAAGGCTGTAAATCTTTATGGAATCAGACTGCCTCTTCTTTCTCCTATGGAACAGCTGGTGGGTTCAGACCTTTTGGTTAGCAGTGTAATGCTTCAACCACTACACCACCAGAGCTCCTTACACTTGCACATGGTACACACTTAATAAGCATTAGCTATCTGCAGCAGGTTGTGTTTTACAATGATGGCTGCAACATTTCCCTTCCCACATGTTCTTCTAGTGTGACTTTGGCACGTCTCCTGTCAAAGGAGGATAGGAATGGCTACATAATTTTATGAGCCCAATGTGAAATGAGAATGCAGGGCCCCTTGCTCAAAATGTATTAAGAATGTTAACACAGCAGCAGCAGAGCATTAAACTAAGCATGGGCCTTTTCTGAGTACAGGGCCCCACTGTACAAGTTGCATACCCATGAGACCAACCTTGCTTCAGGATTCAAGAGGCTGGGTCTATGTTGGCTTCCCTTGAATTTCAGTGGGCTTGACTACAGCAGAGGTGATGCAGTGTGGGTTTTGAAACTTGGTAATAAAAAGTGATACAGAGTCTGCCTCGCTCTTTTGGATAACTGCTTGACCTGAGCTGCCATGTTAGCTGTCCAGAGTCGAAGTTGCCATGCAGTGAGGAAGCCCAAACTAGCTCATGTGGAGAGGCCTTGAGACTACCTGAAGTGAGGGGAATGTCTGACCAGCCCTCTGCTGCTTCAGGCCCTGACATTCCAGCTATAATCACCATCTAAATGCAACCATGTGAAATCTAGACTCAGAACTCCTCAGTTGAGCCCTTCCTTAAATTCCCACAGAAACCACGAGAGATAATAAAATGAGTGTTGTTCTTTAAAGCCACTGAGTTTTGGGGTGACTTGTTATTTAGCAATTCATAATTGGAATGCTATCATTATTAAAATAAGGAAATGATAGCAGTGAGTACCAGAAATGGAAGATTATACCTTTCATGCTTGCTTTTTCTTGTCCCCTGAGGTGACGTGGGATTTGGGCCTTAATTGATATTATACAAATGAAAGGATCTGTGCCTGAATGTGTGGAACTTATTTAGATTCTGTTTTAATAAAACTACTATAAGAACACTTTAAATAATAGGGAATATTTGAATATGGATTGAGTATTAGATAATATTAAGGAATAATTGCTAATTTTGTGGCATGATGGTTATACTTTATTTGAGATGCACACTGAAGTGCTTACAGGTGAAATGGCATGACATCTAGGATTTGCTTTAAAATACTACAGCAAAAAAAGGGGGCAGAGAGGAAACAAGATTAGCAAATAGTCAATAATTATTGAAGCTGGGTGATGGTTATACATGGGTATTCTGTATTATACTACCCTCTCTGGATAAACTAAACTATACACTCTGCATTTGTGTATGCTGTATATAAAATTTTCCACAATAGAAAGTAAAGTTAGAGGGTTGTACTTGTAAAACTTCAGCTGTATACTACATAGGCTCTATTTTCAGAAATTACTTTACTCTAGCCTGAATGTTAATCATGATCTGATAAACTGCTAGAGTGTGGTTGTTTGAAGTGGATAAGGTGGTAAACAAACAAACAAACAAACAAAAACTGCCAAGGAAACCAGAAAGTTTTGGGAAAAGAGAAGGTCTAAGGGAATAAATACATTTGTATAGTGGTTCTTATTATGTGATAATCTGCCTTTTAAAACAACAACTCCCAAATTCCATAAAAGATCACCTAAAACTAAAAAAACAAACCTGTTGCCATTGAGTTGATTCTGACTTATAGCGCCCCTATAGTGTGGAATAGAACTATCCCACGGGGTTTCCAAGGCTGTAAATCTTTATGGAAGTAGACTGCAACAACTTTCTCCCATGTAGTACCTGGTTAGTTCAAATGGCCAGCCTTCTGGTTAGCACCCAAGTGTTTTAACCACTGCACCACCAGGCTCTTTAAAGATCACCTACAAAATGAAAACATGATAGGTGGTCAGGGACTTAATGCACAGGCAGCATTTACCAACTAAACATCACACTGCAACATACTGTCTCCAAAGCGATTGCCGCTTCTGTAACATTATTCAGTTTTATGTCTTAAATGTGTACCACCAGTGATGCCATGCTGAATAATTCTAGAGTTTGTTAATCATATCATAGACTATGTGAATGGTAACCCCCTGGAGATATGCAGATACAAGCCTGTTCAGGTGTATGAAAGTGACCCTGTGCTACATAAACTCATTCTCCTCACTCCCTAGGATATTTGGCTGAAAGAAAAGTTATAAACAAAAAACAAATATACAAGACTCTTGTGGGGCTTAAACTGTGTCCAAATCTAATAAGAACAGAGTCAGAATGTCCTGGTTACCGAATGCTGCTCTGACAAGAATATACCACAAGTGGGATGGCTTTAACAAACAGGAATTTATTTTCTTACACTTTGGAGGCTTTAAGTCTGAGTTCAAAGTGCCAGGCTCTAGGGACTGTGTGAGAAAGCCCCTCGACCTTGGGCTTCAGCTCTGCCTCTTGCTCCCGGCCCACTGAAGCAAGAGGCATTTCTTCACTCAGGCAGCTACTGGGTGCTGCAACTAACAAGCCCAAGGTCAACAAATAAAATGGCACAGTTCCGATGTTACCAAACCACATGGCAGGCCATTAACTCAAGTCCATCAAAAGTCCCAAGGTCAGCAGAGCATGGCAGGCTGCTGAACAACGACACAGCTACATGCAGTGTTCAAACGTGCCATAAGCTAGAGACCAGTCCCAAAGCTGTCTCTTATATACGGGAAGAAGACCACATTCCTAAAGCAGCTACTGAGCTGCTTGTGGTAGGTCCTACCATGAAGTTGATTGCCAGCCTCATCATGAGGAATAACTACATTCAGCTGCCCAGCCACTCAACCACGCCCAGCCAAGTTGACATGCAAACTTAACTACCACAGAATAATTAAAAGTTAATGTAAACAATGAGTTATATAAACTCAGGAGATAAATTATCTAAAATGAAAAGATAATGATTTATGAAATAGCTGAATTCAAACTCCTAAACATTGTAAAAGGGGGTGCATGTGTCCTACCTTTTGCACCAGTGAATCTAATTAAAAATATTTCTTCATATTAAACTGCAATTAAAACAAAATGTAGTTGAGTAGTATATATTTTTACATGTAGTCCTGAGTGATACAAATGGTTAACATGCTTGGCTGCTAACTGAAAGGGTAGATGTTTGAGTTTACTCAGAGGACCCACAGAATAAAGGTCTGGCTATTTACTTCTGAAAAATCAGCCATTGAAAACTGTGGAGCCCAGTTCTAGTCTGACACACATGAGGTTACCATGAATCAGCATCTACTTGATGGAAACTGGTTGTATACACACACATCCAAACTCATTGAACTACAAAGCCAAAATGGGTGAACTGAGAGATTAATTTGTAGACAGTGACAACTTTAAAACAAAAAGGGAAAATAAATGGTGTAGACATAGACCTTCCATATGGAGAGGAAGTCAAGGTGGTATCAGGAAATAACAGACTATTTAAAACTTAGGATGACAAAGGTAAATCTCAGTATAACCACAAATAAAATTAATAAACCTACTCACCAAAATAAAAAAGACAATTGTAAAGATGAAATCAACAATAATGAGGGAAATGAAAACTCATGAACAAAAAGAACTCAATACACAAAATTAAGTAAAACAAAGAAACCGTCAACATCACAGGAAAAAAAGTATGGCAAAATGACAGCAATAAATCCATACCTATCAATAATCACAGTTAATGTAAATGGCTTAAATGTACCAGTCAAGAGACAAAGAGAGGCAGAATAGGTTTTTTTTTTTAAATGACCCATCAATATGTTGCCAATGAGAGACACACCTTAGATACAAATACGTAACTAAATTAAAAATCAAAGGATGGAAAAAAATATACTAAGCAAACAGTAATAAAATTAGAGGAGGAGTAGCAATATTACTCTCTGACAAAACAGACTTTAATTCAAAATCTATCAGAAGAGACAAAGAAGGGCATTATGTAATGATTAAAGGATCAATTCACCAAGAAGGCATAATCATAATAAACATTTAAGCACTCAATGACAGAGCTCTAAAACACATAAAATAAACTCTATCAGCATTGAAAAGGGATATAGACAGTTCCACAATATCCATAGGAGAGTTTAACACCACTTTCAATGAAGGACAGAACAACTAGAAAGAAATTCAACAGAGTTACAGATCTAAATAACACAATCAACCAACTTGACCTCATAGACATATGCAGAGCACTCTGCCCAAGAGCAACACAGTACCCATTCTTTTCCAACACACATGGATCCTCTAGAATAGACCAAATACTAGGCCACAAAGCAAGTGTCAATAAATTCAAAAACATCAAAATTATATAAAGCATCTTCTCTGATCACAATGCTAAAAGACAAGAAATTAACAACAGGAAGAACAAGGAAAAATAATAAAATATATGGAAACTGAACAACACATTGCTTAAAAACAACCGGGTATTGGAAGAGATTAGAAATAAAATTTAAAATTCCTAGAATCAAATGAGAATGAAAACACAACATACCAAAATTTTTGGGACACAATAAAAGCGATGCTCAGAGAAGAATTTATAGCAACAAATGATGCATATTAAAAAAGAAGAAAGGGCCAAAATCAATACTTAACCCTACAACTCAAATAAATAGAAAAAGAGAAGGAAAAGAAGCCTACAGTCACCAGAAGAAAAGAAATTATACATATTAGAATAGAAATAAATGAAACCAAAAACAGAAAAACAATAGAATCAACAAGACTAGAGGTTGGTTCTTTAAGAGGATCAGTAAAGTCAACAAATCACTGGCCAAATTGACAAAAAGAATCAGAAGATGCAGATAATGGAATAAGAAATGAAATGGGTGATATTACAATAGTGCCAACTGAGATTAAAAGGGTCATAACAGAATATTATGAAAAATTATACTCCAACAAATTTGAAAACCTAAAAGAAATGGACAAATACCTAGCAACATACTACCTACTTAAACTAACACAAATTGAGGTAGAAAATTGGAACAGACTCATAACAAAAGAAGAAATTGAAGAAGACATAAAAAAAAATTCCAGAAACAACCAAAAAGCCCTGGCCCCAGAAATCTTCACTGGAGAATTCTACCAAACATTCAGAGATGAGTTTACATCAATTCTACTCAAACTATTCCAGACCATGGAAAAGGAAGGAATGTTCCCAAATTCAATCTAAGGAGCCAGCATAACTCTGGTACCAAAGCCAGGCAAAAGACACCACTAAAAAAGACAATTATAGACTAGTATCCCTCACAAATACAGATGCAAAAATCCTCAACATAATTCTAGCCAATAGAATTCAACAGCATATTAAAAAAAAAAAAAAAAAAAACATTGTGTCCAAGTGGGATCCATACCAGGTATGCAAGATGGATGGTTCAACATTAGAAAATCAATCAACATATTCTACCACATAAATAAAACTACAAAAATGGTGTGGGGGCAGCCTCTGACCTCCTTTAACTTCACCAGTGGGGAGGAGGATCAAGATCAACATCAACAGCTCAAGGCTGATTCCTATGAGGTGAGGTTACATATGCTGCTACCTTCCAAACTTTTTACCAATTCTGACACCAACCATTCCTCCTATGGCACTACTTCTCAGGATCAAGAATGTTCAGGATATAGTTCTTCCATCAGGACAACCTCCCCTCAGTCGTGCTGGAAGGCAGGTCTCTCTCTGGCCCTCAGCCCTTTGGCCTGGCCTCTGCCCTGCTTAGGCAAGGGTTCTAAAGCTCTTTTAGCTCTGCTGATAAATGCCTAGAGGCACCCCATTTTGCCAGTAAGCCTCCTGCCTGAAGGCACTCAGCTTTCTTGCTCTGTGGGCAGGAAGCCCACTGTGGCGTCTTATGCCAGTCTCTTGGTGCTGCTGCCTCTGCTGCTGCTTCTTGCTATTTCTGGTGTCACAGTTCTTTGTCTCCTGGATCCAGGAGGTTCAGTGCAGGGATCTCAGGTCCAAAGGACATCCTCCACTTCTGGATCTTCTTTCTTGATAGTAGTGAGATCCCACCTTCCTGCCTCTGGGATGATTCATTTCAAGTGTAACAGGATGGCAAAACTGACCAATCCCCATGTTAGGGTTCCAAACACCCCATTTGCATGGTCTCACCTGCACAAGGGTGCCATACACCCTATTCACATTATTAGCAAGCTACTCAATCCCCTTGGTGGGCCACAGTCACCTCACATTTGCATAGTACCACCCACTCATCTGGTGGGAGTCACAAAGACTGTGGCTAGAAGAGCCACATAAAATAATTCACTGCACTGTAGAAACCAAGGGCAAGAACTACATGATCGATCTCAATTGTTACAGAAAAAGCATTTGGTAAAGTCCAATACCCATTCCTAATACAAACTCTCAGAATAATAGGATAGAAGGGGAATTCCTCAACATAATTAAGGACATACCATATATTTACACGAATAACACGTGTCTTCTATGCTTGTGGTGTTCCCTCCACCCAGGTGGTGTTTTCATAAGTGGTGCTATGCCAACTTTTTTAATATGTTTTTAAAAATGGCATAGAATGATTACTGAGAAGTACTCAAGATTAAACGACAACTGTGGTAAACACTATAACATATACCATCCTGCAACAGCAGTAATAGCTAACAGTAATTTGTGAGTAGATACATAGGTAACTATGTATGCTAAATAAGTGAGGAAGGTCGTACAGGAGCACACCCACATACATATGTGTGTATGGCGGTCCATATTTCTATGTACATATTTGTTAACACTGCACGTGTACTCATATATATAATAGAGTACATAGGGGGCATAGTTGTAGAAACTACTTAGACAACACGACTGAACCATTGGACTTGAAGGCTAAGGACCACAGTCTCAGAGGATATCTAGGTAAATAGTTCATAAGGATAATGTTCTACATTCTAGTTTGGTGGTAGTGCCTGGGGTCTTAAAAAA
Organism: Orycteropus afer afer; assembly: GCF_000298275.1. Classification (NCBI taxonomy): domain Eukaryota; kingdom Metazoa; phylum Chordata; class Mammalia; order Tubulidentata; family Orycteropodidae; genus Orycteropus; species Orycteropus afer. The sequence continues at coordinate 4,558,706 of NW_006921846.1, read as the reverse complement.
TTGTGAGTGCAGGGAGATAGCTCAGGGTGCAGAAGAGTATGAAGGGATGGACACTGGGAGGAGGTAACTATGGGGAGGAAGTGGGAGGGGAGCTGCTGCATTGTAAATTTTGGTCAATGACATGAGACAAAGTATAGGTGAACTGCTGTATGAGAAGTGAATTTACTCTGTAAATCTTCACCCAAATCCTAATAAAAAAAAAAAAAATTGTGAGTGGCCATTTAAGAAGCAACTGTTCACTTCTTCCCACCTGGAGGAAAGGAGAATGAATAAAAATGAAGACTCAAGGAAGCATAGTACCTAAGGCACTTGACTGCTAACCAGAAGGCTGGCAGTTCAAACCCATCAGCCACTCTGACTGGGCAATCTACCTCCATAGTGATGCTGCCTCAGAAACCCAAGGAGGGGTCCCTATGAGTTGGGTCCGACTTGATGGCAAATAACAACAACAATAAGGAACCAATTAGTTCAAAGGACTACGGACCCACATGAACCACAGTATCCTCTAACCAGAGACCAGAACTAAACAGTGCCTGGCTACCACTATCCTCCATACTGACAAGGACCAAAACAGAAGGTCCTGGTTAAAAGGCAAAAAGTGTAGAACAAAATAATAATAATAAAACAGACTGGATTTACTGGTCTGAAAGACACTGGAGGAACCCCTGAGACTACTGCCTGGAGATAACATTCTAACTTGAAACTGAAGACACTCCTGGAGGCCACTTTTTAGGTAAATAATACCTGGGGCTATGAAACAAACAACATCTATGAAGAATGTGCTCCTTAGAAGAATCAACTGTAGGAGAACAAAATGGCAACTTTTGCCCAAAACCAAAGATAAAAAAGATAGGGAAGGACAGGGAAACCAGATGAATGGAAACGGGGAACCAAGGGAGGAAATAGGGAGAGTGTTGACATATTGCAGGGGACTAGGGGCATTGCAAACACTATCACAGAACAATATGCGTATGATTGATTTATTGGGAAAACTAATTGTTATGTAAATTTCCACCTAAAGCACAATAAAATGTTTAAAAAATAAAAAGTAACCCAAAATGAATGTATTTTTTGGTTCTGATTATAACCCCACAGAGCTGTTGCTGTTAAGTGCCATCGAGTTGGACCCGACTCATAAGGACCCCTCCTTGGGTTTCTAAGGTGGTATCACTACGAAAGTAGATTGCCCAACTTTCCTTCCGAGGAGCGGCTTGTGGGCTTGAACCGCTAGCCTTCTGGTTAGCAGTCAAGTGCCTTAGGCACTATGCTAACAGAGCTCCTCCCCACAGAGCAGAAACTACTTATTAATATACATGTAGTCCTGACTTGGGAGCTCTGTCTGGTGGTGTAGTGCCTAAGGCACTTGACTGTTAACCAGAAGGATGGTGGTTCAAACCCACCAGCCACTCCTCAGAAGGAAGGTTGGGCAGTCTATTTATGTAGTGATGCTGCCTCAGAAATCCAAGGAGGGGTCGCTATGAGTGGATCTGACTCCACAGCAATGCATTGTGTTGCATTGTAGTCCTGACTTTGGAGCTCTGGTGGCACCATTGTTAAGGCATTGGACTGCTAACCAAAAGGTTGGTGGTTCAAACCCAACAACTGCTCTGTGGCAGAAAGGTGATGTACTCTGCTTCTGTAAAGATTTACAGCTTTGGAAACTCTATGGGGTCTCTCTGAGTCAGAACAGACTCAGTGGCAATGGTTTTAGTCCTGATTTCAGTTTCAAATTAAAGCTACATATGAGCATTTGATTGTCAGGAAAGGTGTGCATCTGAGTTATATCCTTTCATCATACTTATTCAATCTGCATGCTGAGCAAATAATATGAGAAGCTGGACAATACGAAGAAGAACACGGCATCAGGATTGGAAGAAGACTCATACACAACCTTGCTTGCTGAAAGCGAAGGGGACTTGAAGCACTTACTGATGAAGATCAAAGACTACAGCCTTCAGTATGGATTACACCTCAACGTAAAGAAAACAAAAATCTTCACAACTGGACCGATAAGCAACATCATAATAAATGAAGAAAACATTGAAGTTGTCAAGGATTTCATTTTGATTGTATCCGCAATCAACACCCATGGAAGCAGCAGTCAAGGAATGAAATGACATATTGCATTGGGCAAATGTGCTGCAAAAGACCTCTTTAAAGTGTTAAAGAACAAAGATGTCACTTTGAAGCCTAAAGTGCACCTAACTCAAACCATAGTATTATCAGTAGCTTCATATGGATATAAGAGTTGGAGAGTGAATAAAGACCAAAGAAGAATTGATGCCTTTGAATTAGGGTGATGCTGTTGTTGTTGTTATGTGCCGTGGAGTCGGACCAGACTCATAGCGACCCCTCCTTGGGTTTCCGAGGTTGTATCACTGTGGAAGTAGATTGCCCAACCTTCCTTCCGAGGAGTGGCTGGTGGGTTTGAACTGCCAGCCTTCTGGTTAGCACTCAAGTGCCTTAGGCACTATGCTACCAGAGCTCCCGAATTAGGGTCTAGGCAAAGAATATTGAATATGCCATGGACTGTCAGAAGAACAAACAGATCTGTCTTGAAAGAAGTACAGCTGGAATGCTCCTTAGAAACAAGAATGGCCAGACTCCATCTCTTGTACTTTGGTCATGTTAACAGCAGGGACCAGAAGGATATTATGCTTCGTAAAGTGGAGGGTCAGCAAAAGATCCTCAATGAGATGGATTGACACAGTGGCTGCAACAATGGGCTCAAGCATAGAGAGGATTGTGAGGATGGTGCAGGACCAGGCAGTGTTTCATTCTGTTGTTCATAGGGTCACTGTAAGTCAAAACCGACTTGGTGGCACTTAACGACAACCTAACAAATCCTGACTTACGATGCATTCCAATTATGACAAACTGTACTTACTACCATCTGTTTTCTTTTCCTGCATATCTTATTGTTAGAAATATGTACCACATACTCGTTGCTATTGAGTAATTTCTGATTCAAAGAAAACTTATAGGATTTATATGTCCTATAAGAACTGCCCCATAGGATTTCCGAGGCTGTATTCTTTACAGAAGCAGACTGCCACATCTTTCTACCATAGAGAGGTTCAAACCACCGAACTTCTGGTTCTCAACCTAGTACTTAATGTTCCAACCCCCAAGGACAAATAAAGATCACATTTATAAAGATACTGATAATAAAAGGCAATAAAAATGAAAAGAAAAAGAAAATGAAGAGGTATTCCACTTACATTAGAACCGACTGTTGACAGATCTGTTGAAACACAACCCCATTGTAAGTCGGGGACTACCCATATAATAATATATTAATTAATATAAACAATTACTATTAAAAGGAGCTCTAGTGGTGTAGTGCCTAAGGCATTTGACTGCTAACCAGAAGGCTGGTTGTTCAAACCCACCAGCCAGTCCTTGGAAGGAAGACTGGGCAATCTACTTCTGTAGAATTACTGCTTTGGAAACCCCTCCTTGGAAACTCAAGGAGGGGTCGCTGTGAGTCGGAATTGCCTCAATGGCAGTGAGTTTGGTTTGGTTTATTACTATTAAAAGGTCATTTGAAAGGCATTAAAAAGACAGGAAAGGAAGAAAAGACCAAAAGAGATGTCCGAAGAGTCTCTGAAACTTGCCCTTGAATGGAGCGTAGCTAAAGCAAATGGAAGAAATGACAAGATGAAAGAGCTGAACAAAAAATTGCAAAGAGCAGCTCAAGCAGACAACGTCAATTATAATGAAATGTGCAAAGACCTGGAGTTAGAAAACCAACAGGAAACAACACGCTCGACATTTCTCAAGCTGAAAGAAGTGAGAAAACAATTTAAGCCTTGAGTTGCAATATTGAAAGATTCTATGGGCAATATATTGAATGATGCAGGGAGCATCAAAAGAAGATGGAAGGAATACACAGAGTCCCTGTACCAAAAAGAACTGGTCGATCTTCATCCATTTCAGGAGGTGGCATATGTTCAAGAACCAATGGTATGAGGGAAGAGGTTGAAGCTGCGCTGAGGGAATTGGTGAGGAACAAGGGTCCAGGAATTGACGGAGCACCCATTGAGATGTTTCAACAAATGGATGCTGTACTGGAGGCACTCACTCGGTTATGCCAAGAGATTTGGAAGACAGCTACCTGGCCAACTGACTGGAAGAGATCCATATTTGTACCCATTCCAAAGAAAGGTGATCTCACAGAATGTGGAAATTATCGAACAAAATCATTAATATCACATGCAAATAAAATCTTACTGAAGATAATTCAAAAACAGTTGCAGTAGTATATTGACAGAGAACATCCAGAAATGCAAGCTGGAGTCGGAAGAGGATGTGGAACGAGAGATATTATTGCTGATGTCAGATGTATCTTGGCTTAAAGCAAAAAATACCAGAAAGATGTCTACTTGTGTTTTATTGACTATGCAAAAGCATTCGACTGTGAGGATCATAACAAATTATGGATAACATTGAGAAGAATGGGAATTCCAGAATACTTAATTGTACTCATGAGAAACCTGTACATAGACCAGGAGGCTGTCATTTGAACAGAACAAGGGGACGCTACAAACAAACAAACACACTGCCAACGAGTTGAACCTGACTCATAGCAACCCCTCCTTGGGTTTCTGAGGCAGTGTCACTATGGAAGTAGATTGTCCAACCTTCCTTCTGCAGAGTGTCTGGTGGGTTTGAACCACCAGCCTTCTGGATAGCACTCAAATGCCTTAGGCACTATGTCACTGGACACTACATGGTTTAAAATCAAGAAGGGAATGCATCAGGGTTGTATCCTTTCACCATACTTACTCAATCTATGTGCTGAGCAAATAATCTGAGAAGCTGGACTATATGGAGAAGAACGTGGCATCAGGATTGGAGGAAGACTTGTTAACAACCTGCTATACACTGACAACACAACTTTGCTTGCTGAAAGTGAGGATGACTTGAAGCATTTACTGATGAAGATTGAAGAATACAGTCTGTAGTATGATTACACCTCAATATAATGAAAACAAAAATCCTCACAACTGGACCAATAAGCAGCATCACAGGAAATGGAGAAAAGATTGAAGTTGTCAAAGACTTCATATTACTTGGTTCCACAATCAACACCAATGGAAGCAGCAGTCAAGATATCAGACATATAGCATTGGGCAAATCTGCTGCAAAAGACCTCTTTCAAGTGCTGAAGAGCAAAGATACCTCCTTGAAGATTAAGGTGCACCTGACACAAGCCATGATGTTTTCAATCACCTCACATGCATGTGAGAGGTGGACAATGAATCAATCAGGAAGACCAAAGAAGAGTTGATGCTTTTGAGTTGTGGTGTTGGTGAAGAATGCTGAAAGTACCACAGACTACTAAAAGAACTAACAGATCTGTCTTGGAAGAAGTGCAGCCAGAATGCTCCTTGGAAACGAGAATGGCCAGACTTTGTCTCACCTACTTTGGTCATGTTATCAGAATGGACCATTCCCTGGAGAAGGATATCATGCTTGGAAAAGTGGAGGGTCAACGCAAAAGGGGAAGGCCCTCAACAAGATGGATTGACACAGTGGCTACAATGATGGGCTCAGGTATAGCAGGGATCATGGGGCTGGCACAGGACCAGGCAGTGTTTCGTTCTGCTGTACATAGGGTCGCTATGAGTCAGAGACGACTCGACAGCACGTAACAACAACACATTACTATTATAATAAATTATTGATATTAATACTTCTGTTCCACATTGGCAGGGCCCAGGGCTCAATATTTGGACATGTTCTCTAGCTCATCCTCTCACCCCCTTGATCTTATCCAGTATTTGTGGCTTCATATACCATCTATACCAGTATTGTCCAATAGAAATATAGTGCAAACCACATATATAATTTTAAATATTTTAGTATCCACTTTCAAAAAGTAAAAAGATGCAGGTGAATTATAATTCTGATAATATTGTTTTCTTAAACCTGATATATCCAAAATATTATAATTTCAACATGTAATCAATAGCAAAAAGTATCAATGAGAAATATTTACTTTTTTTTTTTTTTCTATATTAAGTCTTTGAAATCCAGTGAGGGTTTTACACTTCAGGCACATCTCAGTTTGAACCAGCAACATTTCAAGTGCTCAATAACCACATGTGGCCTGTGGCTACTGTATTAGACAGTGCAGGTCTATGTGCTGACAACTTCCACATTTATTTCTCCAGTCCAGACTACCTACTCAACATCCCCACTTGGATTTACTATGTTGTTGTTAGGTGCCATTGAGTGACTTCACAATCCTTGCTATATTTGAGTCCATCATTGCAACCACTGTGTCAATCCATCTCATTGAGGGTCTTCCTCTTTTTTTGGTGATCTTATACTTACCAAACATAATGTCATTCTCCAGAACCTGGGCCCTCTTGATAACATGTCCAACGTATGTGAGACAAAGTCTCACCATCTTCACTTCCAAGGAGCATTTGGGCTGTACTTATTCTAAGACAGATTCGTTCATTCTTCTGGCAGTCCGTGGTATATTCCATATTCTTTGCCAACATTATTATTCAAAGGCATCAATTCTTCTTTAGTCTTTCTTATTCATTGTCCAGGTTTTACAAGCATGTAAGGTGATTGAAAATACCATAGCTTGGGTCAGGCACACCTCAGTCTTCAAAGTCACATCTTTGCTTTTTAACACTTTAAAGAGCTCTTAGGCAGCAGATTTGCCCCATGCAATATGTTGTTTGATTTCTTGACTGCTGCTTCCATGGGTGTTGATGGTGGGTCCAAATAAAGTGAAATCCTGGCCAACTCCAATATTTTCTCTGTTTATCTTGATGTTGCACTGGATGTTGGATTTACTATAGACATGTCAAACTAAGTCTGTCAAAAACAAAGTTCCTCATCTTCCCCCTCCAAAAACCTCCCACAGGCTTACCCAACTCAGTCAATGGCAACTCTGTTTTATCATTACAAGGCCAAAAACCTTGGAGCCATCCTAGACTCCTCCTTTTCTCTCACAACCTACATCCAATCCATCAACAAATCCTGATGACTCTATCTTCAAAGTATAAGAGTACTTCTCACCACCTGTACTGCTACTACCTGGTCCAAAGCATCATTATCTCTTACATAAGGCAATAGCCTCCTAAATGGTCTTGCAGCCTTGCCCCCTTCAGTTTGTTTACAACACAACAACCAGAGTGATCCTGTTAAAAACAAAAATCAGGTGACATCGCTCTGCTCAGAGGTCTCCAATTGGTCCTCATTTCTTTCAGTAACAGCCGAAGTCATTACAATGATTACAAGCCCTTGTCTCTAGTGCCCTCTGCCCTCATCTCTTTTCTCCCTCTGGCTTACTCCACACCAGGCATACTGGTTCCCTTGCTGGGTCTCAAATACGCAAAATATGCTCCATATTTAAGGCATTTGTTATTCCCGCTGTCTGGAATGTTGTTACCCTAGATAATCAGTCATGTGGCTCCTTTCCTTACCTTCTTTCAGTCTCTTTGCTCAAAAGCTAGCTTCTCAGTGAAGCCTTCCCCTAACATCCTATGTAAAATTGCAACCCACTCCCACTCCCAAGACAACCTAGCTTTTCCTCTGTTTGTTTTTCCCCATAGTACTTATTGCTTATATATTTGACAGTATATTGACAGGGAACTTCCAGAAACTCAAGCTGGATTCAGAAGAGGATGTGGAATGAGGGATATCATTGCTGATGTCAGATGGATCTTGGTGGAAAGCAAAGAATACCAGAAAGATGTTTACCTGTATTTTATTGACTATGCAAAGGCATTGGGAGCTCTGGTAGCATAGTGGCTAAGGCACTTGACTGCTCACCAGAGGGCTGGCGGTTCAAACCCATCAGCCACTCCTCGGAAGGAAGGTTGGGCAATCCTACTTCCGTAGTGATACTGCCTCGGAAACCCAAGGAGGGGTCGCTATGAGTCAGGGCTGACTCGACGGCACATAACAACAACAACAACATGCAAAGGCATTCGATTGTGTGGATCGTGACAAATTATGGATAACACTGTGAAGAATAGTGTCTTGGTTCTCAAGTGCTCCTATAACAGAAATACCACAAATGGATGGCTTAACAAACAGGAATGTGTTCTCTTACAGTGTAGGAGGCTAGGAGTCCAAATTCAGAATGCTAGCTCTAGGGGCTGGGTGAAGGCCCCTCAGCCTTGGGCTTCAGCTCTTCCTGTTTTTCCAGGCCCAGTAGAGCTACTGGTGTCTCCTAACTCAGGCAGCTGCTGGCTGCTGAAGCTGATGAACCCAAGGTCAGCAGGTGAAATGGCACAATCCCAAATTCAACAGGCAACACGGCAGGCCACTGATTCAAGTCCAGGAACTGGAGATGAAGACTCGGTCAAATGCAGGATCTAAACATACCAAAAAGCTGGAGACTTTTATCAAATCATCTCCTTATATACTGGAAACAGGTAACACCCCAAAGGCAATGACTTAGCTGTTCACAGCAGATTCTACCATGGAAGTGATTACAATCTCATCATGAGGAATAACTACATCCAGCTGCCCAAGCACTCAAAACCATGGCCCAGCCAGGTTGACACACAATCTTAACTACCACAGATGGGAATTCCAGGACACTTAATTGTGCTCATGAGGAACCTATACATAGACCAAGAGGCAGTCATTTGAACAGAACAAGGGGATACCATATGGTTTAAAATCAGGAAAGGTGTGTGTCAGGGTTATATCCTTTCACCATACTCATTCAATCTGTATGCTGAGCAAATAATCTAAGAAGCTGGACTATATGAAAAAGAATGTGGCACCAGGATTGGAGGAAGACTCTTTAACAACCTGTGATATGCAGATGATATAAACTTGCTTGCTGAAAGTGAAGAAGATTTGAAGCACTTACTAATACAGATCAGACTACAGTCTCTAGTGTGGATTACACCTCAATATAAAGAAAACAGATATCCTCACAGCTGGACCAATAAGCAACATCATGATAAATGGAGAAAACATTGAAGTTGTCAAGGATTTCATTTTACTTGGATCCACCATCAACACTCATGGAAGGATCAGTGAAGAAATTAAACAACATATTGCACTGGACAAATCTACTGCAAAAGATTTAAAGAAAAGTGTTAAAGAGCAAAGATGTTATTTTGAAGACTAAAATGCGCCTGACCTAAGCCATGGTATTTTTAATAACCTCATGGGCATTTGAGACCTGGAGAATGAATAAGGAAAATTGAAGAAAAATGGATGCAGTTGAATTGTGGTATTGGTGAAGAATATTGAATATACCATGTGGTGTAGTGCCTAAGGCAGTTGACTGCTAACCAGAAGGCTGGTGGTTCAAACCCACCAGCCACTCCTCAGAAGGATGGTTGGGCAATCTACTTCCATGTTGATACAGCCGCAGAAACTCAAGGAGGGGTCACTGTGTGTTGAAATTGACTCTATAGCAGTGAGGTGAGCAGAACAAACAAATCTGTCCTGGAAGAAGTCCTTTGATGAGCACAAGTTTTTAATTTTGATTAAGTGCCATTTATCTATTTTGTCTTTTGTTGCTTGTACTTTCCATCTCGTATCTCTGAATCGATTATTAAAAACCAGGTCCTGGAGTATTACCCCTATGTCAAAAGTATTAATATTCTTTGACCCTGTTGTCTGTATCTACATAGAGGCAGGCAATTTGGACCCCAAAGACATAACCCAGTCATCATTTGATTCATCTGAATATCAGCTATATAGTTCTTAGGGGTAAAGAGAAAGCTTTTGGATGTCTTTACTTATGAATCCAAAAGTGTAAAATGAGCAAAAAGCACTGAGTATAAATAAGATTCCTGTTTTTATTGGTATGTGCTAGTTAAGTCACAGGGATATGCTGGAAGGAAGGGATTTAAAGGGCTTAGATAATGGAAGATTAATTGACTGTGTTCACAAGTGTTTTGAAAAAGAAACCCCTTTGATGATTCAACAGATCCCGAAAGGATAATCAGTTAACTATGTAGAAAAGGGTCTAGCTAATCAACACTTAACCCCATACACATTAAAGGATTAAAAAAAATCTAACCATAAAAAAAGTAGAAGAAAATATAAGTGAATATTGTTCTCATCTCTAGATGGGGAAACATTATACTAAGTGTGGGGAAAAACAGTAGCCTTGATGGATAAAACCTCTGTAAATAAAAAAAATATTAAGAATTAGAAGATAAACAAGAAATTAAGCAAACAGTTAATATATTTAGTGTACAGATAATGAAGGCAGAAATACCCCAAGAGTCAAATGTAAAGCACAATGATCCATTCAAAGGGGGGGAATAAAAATAACAAAGGATTGAAAAATTGTTAAGCCTCATGAAACAGCAAACCCACCTACTGCCATTGAGTGAATTCTGACTCATAGTGACCCTGTAGAACAGAGTAGAACTGCCCCATGGGGTTTTCAAGGCTGTGGTCTTTAAGCAAGCAAACTGCCTCATCTTCCAGGGAGCAGCTGGTGGGTTCGAACTGCTCACCATTTGTTTTGCAGCTGAATACTTTAACCACTCCGCCATCAGAGCTCCTTATGAAAAAAATCAGAGAAAGGTAAATTAAAACAGTAATTAATGTAATTTCTTCCCCATCAAGTTAACAAATCTTTTTTTGAAGTGAGACTGTTAGTGAATTAGAAGCTGTTAATTATTGGTGGATCTTTTTGTCAAAGCAATATGATAGTGGGGTGCATGTTTGCTGCCATCATCTTGCAGACAGCCTTCCTATTAGGGTTGCTAGATTAAGCAAATAAAGACAGACTGCCTGGTTAAATTTAAATTTCAGATAAACAACACTTTTGTATTACCAGTATGTCTGGGGTATACTTATATTAACATATATTACTTATATTAAAAATTATTCGTTGTTTACCTGAAATTCAAATTTAACCAGGAAGCTTCTATTTTATCTGACAACCCTACTTCCTATGTCTGTGGAGATGCCCAGTTTGTAAGGCCTGTCTCAGTCTCCTTTTCAGGTATGCTACCATCATGTGACCTCGGCTCTGCTTTTAGGAGACTTAGATTCTGCAGTGAATTTAATGATTAAACCAGGCTCTGCGTGGAGCTTCCATCTTTGCTGACACAGGTAATGAAAGGAGGAGTTCAGCTTGTTTTTGGTGCTGGCCACAGTGACAGCCAGTGGGTTTTTCTAGTAAGGTTCTGGGCCACCACTTATGCAAAACCCTCGGGAGTGCTATTTAGATAGACCATGAGAACTTTTTCATCAAGCCTGCTCTGTGGCCTGGTTTGGGGGGGCACTGCTTCTGCCAGCAGATCTTTGCTTGTCCAGTTCTCCCAACAATTTTGTGAAAGACGCTGATATCCTTCACAAAACTCCTTTTCTGCTTAATAGTCCAGAGTCAGCTTCTGTTGCTAGTATGTATCAAGAACCTTAAAAATGTGCATATTCTTTCAGTCCCCATCCTAAGAAACTTACTTGAGTGTGCATTCTATAATGTGGACAAAGAGTTGTGCACAAAAACGTTGATCCAAGTGGTAATCAGTGGAAAAACTGGAAATAACCTAAACCTCTAATAGTAAGAGAATGGTTGAGTAAATTATGGCACATCTAGATATTGGAACACTGAGCAGCCATTAAGCAGAATCATTAGAGAATATTTAAGGACATAAAAAAAAAAACACAGCCATTGAGTCGATTCTGACTCATAGTGACCCCCACTGGGTTTCCAAGGCAGTAAATCTTTACAGAAGTAGAATGCCCATTCTTGCTTTCATGGAGTGGCTGGTGAGTTTGAACCACCAACGTTTTGGTTAGCAGTCAGGTGCCTTAGGCCCTGCATCACCAGAGCTAAATGTTATTGTTAAGGTTGTTGTTGTTGTTGTTGTTATGTGCCGTCGAGTCGGACCCGACTCATAGCAACCCCTCCTTGGGTTGCCGAGGCAGTATCACTAT
>NW_006921846.1:4545933-4546647 GCF_000298275.1 Orycteropus afer afer | reverse complement strand
TAAAAAAAAGGCTGAAAACAAAACTGAAAGGAAATATGCCAAAATGGCATTGCCCTGCGCCTTCAGCTTATTTTTCTCTACCTTTATATACTTTTCAATTTGTGTTTCTAATGAATAAAAATTGCTATTACAATCATAAAAGGTATCCTCATCTTTAATCCCATTGCATGGTCTATACGGCACCAGCAAGACACATTTCCATTGTGCCAACACACTGGGTGAATTCTATGGTGGGAGGGATTTCTGAGGCATGGGATCTTACAGTGACATCCCAAATTAGGCCATACCATGGGAGGTGGGAAGAAGAATAGCAAAAGATTTCTCATTAGTTTCCTGGGGCTGCTATAACGAATTACTACAGCTGTGATAGCTTAAAACAACCAACACTTCCTCTTTCACATTTCTGGAGGCTAGAAGTCTGAAACCGAGGTGTCAGCAGAGCTCTGCTCCCTCTGAAGCTTCTAGGAAAGAATCCTTCCTGTCTCTTGCTAGCTGCTGGTGGTTCCAGGCATCGCTTGGCGCTCCTTGGCTTTTGGCTGCCTCACTCCAGTCTCACCTCCAATCTGCCTTCACCTTCACATGACCTTCTTCCCCGTGTCCTCTCTCCTCTTCCTATAAGGACACCAGTTACCCAATTTAGGGCCCACCCTAAACCCAGGGTGATTTCATCTCCAGAGCCTTAATTACAGCTGCAAATACCCTGTTTCCAAATGA
>NW_006921846.1:4537001-4545633 GCF_000298275.1 Orycteropus afer afer | reverse complement strand
AGTTTGAACCACCAGCCTTCTGGTTAGCAGTCAAGTGCCTTAGGCACTACGCCACCAGAGTTCCCATATATTTTACTAGGTGATGAGTAATTTAAAATGGTATTTTTATGTTAAAACAAACTGGGACAGATTATGGAGTAGAAAGCAAAATTTGCTCAGATTTTTAAGACAAAATCCAAAAATTCAATGAAATTTTATGCTTACAAACTTCATCTGTCTCTGCTTTGGGATTTTTCTGTGGTAAAACATGGGAAGAACAGAAAGGCATTCCTTTGCTTCTCTGTCAGGTAAGCATTCAATCTCTCCCTCGATCTGCACAATTAGGTTCTTCTTAGAACATCTCTGCCTGACTGTGAAGGGAGCCCTAGGGCAATAACTGAGAATAAGGTCCATTTTTTTTTCACAACTAAAGGTTTATTCAACAGAACTAAGTAAACTCTCACTGCTGTGGAGTCACATCCAACTTATAATGACCACTCCTTGGGTTTCTGAGGTGGTATCACTACAGAAGTAGATTGCCCAACCTGCCTTCCCAGGAGTGGCTGGTTGGGTTTGAACCACCAGCCTTCTGGTTAGAAGTCAAATGCCTTAGGCACTATGCTGCCAGAGCTCCCAGAACTAAGTAAGTGGGGGTAGTAATGATTTCTTTTTCCCCTCAAAGCTTCCATAATGAGTTTTTTTCCTTTGCCTACTTAGTTTATGTCCCACAGATTTTGGGCAAGATGGTTGTCTTACTTACCTATGCTGCTGTAACACAACTACAAGTGGTGACTTTAAAGAACAGAAATATCTTTTCTTACAGCCCTGGAAGCTAAAACTCCAAACCAGGGTCTTGGCCGTGTCACTTACCTCCTTGTCAGTAGCCCCGAGTGTCCCTTGGTTCCTTGGTGTTCCCTGGCTTGGAGATAACCTCACATGATGTCTGTCTTTTCTTGTGTGTGTGTGTGTGTGTGTGTGTGTCTATTTTGGTCTTTTTATAACACAGCAGTGGTTAGATGTATGATTTACTCTACACTGGTATGGCCTCATTAACATAACAACATAGCAAAAGAGGCCCCTATTTCCAAACAGGATGGCATCACCCACAGGTACAAGGGCCAGGAATTCAACACACATTTTTTGGAGACACAACTCAATCTGTAATAACTGGGCAATGTGTAATTCCCATTCAACTTTGCTTGATGATGGCTTTCCAGGTGACATTCTGTGACTGCAGATTCAGACCTAAATTCCAGCTCATGGATTCCTCTTCCAGAGCCTCTTAAACAAGTGCTGTTTTTTTTTTTTTTTTCAAATTTCCCCCCCAAATCCGAATAGAGACCTGTGTTATCCGAAGTGGCGCCCCTTGTGTGTCAGAGAACTGTGCTTGGTAGGGTTTTACTGGCTGATGTGGGGGAAGTAAATCTCCAAGTCTTTCTTCCGAGGAGCCTCTGCATGGACGTAAACCTCCAATCTCATGTTTAGCTGTCGAGCATGTTAACTGTTTGTACTAACCAGGGACTCCAAAGGACAGACAGAGATCTATTTAGTCATCCATTATCTCACTGACTTGAGGCTTGGTCATGTGACTTATTTTGACCAATGTAATATAGGCCAAAGTGCTAGTATCATCAGTTCTGAGCAGAGGCTTGCTTTTCTGCTTTACTCTTATACTCCTGCTGTTCAATAAAAGAAGAGCATGCCATGGGTAGCTGTTCCTCTTTTGGCCTGGGTTCTGGATTTAGAGATACATGGAGCAGACCTGAAACTGAGCCTAACAAGCCAGGCTAGCAGAGCCTAGTAGACCCATAGCCAACCCACAGAATGGTGAGCAAGAGATACAGGCTTGTTGTTGTGATTATCAGGGATTTGGGGAATTGTCACTGCAGCAGAGGTGATGCAAACGGTTAACATACTTAGCTGTTAACTGAAAGGCTGGTGGTTCGAGTCCACCCAGAGATGACTTGGAAGAAAGGTCTAGTGACCTACTTCTAAAAAATCAGCCACTGAAAACACAGATGGGGTCACCATGAGTTGAACTTGATTTTTTTTTTAACTGCAGCAGAAGCTGACAGTCTATCAGTTACCAAATATTTACTGAGTACTTACCATATGCCAGGCACAGGGCTAGAGTCTGGGATTAAACGGTTAGCAAAAACAGACACTGTTATCATGAAAAGTACCTCTTTATTTTTTTTGGTTGAATGTTTTTTTCTCATTATTTCTTCTTTAAAGTGGGGCCATCACAGATTTACTAAAAACATGCTTGAGATATCAGTGTTTTTTGGTCTGGTCCTGACTCTCCACATCCCGCCAACACCCAAACGTCTTTTAGCCTCTTTTGGGCTCCCAGAACAGGGTCGTTACTATCACATTCTCATTTCCAGTGGCATGGAAAATCCATGTCCCTTGAGGAATGAAGGGATTCCTTGCCAGTGTTCAGGAGTTGAAAAAGATTGAAAACTACCCATAGTTAAAAATTCTTTCTTCAGCTATGAAAAACTTTCCAGTAATTTAGTGCCTATACAGTGTCTCATAGATGCAATAACAGAATATGCCTTATGATCTGGCCGTTTACTATCAGCAAGTTCCATCTGATCACAAGCATGAGAGGTAGAGGCTTCCCTCCTCTTGTTCTATGAGGAAGAGAAATCCTTCACACTTCTTTAAGCCTCTTAATCACTCCCCAAAGCTTCAAAGGGGAGGAGAGCCAATAGGTCCTCTGTTTGGCTCCTGTTGCTGTTATGTGCCAGTGAGTTGGTTTTGACTCATAATGACTCTGTAGAACAGAGTGGAACTGCCCCATAATGTTTCCAAGGTTACAGACTTTACTGGAGCAGATCTCCAGGTCTTTCTCCCACAGAGTGGCTGGTGGGTCCCAATAGCCGACCTTTCAGTTAGGATCCAACTGCTTATCCATTGTGCTAACAGGGCTCATTTGGCTCCTATTCATTCAAAAGTTATAGCAAAGGATGTTGGGAAGGACTGAATTGTGTCTCCAGAAATATGTGGCAACTTGGTTGGGCCATGATTTTCAGGGTTCGTCAGTTAAGTAATGTGTAATTTTTCAGTTATGTAATCATGTAATCATCTCCCATGATGTGATCTGATCACATCAGTTATAAAGGGATTAGGGTGGGATGCAAGACCCTTACTCAGGTCACACCCCTGATCCTATGTAAGAGGAGTTTCCCTGGGATGTGGTCTGCATCATCTTTTATCTTACAAGATACTAAAGGAGAGAGAAATAAGCACAGAAGGAGAGACCTGAGTACCACCAAGAAAGAAGAATTGGGAGTGGAGCTGTCCTTTGGGCCCAGGGTCCCTGGGCTGAAAATCTCTTAGACCCAGGAGAAGATTGATGCCAAGACATATGGAGATCTCCAAGAGATGGTGGGCCTTGGAGATGTTGAAAGGAGACAAGGACCTTCACCCAGAGCTCCCAGAGGGAGAAAGCTTTCCTCTAGAATTGGCCTGAATTTGAACTTCTAGCCTCCTAAACTGTGAAAGAATAAATTTCTGTTTGTTAAAGCTATCCACTTTTGGTATTTATTTATGTTGTAGAAGCACTATAGATGCCACTATTTACATCATCTTATTTAATCCGTCCAACACATCTATGACTTAAGAATTCATTAAAACTATTTTACTGAGCACCTACTATGTGCCAGATCTATTCCAGGTGCTTGGTATATATCATTAAAGAAAATAGACAAAGATTGTAGGCTTTCCAGCCCACAGAGCCAGCAAGCTGAGCCCTCAGGCAGGAGGCTTCCTGGCAGAGTGAGGTATCTCTGGGCAGTTGTAGGTGGGGGTAGGCTTGCTGACCCGTGGAGAAAGAGAGCTGAGCATCTGTGGGCAGAGGCTTCCTGGCAAAGTGGGTTCCTCTGGACACTTATTGGTGGACCTAAAGGAGGTTCATAGCACTTGCTCAAGCAGGACAGAGGCTGAGCCAATGGGCCAAGGGGGTGAGAGGCCAGAGAGAGACCTATCTGCAGGCACAAGTGAGAAGACGCTGTCCTGATCAACGAACTATATTTTGATTCATTTCAGATATTGAATTGTAACTTCTAACTTCCCTAATAAACCCCACAATTGTGAGAGAAAAAAATAGATAAAAATCTCTGCCATTGTCATGCTTATATTCCAGAAGAGACAGAAAAGAAACTATTAAAATGACATATTAATAAGTTAAGTAGTATTTAAAATATGATAGGTATCCGCAGAGAAATGAAGTGTTGGTATCAGTCATAGGGTCAAATCTCAACTCTGCAACTTAATATCTTGGCAAGTTATCTTGGACAAGTTACTGAACTTCTTTAAGCCTCTGTTTCTACATCTCTAAAACCTAGATAAAAATCTCTGTTTGAGGAATGTTGTGAGGACTGAGATAACACATGTAAACTGCATGACACAGTGCCTGACTCATGGTAAATGCAGTGATTGGTAACTGCCTCTGCCATGAGGGGCAAGGACAGAATTTGCAATCGTATTTTTGTTTTTAATTATTTTTTTTAATTTAGAAATAATTTCAAAATTATAGAAAAGTTGCAAGGATAAGTATGCTACAAAGAACACTGGTATACTTCTTACGCAGATTCACCTATTACCATTATAGCTCATTTGTGCATGTTCTCTATCTGTGTCTACATATATTTTTTCCCTGAGCCATTTGAGAGTAAGTTACATAAGGTTAGTTATGACCCATCACTCCTAAAGACCAGTACCTCTAAAAACGGAAGAATTGATGCCTTTGAATTAGGGTTTTGATGAAGAATATTGAATACACCATGGACTGCAAGAAGAAGGAACAAATCTGTTCTGGAGGAAGTACAGCCAGAGTGTTCCTTAGAAGTGAGCATAGTGAGACCTCATCTCTCACACTTTGGTCATGTTATCAGGAAGGACCAGTTCCTGGAGAAGGACATCATGATTGGTAAGGTGGAGGGCGAAGTAAAAGAGGAAGACCCTCAATGAGGTGGATGGACACAGTGGCTGCAACAATGGGCTCAAACATAGCAATGATTGTGAGGATGGTGCAGGACTGGGCAGTGTTTTGCTTAGTTGTACACAGGGTCACTACGAGTTGGAACCAATTGACAGCACCTAACAACAACCCCTAAATACTTCAGTGTGTATTTCCTAAGAATAGAGATATTCTTTTGCATAATCACAATGCAGTTATCAACTTCAATAAATGTAACGCTGATACATACAATGTACTTTCTGGATTCCAGGGTTGTCTTTTGACCTAATAATATCCTTTGTAGCATTATCCCTACTCCCATACAAGATCCAGTTGAGGATCAGGTATGTGTTTAATCTCTATGCACTTAATTTCTCTTAATGTGGAACATTTCCACAGACTTTGTCTTTTTTGAAGAATACAGCCTCCATTCTCCTTTTTTTTTTTTTTTTTTTCAATAGAACGCTTCTCATTGGTGCTTATCTAATGTTTCCTCATAATTAGTTTCAGGTGATGCATTCTCACTACACAGGTGACGTTGGGTTTTTCTTAGGGTATCAGAGTACATGTTGTCGATTTGCCCTTCACTGGCAATGTTAAGTTTGCTCCCTTGGTCAATGTATTGTCCAATTTTTCACTGTTTAATTATTCTTTTTACTAGGCAATTATTAAGCAGTCTTTGGGGGGGTAACTTCAAGACCATACAAATATCTTATTCCTTATCAAAAATAAAAAATTCTTGTCTGAACCAATATTTGCTATAAAGGTTGTATAATACTAATTTTCCAACTCTAGCACTCCTTTTATATTCACCAGTCACAGTCTACTATAAATAAGATCTCCCCCTTTTCTCCATTTCATTCATTCACTTACCTGTTTATTACTGGTATAGACTCATAGCTTTCTATTTTTTTAGTTGCATAATTCATTACTGTACTTAGCTTTTGGTTTCTCAATTTGTCTCAGATTTGCTCATGGCCCCTGCAAGCTGGTTCCTGTCCTCGTGACATACCCTATCATCTATTTTGAACACTTTGTTAATTTCTGGTTTAACAATGTGTTCCATACTCCAGTGGCATCACTAGGGTTGGTGTCACCCAGTACAATAACTCATGACGCCCCCCCCATAGACCTCCTCCCATACTAAGGACCATACAGAATCCTTAGTAATGTTTATTATCCACTAAAATCATAGAATAATATGTGATAAATATAGTTGTAAATTGCTTAAATGTCATATTTCTTAGATTATATGAATATTAACAGCAAAATTGTTCTACAGAATCTTTTTACATGGAATCACAACATTATTAGTTACAATATTATTAGTAACTGAGCAGAAACCTTTTTTGACTTTCCTCCTTTTCCTTTAATTACTACTTAATTCTCAAACAAGTTATTGATACAGGTCACAAATACTGATAACCACAATATTGTAGCTAAAACTCCAGAAAATTTGACAAAATCAGTGACTACAAAAATAGTGGCAGTAATGAAAACAACAGCACATGCTTGTAGCCAATGAAACCATGTGATGACACCTCTGACTGTAGCACATTCCAAAACTAAATCAAACCCACTGCCATCAAGTCAATTCCAATTCATAGTGACCCTATAGGACAGAATAGAACTGCCGCATAGGGTTTCCAAGGCTGGAAATATATATATATATTTTTAAATATGGATCGCTTCACGAATTTGCGTGTCATCCTTGCGCAGGGGCCATGCTAATCTTCTCTATATCGTTCCAATTTTAGTATATGTGCTGCCAAAGCGAGCACAAGGTTGGAAATCTTGATGGAATATGCATTATAGAGCTAAGTTAGGGTAACTTCTTAGCCGCAACTAAGCACCTTGACGGGGTGAATCATTGGGCCTGTGGGCTCAGGACCATGGTTGTGGGGGATATAGAGCTCAATTGGCACAACATAGGACACAAAACCATTGTTCTACATCCTACTTTGGTAAGTAGCAACTGGGGTCTTAAAAGCTTGTGAGCGGCCATCTAAGATGCAATTATTGGTTTCTCATCAACTAAAGCAAAGAAGAGCAAAGAAAATGTAGACACATGGAAACACTTAGTTCAAAGGACAAATGGATCATGGTAACCTCAGCCAACATGACCCTGAGACCAGAAGGACTAAATGGTACCCAGCTACCAACGCCAACCACTCGGAAAGGGATCAAAATGATAGATCCTGGACAGAGTGGGAGAAAAATGGAACAAAAATTAAACAACAACAACAACAAAAGACAAGGGTTACAATCAAAGTAGTGAAACCCCCAAGACTATGGCCTCTGATCACCCTTTGGGCCTGGAATTGGGCTCACTCCCATGGCTTAACTCTCAGCCACGCAATAGACAGGCCTATAAGCCAAACTTTACCAGGGAGGTGCACTCCTTAGAACTCTCCTTGGAATTTGTATAAGGGAAAAACTAGGGAGCCAGGAATGCACAGGCAAGAAGGACATAGGGAAAGGGTAACCACAGGGAGGAAGTGGGAGGAGAACTGTCACACCGCAGAGAATTTAAGCAGGGTCACAAAACAAAATGTGTACGAGCTGTTGAATATAAAATGAAATGGCTTTGTAAAATTTCACCCGAATCACAACAAAAAGTTAAATAATAAATAAAGTTAACTTAAATGGATGAAAAAAATCTCTATAGAAGCAAACTACCTTCTCTTTCTCCTGCAGAGTGGCTGATAGATTCAAACAACTGAACTTTTGGCTAGCAGCCAAATTCTTTAATTACTGCACCACCAGAACTCCTTTAGAAGGTTCAAAAACTAAATTAGCATAGAGTTTTAGCCTAGTAGGTATATTGATACGTGTCAGCTGGGTCTATAAAAAATGTTTTCGTTTTTATAACTAACTACAGGGATATTTTAATAAAAACTAATAGATTTGTGCTGAAACACTGCACAGAAATTTTAAAGACAGTCATTTTGGTGTCACTCCCTCTGACAATGTCACTTGGTGTGGTCTGCAACACCCACCCCTACACTGCACTCCTCTAGTGATAGCACTGCCAGGCTCATCTTGTGCCTACCTTGCCTCAGACCTGGAATCAGCCATTTCTCTCAGGAGCTCTGGAGAAATAAGATCTTTTGACTTCAGCTATGGACTCTATCACACTGTTACCGCTTATGTGGCAAACATCAAAGGTACGCTTGTGAGAGGTTTTTTTTTAAAAAAAATTTATTGTAATTTGGGTGAAAGTTTACAGAGCAAATTCATTTCCCTTACAGCAGTTCATACACATTTTGTTTCATGACATTAAGTGCAATTCCCTGCAATGTAACAGCTCTCTTCTTGTGGGAGTTTTTTTTTTTTTTTTTTTAATTTTATGGAAAGCTGGTTGTCTGGGATCTAGGATATTTTCTGGAGAGTAATGGGAAACAAATCTAGCTAGAAAATTGGCTGAGCTAGAATTTTCTGTGGTAAACTGCAAAAACGGCAAGGAGGCCACATGTTCTGACCTCCTCTAATCACACGAGAGGAAGACAGGATTACCAGCAGTAACCCAAGGCCTATTACGGCAAGGCCAGACATGCTGCCTCCCTCCAGCCCTTTCTCCAAACGTTCCTCCCAAAGCATCACCACCTCTCTCCTGGGTTCGATAATTCACTGCAGTGGCCACACAGAACTCACGGATTACGGGGTTTATTAGGGAAGCACCAGGCT
>NW_006921846.1:4512710-4518980 GCF_000298275.1 Orycteropus afer afer | reverse complement strand
CACTCACAACTGGAGTCCAGCCAAGTTGACACATCTTCAACTATCACACCATTCTTTGCAATGTTATCATAAATTGTTATTAACTATACAGTTGAATGCCTTTGCATAGTCAACAAAATAAAGGTAACCATCTTTCTGGTATTCCTTACTTTCAGCCAAGATTCATCTTTTCTGAATCCAGCTTGAATTTCTGGAAGTTCCCTGTCAATGTACTGCTGCAACCATTTTTGAATTATCTTCAGCAACAGACATAATTAACATGGACAAGGTTCTGATGTCTTTCAATATTCCAGTACCAGGATGGTAGGTGCTTCAAGTATAAAAACTATAGCCATTACAACCAGTGGGCATGAGAGGGGTTGCTTCACTGTAGTCCTTCGTTGTGCTGCCAGTAAACAAAAACCCATTGCCACTGAGTCGATTCTGACTCATAGCTACCTCCATTGGGTTTCTGAGGCTGTGAATCTTTATGGAAGTAGATTGTCTCTTTCTCCCACGGAGCAGCTGGTGGGTTTGAACCACCAGCCTTAGATGCCTTCCCCACTATGCCACCAGAGCTCCTTTGTTGCATTGCAAGTGGGGTAAAATTAAAAGCAGTGGTGATTTTCAAGAGAGTTACCATGCCCTGTGAAAGACTCCCTATCAGTGCGGTTGTTCACTGGAATAAGAAGGGATGGATAGCCTATGATACTATGAAAGTATGAGTAGATGAATGTTATAATGGCAGGCAGGGGGTGTTCTTTTAGAAGTCTTTACTAAGTTTCTATCCCATGGCTGCTCACAAAGAGAAAAATGTTCAAAATTTTATTAATTCAGCTGGTGTAAATATAGCAGTCATACCTGGTGTTCTTATCTTAAGCCACAGCTGCTAGAGATAGTCAACCACCTGTTCAGGACTTTTGTCAGAAGAGAGTGGGATGAATGGATGCAGTTTGGGATTCACGCGTTCACACTATCAGGATGACTGAAGTGGACAAGGTTTATAGAAGTCTGCAAGTGGGTGTCTTCTGCTTGGGGGAAAATAACCCCAGAAACCATCTGCAATGGCTTCAGAAAAGCTGGAATTGTGTACCAGCAGATGATGAAGATAAATATGCCAATGGCAGTGATTATGATGACATTTGTTCAGAAGTCACAGAGGAGTGTCTGCAGGCAGCTCCGAGATATTTCGGTGATGATAGTGCTGAGAGACCGGGCTTTGAAGGGTTCTGAGAATCGGATAATTATGATGATGTTAATGAATAAATAAACTAAAATGGCCTATTTTAAGATGAAAACACAATTTCCTCTGGTAATTTTTTTTTTTTAAATTGTTCTTTAGGTGCAAATTTACAGAGCAGAGTTTGTTTTACATTCAACATTTCGTGTACATTTGGTTTCACTCCCCAATTACCACCCCCAACTCTAACCCACTCTCCTCCTCTGCCTTCCCAGTAACCCCCTCCCTGTGCCCTTCTTAGTTATGCACTCCTGTGTGCCCAGCTTTTCCTCCATATGAATGTTGCCCTTCTAGTGCCCCATGGCCGGTTGCTACAAGGGATGCATCTCCATAGAGTAGGTGGGTGCACTGCCCTGGGTTGAATATTCTGCATGTAAGTCTTATTTACTGTTGGGCTGAGAGCCAGCCCTTGGGAGTGAGTTTTATCCCAGGCCTGAAGTGAATCCCAGGGTTTAGTGTTGGGGGTCCTACCAGACACCATTAGACCAGTAATTCTGGTCATTATTGTGTTTTTGGATTTTGTTCCATGTTTTTCCTCCCATTCTATCCAGGATCTCCAGTTTTGATCCCTTCCCAAGTGGTTGGCATTAGTAGCTGGGGACCATCTAGTTCTTCTGGTCTCAAGGTCATCACGTCCTAGGGCTGATTGTTTCCAAATGCTGTTGGTTTTCTTCACTCTTCTTCGCTTCTGGCGATAGGAGACCATTAGCTGCATCTTAGATGGCCGCTGATAGCTTTTAAGACCCCAGTTGCTACTCACCAAAGTAGATTGTGCAACAAGATTTTTATGTATTTTGTTGTGCCAATTGAGGCTGGCACCAGAACTCCCCCCCCAGTTTTATCCTAGTAATTTTAAATCCATTGGACATAAAAAAAAAATGAATTAGAAGTCAGCAACATGTAAAAAATATTGGTATAGTGCACTTATGAAAAGAACATGCAGTGGGGTTGTTGATGTTATATGCTGTGGAGTCGGACCCAACTCATAGCGACCCCTCCTTGGATTTCCAAGGTGGTATCACTATGGAAGTAGATTGCCCAACCTTCTTTCTGAGGAGCGGCTGGTGGGTTTGAACCACTAGCCTTCTGGTTAGCAGTCAAGTGCCTTAGGCACTACGCTACCAGAGCTCCTTGCAGTGGGGTTACAGTTTGCAAATATGTACATGAGTGTTATTTGTGTAAAAATATGGTACTGTTCTGTTGTTAGTCTATAAATCTGTCCCACAGCTACCTTTGTTTATCTTGTTCATCTGCAATTTGGTTTAGCATTTTGAGCTGTCACATTGCTTTGTGAGGTTTGTATATAATAATAGCAATAGCAGCTTCCAGTTGTGTCCTGCTCTATCCTTTTCATGATCATTATTTCATCCTCAAATTGATCCTGTGGGAAAATTATCCTCCAACTGCCACCACTCTGAGCTCCAGGACACCATCATTTCTTGCCTTGATGGCTGCCATATTCTCCTAACTGGCCTCTCAGACTCTGGTCTAACCTACCACCCCTCCCACACACCACTCTCTTTCTCCTCCATTCTTCACAGTGCAGAACAGTGCCCACATTCCTGAAAAATTCTGCTGTCATGACCTAGTTCCAGCTTCCCTCTTTTGCCATTCCTCCTCACCCATTACATTCTAACTCAATGTTCTTCAACATTAAACTAAAACCAAATTCATTTCCACTTAGTTGGATCCGACACATAGCGACCCCTCTTTGGGTTTCCGAGGCAGTATCACTATGGAAGGAATAATTTTCAATGCATTTTTATGTTGATAGCTAAATTTCTACATTGTAAGTTAAAGTACTAGAGAGGATGCACTTCTGATATTTTGAAAACATTTTAGAATAAAACATCATTCTTTTAGTGTAATCTATAAGACTATAACATAGCAATTTGATAGTTAATGTTATCCCTTTCGAAGCACATGGACAAGCTCCTCTTAGTTGTTGGGTACATTAAGTTGATTTTCCACTCATGGCAACTCCAGGTAACAGTGTAGGACTGCCCTCATAGAGTTTTCTAGGCCGTGGATCTTTACAGAAGCAGATTGCCGGGTCCTTCTTCCATGGAGCCACTAGATAGGTGTGAACCGCCCTTTTGGTTAGCACTGTATAACCAGGCCTCCTAAGCTTCTCTTTACCAGTTGAATATTATATATCATTCCCTTTTCTCCTTGAACTTGTATTTCCAATCCTCTTCTCCTATAGATCTTTGTCCTGATGCAATGTACTTTTACTGTAAAAAGCGTTTACAGTGATCATCCTGTCATGCTTCCTTGAAGTAAATATATATGTACATGCTAAATAATATTTTTTACTGGAACAATATAAGTCTGAAATAAAAGGGGCCTTTTTCGTTAATTACTGTTTCTGAGGGTGAATATTTGTTAGTGCTAGAAGAAGACAGGGTTCCACATCAATTTTATTTCTGTTTTTCTTTTATTTTATAAACATAAGGACTAGGGAAACTTATTCACAAATTTAAGTAGATGAGAATGGAAGTTTTATTATAGCAATGTCCCTCAATTCTTTGAACCCTTTCCAAATTTTGTACAAAAAAAATAACAGTGGTCTATTTTCAAAATTGGGAGCTCTGGTAGCATAGTGCCTAAGGCAATTGACTGCTAACCAGAAGGCTGGCAGTTCAAACCCACCAGCCACTCCTCAGAAGGAAGGTTGGGTAATGTACTTCCGTAGTGATACTGCCTCAGAAACCCAAAGAGGGGTGGCTATGAGTCAGATCCACCTCCATGGCAGTGGTTGGCGTTGCGTTATTATCAAAATGAAGGAGCTCTGGTGGTACAGTGGTTAAGGCATTTTACTGCTAAGCAGGTCAGTGGTTAACACCCACTAGCTGCTCTGTGGGAGGAAGATGAGGCAATCTACTTCTGTAAAGATATACAGTCTTAGCAACCTTATGGGTCACTATGAGTCAGAATCGACTCAATGGTAGTGTGTGGTATCAAAATTACTTTGTAATGATTAGTTGACAGCTCAATTAGACCCTCCTTCAATTTTGTTGAAAGCAAATAACTGGAAACGACTTGATTTGCAGAAAGATATATTATTGGAAATAAGATATGTTATTGGAGTCACTTATTTCCTCAGCAACACCAACAATATTTTGAATTTTACCTGTTTGTCTCCCTGCTGCAATTAACCTAACTGAAAGCCTTGAAGTTCGAGTCTACCCAGAAGGCCTGGTGATCAAACACAATGAATGCAATGCACTGCCCGCAAGTCAGACCCTTCTTGGATTTCCGAGGTGGTATCACTAGGGAAGTAGATTGCCCAACCTTTCTTCCGAGGAATGACTGGTGGGTATGAACCGCCAGCCTTCTGGTTGGCAGTCAAGTGCCTTAGGACCCTGGTGATCTACTTCTGAAAAATCAGCCATTGAAAACCCTACGGAGCACAGTTCCACTCTGACACATGAGGTCACCATAAGTTGGAATTGACTTGAAGGCAAATGGTGTTGTGGTTGTTTCCCTGGAGGCATTTACAGCACGGGGCCGTGTCCCATAGTAAGTTTTTTGGGGGTGAGAAGCCTGATTTTCTTTTGTAAGAGAGACAGGTGATCATAATTAGGGGAGGTAGGAAAGGAGATTGTACAGGTGGCCTCTTCTGTAGGCAAATCGGTATCGGGAAACCTGAGAATATATGGAAGTTGGGGATCTGGAAATTCAATCTATTACAACTATCTGTGTCCATATTTTGTTGTTGTTCTGTGCCGTCGAGTTGGACCCAACTCATAGCGACCCCTCTATATGCCTTGAGAAATCTTCATGTACCCTCAGGGGTATGTATGTGTACTTACCTTTAACTATAGCTACTCCAACCCAGGGGTTCTCAAGGTTTAGTGCTTATCAGAATTGCTTAAAGTTTGTATAAATGTAAATTTATTCAGTCTAAGCATATCTCCCCGCCTGCTGCTGCAGGCTACCTGTGCCTGACAAGCTGAGGAAATCTTGCACTAGAGAACGAGGTGCAGAGGGCAGTGTACCTGTGGGCTGCAGGCTTACACACCTGCCTTTTTTTTCCCCCTTAGCTCAGGATATAAGGCAGGCCTCAGAATGAGTCTGATACAGCTAATTGGTTCTGTGTGACCACACAGCCTCTGTAAGAGTAAGGGCTCTTAGAGATATTGGTTACTGGCCAAATCCATCCCTAAACAAGCTCTCCCTCTCCCACACATATACCCTGCTCCTTCCTCACTTGGCACATGGCAGATTCTCTGAGATTGCTCATTCACTATGATCAGTCCACAGGCCAAAGGAGGGCTATGTGTCTTAGAAATGGTTGCAGGCAGTGGTGTGCTGGTGCTACTTTATGCTGGCTTTTGAAAGCTAAACCAGTGGTTAAATTTGCAAGCCATTTGTTAAACACAGCCATCATTTAAATTTAAATTGTATAAAAGTACAAGAAATAAATAATAAAAACAAAGGTAATATTAAAAATGTATCACTTCCTAATTATTTTACTATTACTTATGCTCATGATATTTTGCTTCTATTACATCAGCATGATAGCAATACTATGTAATAGTGTGCTACTTACTGCACATCTCTTCCCAAGTCTGGAGTTGGTGATGTCACACTGGTAGCCTGAAATTGGCCATAACGGGAGTAATTACACTTTGGAAATTGGCAAATAGTTACTTTAATCAGTATTGCACTAAAACTATAAAGAATTCATTCTAACACCTTATTGTTTCATGAGGCCATGTCGTCAGTTGGAATGTGAAGAATGTATTAGTGTGCACTTGTTACCTTCCAACTCCCAGAAGTTCACGGTGCTAGGAGTACTGAGAAGGGTTAGCGACAAGTTGCTGCTCTGTCGTTTTGTTTCTATGGTTTATGATTGAGTAAACGCTGTCTCTCACTTTAAAAGCCATGCTTTGGAGGAGTTCCGGCAAGATGGCGGACTAGGCAGAAGGACTGCACAGACCCTCTTCAACAAAGAAAAGGGAAACCAATTGACACAGACACAGAAGATAATCTTGGACCCCTGAGCCTTGAGGGGAAGGATACAGAAGTAGACTAAACCCCAACTA
>NW_006921846.1:4504020-4508145 GCF_000298275.1 Orycteropus afer afer | reverse complement strand
AAATTTATTAATTTTTGAGAGTCGACTGTTAAACACCAGCACACCACTGGTTCTATGTAGGCCTTGGGCAATCCATGGCCCTACTTGTCTGCCTGTTGCCCTTTGCCCAAGTGAGTTAGCTGCTTAAACTACCATTTCTAGCTCAGAGTTTCTCAAACTTGAGGGCGCAAAACAATCTTCTACAACATTGTTAAAAATAGATTCCTACCCCTCCCTCTAGATCTTGATTCAGTGGGTCTAGGCTGTGATCCCAGAATCTTCATGTGTAACGAGCTGGGGATGGCTCATTGGACTGAAGGGAGATCGACTGGAAAAAGGAGAAACATCATGTCCCGCTCTTGAGATTGATGCATGAAAGTGAAATGCTTTTATGTAATTTTTTAATGTTTATAACCTTCAGATAAATCTTTTCCCTAATGGAGATGAAAGAGAACTTTGCTGACTGAATCCAGCCTAATGATTTCTTTGATTTAGTGAACAGCTGTGTCAAGTGAAAAGTTGAGGCAATGAAGTCACACATAGTTTCTAATCTTTCTTCTATTACTTTCATCTTTTTCTCATTGTATTGAGCACTGCAGTAGACTCAATTCAGATTCAGATTGAATATTTATTTAAGTACCTGATACTTGGAAAGCCCTGTGATCAACTTTCACATATATTCTATGGGTGAAGCCACTCCCTAATAATCAACAAGGAAGTGGAATGATTATTTTGTGCTTTATCTATTTCAACTTGATTTCCAGTTTTAAGGCTTTCCACCTCCTCCTACTCCCATTGCCACCCGTGTCTGTCTGTACTGGCTCTCTCACATTTTGGGGTTCATTACTTTTGCCAGTTTCATTAAGACTAAATGTATCTTTCTTTTCTGTCTTACTCAAAACTCCCTTTTCAAAAGACTCTTCTGATTAGACTCCAATTTTAAGATCTCTCTCGCCATTATTGGGAGCTCTGGTAGCATAGTGCCTAAGGCACTTGACTGCTAATTAGAAGACTGGTTGTTCAAACCCACCAACCACTCCTCGGAAGGAAGATGGGGCAATCTACTTCCGTAGTGCTACTGCCTTGGAAACCCAAGGAGTCACTATAAATGGGGCCAACTTGACGGCACATAACAACAAGTGGCCATTATTTTAATGGTTGCATTTTACTCATGTTTAACTGCTTTTGCAAAAAGGTTCATTTCTGGTTTGCATTGCTTTACTAAATTGGCAAATACTACAAATTTCTTTGTTTTGTAAAGAACTTAGGTTAGTTTCAGGTTCTATAAAATTTTAATATTTGAAATATTTTGGGGTTCAGCAAATTAGTGCAATTCGTTCTAGCTCTTTGGTTCCCTTTCTGTTTGGTTCCAGCTTCCGGTCCGAAGAGAAGCAATGTGCGGACTTCTGCTGCAATGTTCTTTCATTTGGTGTTGTTGGGAGCCAAGTTGACTGACACAGTGACCTGATGTGATAGACTAGAACTGTCATTTAGTGTATTCTAGGCTGAAATATATACAGAAGCAGATAGCCAGGTGTGTCTCCTGGGAAACCACTGATTATGCTCGTATATAAATCGGAAGAGGCTTTATTTACTGATTGTAATAGTGGGGAAAGCTTTCTTCCAATGAAAGGTGATCTGATTGTGACACTCGAAAGAGCATAGCTTATTCATCTCTTTATTCTCTATCATACCCAGTATAGTAGGAACTTAGAAAATACACAATGCAACGATCAAATTCACAATTGTAACTCTTTGGTGATTCCTAGAATCCAAAGCATAGTATAAGTGGTTTAAGGCAACCCATGTCATTACCCAAAAACAATTTGCTTTGAAAAATTTCTTATGTTGTTTTTAGCCTAAACCAGCCATTTCGAACTTGGTTCTCACAGAATTTTTTGACAAGGGTCTAAGTCCATTTAATGGGAATAAGACTGGATTTTTATGTGCAAAAGAATAAAGTTTAGCATCTTCTATACATCATCTATAAAAATCAACTCAAAATGGATCATAGGCTTAATTGGATCAAAGAGCTAAAACCTTAGAAGAAAATTTCAGAGTAAGCCTCTGTCACCTTGAATTAGGTAATGTTGTTTTTTATATTAAAAGCAAAAGTGACAAAAGAAAAAAAAATAGATACATCAAAATAAAAAAGTTTTATGCTTAAAAGGACACAATCAAGAAAATGAAAAGTCAATCTACAGAATTTGAGAAATTTTGCAAATCATAGATCTGATAAGGGATTTTTATCTACAATTACAATTATATCCAGAACAATTATAAGCCAACAATAAAAAGGCAAAAAACAAAACAACAAAAAACAACCCTCACTGTCGTCAAATTGAATCTGACTCATAGTGACCCCTCCTTGGGTTTCCAAGGAGGGGTCACTACGGAAGTAGATCACCCAATCTTCTTTCCGAGGAGTGGCAGGTGGGTTTGCACCACTGGCCTTCTGGATAGCAGTGAAATGCCTTAGGCACTATGCCACCAGAGCTCCTAATAAAAAGGCAAATAACCAAAATTTTAAAATGGGCAAAATATTTGAATAGACATTTCTCCAAAGATACATAAATGGCCAACAAGCATATGAAAAGATGCTCAACATCGTTAGTCATTAAGGAAATGCACATCAAAACCACAATGACATACCACTTCACACTCACGAGCATGGTTAGAACCAAAAGGGTGGACAATAACAAGGGTTAGTGAGGATGTGGAGAAATTGAAATCCTCATGTATTACTGGTGGAAATCCAAAATGTGGTGCAGCTGTTGTAGAAAATAGTTTGGCAGTTCCTCAAAAAGTTAAATATGGAGTTATCCTGTGACCCACCAATTCCACTCCTAGGTATATACACAAGAGAAATGAAAACATATGTCCCTATAAAATATTGTAAGCAATTGTTCATAACAGCGTTATTTGTAATAGCCAAAGAGTGGAAACAACCAAAATGTCCATTAACTAGTGAATAGATAAAATATAATAATAGAATGGAATACTATTAGGTAATAAAAAAAATTAAGTATTGATGTATGCTATGACAGGAGCTCTGGTAGTGCAATGCCTAAGGCATTTTAGTGCTAACCAGAAGGTTGGTGGTTCAAACCCACCAGCCACTCTGTAGGAGGAAGATGAAACAATCTACTTCTGCAAAGATTTATTGGTTTGGAAACCCAATGGGGGATGTTATGAGTTGGAATCAACTCAGTGGCAGTGGGTTTGGTTTAGTATATACTATGACATAAATGAACCTTAAAAACATTATGCTAATATGAAAGAGACAGACACAAAAGGCCACATATAGTATGACTTCATTTATGGGGAATGTACAGAATAGGCAAATCCATAGAAACAGACAATTTAGCAGAGGGAAGTGGGAAGTGGCTGCTAATGGGTACAGGATTTCTTCCTGGAGAGATGAAAATGTTCTACATTTAGTGGTGACGGTTAAACAATTATGTGAAGATACTAAAATCACTGCATTGTATGCTTTAAATAGGTGAAACTCGTATGACATGAATGATATTTCAATACAGATGCTAAGATATTCTGAAGATTTTATACTATGGTGGAATGGGTTTGGATTTTAGGCATTTATGTTAGTATCTGGATATGTCTAAATTTATATATTTGTCACATCCTCATAAGCCCTGACATGCTGTCAATTTGCTTTGTCTTTGGGCTTGTCTGGTTTAGATGTTATTTCATGTATAACCTTAAACACAGGGCCCCACCAAAACCCCACCAAAAGCTGAGCAATGAATTTTACTATTTCCAATTTCCCTGTTTTGTTACTACAGTTCATTACTTTTATTTTAAATAAAATGACTGCTTAGGGGCAGACTCATTGCAACCAAGTTAAGGGTCTGTCAGGCCAGTTTCTATACAAGTCCACAGCATGAATCCCAAAGACCAATGCACTGAACTTCTAGAGTGCCATTGTTTTCTGAATGTCTTTTCATCAGAAAGACAATCAAATTGTCCATAACTAAATTAGAAATTACTTTTCTTTAAGAGAATGGATTTCATACCTTCTAATTTACTGTCGGGAGCTCTGGTAGCATAGTGGCTAAAGCACTTGACTGCTCACCAGAAGGCTGGCGGTTCAAACCCACCAGCCACTCCTCGGAAGGAAGGTTGGGC
>NW_006921846.1:4501652-4503060 GCF_000298275.1 Orycteropus afer afer | reverse complement strand
GGGTTTGAACCGCCAGCCTTCTGGTTAGCAGTCAAGTGCCTTAGGCACTATGGTACCAAAACTCCTCATCATTCTTGTAGTTTCCCCATATTAGACAGACTTCCTCAGGGCTTGACACAAACTATGCACTTAATGCTTACGAAATGAGTGAAACCTCAGTGCAGCAATAGGGCAGAACTTTAAATCTGCTTCAGGATAATGGTTAAGCATCAGAAAGCAAAGCAGGAAGATGTCTACAGAATGCCACTGCTTACTTACTAAATAGTACGGATATTTACAGCATCAAATCCCAATATATTTTGCTAGAGAAACAGAAATTTAAATGAATTTAACATTAACATGCCTTGGAAGAAAGGCCTGGCAATCTACTTCTGAAAAATTAGCCATTAAAAACCCTGTGGAGCACAGTTCTACTCTGACACACATGGGGTCACCATGTGTCAGAATCAACTTGACAGCAAGTGGTATTTGGTAAATATTAAAAAGGTAATGTGGGTGGAAAACAAAGGTGCTGACCTAAGTAACTTTGGAGAACAGTGTTTGTTTGACTGGAAACTGTAAGACAAAAGACAAAAGGACTATACGTAAACAACATACTCTAGTTGGTGAAGCTGTTTTTCACAGGGGAATGGGTTAGCAATCATGAAAATGAACATGTCATATTGGAATTAAGAAATACGTAAATGGATGGTGGGAGCCAGGTTTCTCACTGTAGGAGAAAGTTACAGATAAGCGATGGGGGGGGGGGGCTAGAATGATCCATGTGGTAAAGGATTAGGATTAAAGGATAGATGGATATAGAGAAACAAGTATAGACACAAGGATTACTGTTGTTGTCATGTGCTGTGGAGTTGATTCCGACTCCTAGCGATCCTGTATGACACAGTAGAACTGCCCCATAGGGTTTTGTATGGTGTAATCTTTAAGGGAGCAGACTGCCAGGTCTTTTCTCCCATGGAGTGGCTGGTGGGTTCAAACCACTGACCTTTCAGTTAGCAGCCAAGCTGCTTAACCATTGTGCCACGATACATGTATTTCCTAGTTGTCACCTGAATAGACCTAGAAGCAATGGCAAGTACACCCAGCACCAAGATCTTGGTTTCTAGTAGTTTTCTGATAAAATGAACCAGGGGTCCTTGGAGAAATGGCTGATTCTAGGGCTGGGAAAGGGAACATACAAGATGAACCTGGACAATCTTGTAGTGCGAAAAATAAAAATAAATAAAGATGTGGGTATGTCAAAGGGACACAGGAGCTAACCTGTGCTCAATGGCCAAAGTTGAAACAAAGTGGACAAAATAAATAGTACTGGATTATAACTCAAAGTGTAAAATAAATACCAATGGATCCATGCTGATATAAATAAACGAATGAATAAATGGAGAGTCTACATCCTGTATAGAATTCC
>NW_006921846.1:4498245-4500827 GCF_000298275.1 Orycteropus afer afer | reverse complement strand
TGTGGCTAAATACAATGTGGTATCCTGGATTAGATCTGGGAACTGAGAAAGAACTCCAATGGAAAAACTGGTGAAATGAAAATAAAGTCTGGAGTTTACTTATAAGTAACATACAAGTGCTGGTTTCTTAGTTTTTTTAATTTTTTTTTACTTTTGTTGTTGAGAATATACACAGCAGATCATAGACCAATTCAACTGTTTACATTTTCAATTATATTCTTTGAGTTGTGTAACACAACCATTCTCATCCTCCTTTTCTGAGTTGTTCCTTTCCTATTAACATAAACTCACTGTACCCTAAGGTTCCTATCTAATCCTTCAAGTTGTTGTTACTTTGCTCCCATATAGTTTTTAAAAGAACATAATGTTCAACCCAGACTTTTTTTTTTACTAGTTAAGCTAAACTATAGTTTGAAGAGGACTTACTTCAGGAGATATTTTTGATCTAAGCTTTAAAGATTATCTCTGGGCAATAGTTTCAGGGGTTCATCCACCATCCATAGTTCCAGAAAGTCTAGAGTCCATGAATATTTGAAATTCATTTTTGCATTTCCCCCCTTTTGATCAGGATTCTGCTATAGAAAATGAGATCAAAATGTTCAGTAATGGTAACCGGGCACCATCAAGTGCTGGTCTCATGGCAAAGGAGGCAGTTGTTCATGGAGGCAATTAGCCACACATTCATTTCCTCCTCCTATTCCTGACTCTCCTTCCTCTGTGGCTGCAGGGGTTTCTCAGTTTTGATGAATGTACCATGGTAATAAAACTGGGTGAAAGTTACATGGGGATTCTCTACTATCTTTGTAAAATTTTCTGTAAAGCTAATTTTTTTTTAAAGAAATGTAATGCAGAGTAGTGAAATGCACAAGCAAAATCTATCTGCTTGGACCACCCTAGATAACCTGCACGATAGTATCTGATTTCTTTGTGACTCTATGGTGAATCTCTCCATCTCAACCTTCTCACTGCTGGCCCCAATGTGTCAACCTGGATGCTCTTCATGTGCATGTATCTACAGTGGGAAAGTGGCTGTGGTTAACAGGGCGAAGTGTGGGTTCCTTAGGAGACTAGATGACTCAAATAGAGAGACACAACACAACACAAAACCAAACCAAACAAAAAGGGTCAAGGTTCAGAACCGAAAGGAACAAGTGAACATTTGTGGGGAGGGAAGGTCTGTTAATCATGGAGTTAGCTCCAAAATGGAAGACAGTTAAGATTTCTCAGGAAGACAAAAAAAAAAAAAGATTCTAGGCTGGGAGAGGGCCACACACCAGGGGACATGTGTCCATTTTCTCTGTGCAATGTGTGTCTTATATGGTGTTTAACTTGGCTGGGCCTGGTTGAGTGGCCGGGCAGCTGGATGTAGTATTTCCCATGATGAGACTGGTAATCAACTCCACGGTGGAATCTATGGGAGCAGCTGAGTAGCTGCTTTGGGTATGTGGGCTGCTTCCCGTATATAAGAAGCTGCCTTGGGAATGGTTTCTAGCTTATGGCATGCCTGAACCCTGCATGTAGCCGTGTCGTTGTTCAGCAGCCTGCCATGCTCTGCTGACCTTGGGACTTTCAATGAACTTGAATTAATAGCCTGCTGTGTGGTTTGGTAACATCAGGACTGTGCCTTTTTATTTGTCGACCTTGGGCTCATTAGCCTCAGCAGCCAGTAGCTGCCCAAGTGAAGAAATTCCTCTAGCTTCAGTGGGCTGGGAGCAAGAGGCAGAGCTAAGCCCAAGGTCGAGGGGCTTTCACCCAGCCCCTAGAGCCTGGCACTTTGAACTTGGACTTCTAGCCTCCGAATTGTAAGAATAAACTCCTTTTTGTTAAGGCCATCCCTTTGGTGGTATGTTTCTGTCAGAGCAGCATTAGGTAAACAGAACACCTTACTTGCAAACTCTTTTACTCACATTATCCTTGCTGCTGGTAATATGACATTAACAAAGAGTGGTCTGAGAATCAAGTGGCTGCCATGAGTTATTGAGAAGGGCAGAAGAGACAGGAGTTAGGGAGAGAGAATCTCTAGGGCCATAGCCACAAAGACAGTCTAAGTCTCTTGTTCCATCCTGTTCCCATCTTCTCTGTCTCTAGAATCTGTACTCTTTCCTATAATGCCATATCACATATTAAAGAGACTTTCTAATTTGGGGGAGAAATATTCTTCAATTTCTCTTTGTATATATCATTTTTTTTCTTTGTATATACCTTGATGCTACCTTTTCAAATGCACTTTCTGATTTGTAATTCTGCACTGTATTTAGATAACATTTTTTAAAAAATGTAAAAGTGTCAGTCAGTATTATTCTCTTAAGCTTAGTTCCAATTCTTTTTGCCTTTTTGTTCAAATAACCATACAGAACCTATCGAAAAATACTCATATGGTAACACTCTGATTATCTGCTACTGGAACAACCAGCACCACAGCAGACCACAGGGGCTCAGGTAGAAGTCAGTGAGAGCCGAGCTACCTAAAAAAAAACTGAAGATATCAATGTTAGGCCGAAGCAAACCCAAGCCACCAACATTTCAGTTAGCAGCTTCCTCTGGTGTCAAGCCCTGATGAGACAGCCTGATAAGACAACGAA
>NW_006921846.1:4489617-4494860 GCF_000298275.1 Orycteropus afer afer | reverse complement strand
CCACTTAGGTCCTCCACAAGACTATAAACCCTCCCCTCCCCAGCCAGGTGGTGCGACTTCCCGGGCCCCTCTCAGGGACCCGTGAACCTCGCCCGGGCCCCTCTCGGGGGCCCGTAAACCTCCCCCGGAAACTCAGAATAAAAACTTCTCTTTAACCTCACTTTTGTGCGTCCTCTTCTCCTTACTGTAACCTTACAATCAACATCAAAGAAGAAACATGGGGCCAATCAGACTGCCATCCAGACCTTGAGACTAGATACTTTGTGACTGGTTAGTAATCCTATGGCATGACAATTCAATGTTAGGTAGAGTACAGAAGAATGAGAAAGCCAAAAGAAGGAGGGAGGAGGCAGAGAGAAGAGAGAAAGACGGGGGGAAAGAGGTGGAGGGAGGGAGAAGGAAAAAATACACATAAAACTGACAGCAGAAGAAAGCACGGAGGCAAAACCAAGGCAAACATGCAATTACCTAGAAAACCCAGAATACTCCAAGACCAACTGGATTAACAAGGGTGCTCCTTAGCTTTTAATTTATATACTGAAAACAAATGCAGTAAAGAACATACAACTGTATAGATGAACTCTTAGCAGTGTTCATTCCAGAAATAATTTTTTTAGAAAAGGCATGTAGCTAGATGAACCCCTGAAACCACTGCCCTGAGATAATATTTAAACGGTAAACCGAAAATATTCCAACATCTTCTTAAAACCAATATAGTTGAGCGTAACTCGTAAAGAATATCTGCCTTGAGTACTGTGTTATTTCTTTCAAAATCATCTTTATGGGATCAAACTGAGATGGAACTTCAGGGGGCAGTAAGTTTCTGTTAACGGAGGAGTAACAACTCAGAAACAGAAAGTGAGAATGGCTGCACAACTTGAAGAATGTAATCAATGTCACAGAATCGTATGTGTAGAAATGGATGAATTGCTCTATGCTTTGCTGTGTATGTTCTCAACAATAAAAAAGAATTTTAAAAACATGGCATGTAACTATTGCACTAGAATTTAGGGGTCCACAAATGGATCTGTTTATTAAAATTCAAATTATTAAAAAAAGAATTTCGCTTTCTTGCAGACTTCATTTTACTGAATTTATATGAAAATAAAGCCACATGTTTAACAAGTGTTGCTGACCAACTTTTAATAATACATATTTAATTTTCAGAAACATATGCTAACCATCAACAACATTATCAGGGTGACATTGCCCCAGATGTTATTTCATTGGTACATTATATCAATATTTACAAAGGCTTTCAAATTCAACAACTCAAAACAGAACAGCTTAATTTTTAAAACTACAATGCTTTAAAAAAATGTAAACAGTTTATTTTTACATTATTGTAAAAAAGAAGACTCACTCCTTAATGCGGCTTCATTTGTTTTTTAAGTGAGCAAAGCATGGTGCTCATGAATAAAGAAGGAAAAGATTTCTTTACATAGAAACATTGTGCTCCAGTGTGGAGGTGGGGGGGAAGAAGAAGGAAATTATACATATACTTACAAAGAAAAGAATACTAAGTCCACAATTTAGACCACAAACAAAAAAATCTTGACCCCAAATTGAGAAATTTATAAAAGCAATTTACACCTGGCTATTGACCTAGTGGAAACCTATATAACATCTACAAAACAATAACTCAGTCAAAAGATACCACTTTTCTGAAAAATGAAATTTTGTGCAAAAGAAATTTTTTAAGCTAGAAACAAGACTTTACCCCCTAGGAAGAAGGCAAAAGAGCCATAGAAATAATTTAACTGTTAGATTTA
This sequence comes from Orycteropus afer afer, assembly GCF_000298275.1. NCBI lineage: Eukaryota > Metazoa > Chordata > Mammalia > Tubulidentata > Orycteropodidae > Orycteropus > Orycteropus afer. The sequence goes on along the minus strand of NW_006921846.1, from coordinate 4,493,088 downwards.
GTGCATGTAACCAAGAGGCACACACATATGATGAATATAGTAATATATTTTCATGCAGAAAACTGTGCATTTTCACAATTATATAATAAAAACACAAACATAACAAAACATAAAGCCTAATGTTTGGCAATGTTATTCTAGCCACATTCCTTTCTAGTCTAGAAGTCCAAGGTTTACTAGATCAACAACACTGCCTCTCAAAAAATATATTATATTTGAAAAACTTTCAATAAAATTTTTAAAAAAAGGATGTCAGCCTGAAGCACTATAATATTTTTTCAGTTTTGATACAACTTACTGATATGTTTACTTTAAATGTGATTTCAAATTAAGATACATTTTTTCTTTTATTAATAAAAACTTTGATTGCTCCAGTGAAGTCAGCAGAAAGAAGAACTTCTGTGTTATCTGTCTTCATAATACCTTAAAAGCATGAAAAAAAAGTTTTTAGTTGTTTTTACAGGGAACATGAAGTCTGCTACCACAACTGTCACATGCCCAAGACCGTCCACCTTTTGGGGGATATATTCTCTTCCCTGCCTTTTCCATCTCTCCTTTTTGGCTCTTTTCTGTAATCCCTTCATCCTATTCTGCCTTTCCTCCTTTCTGAGGCTTGCTTCTACTTACCATTCTAAGGTGATCTTTCCCTGGCTTGGGATATAGTCCCTTGGGGGCCTGGATGCCTGGTCCCAGGTAGTCTAGGCCTCAAAGTCATCTAATACTTCATTTCATGGCAAGAGGCTGGAGTGTTATTCAGCCCCGAGGACTGGAATGATGACAGAATGTGATCAGCTGGGCAAGTCTGACGCTAACAAGGGATCTCTAACGAGGCTGACAGTAAGGTTAAGTGTATAGCAGACATACTAAAACTGCCATGAAATGAAGAATACACCATGAAATGAAGAATACACATTTTCTCCGTGAATTCTGACAGCACCTTCTGATTTTATAGTCTGCACTGAAGGGTTATATAGCTAGGCTCAACAGCAAAAATGCTTACTTCTTACATTTGCCAGTTGTGTGAAAACATTTAACACAACAAATTCAATGTTAACTACCTGTACTACACATAGGCAAAACTGTAGATATAAGAAGGACTAGTTAGTAAGGGGAGCTCTGGTAGCATAGTGCCTAAGGCACTTGACTGCTCACCAGAAGGCTGGCAGTTAAAACCCACCAGTCACTCCTCGGAAGGAAGGTTGGGCAATCCTACTTTCGTAGTGATACTGCCTTGGAAACCCAAGGAGGGGTCGCTATGAGTCGGGCCGACTCAACGGCAAAAACAACAACAACAAGAAATTAGTAAGGAAGAAAATAAGGCAAACTTTAATTGGAAAGTAGTGTATAGGACAAGAGGAGCCCTGGTGGCACTGTGGTTAAAGCATTGGGCTGCTGAATAAAAAGGTCAGTGGTTCGAACCCACCAGCCTCTCCATGAGGAAAGTCTGCTTCCATAAAGACTTAAGAGTCTTGGAAGCCCTACAGGGCACTTCTACTTAGATGTCCTATAGGGTCGCTACGGGTTAGAATCGACTTGATGGCAGTGGGTGGGCGGGTACAGGAAGAGCTAGGCAAAGTGGTTTCACTTAGATTTGCTAAAAGCATATCTTAAACCTTTGAATACTCTTAACCACCTTTTAAACATATCACAAAGTAGTACTGTATAATACCAGCAGCAAAGGACTAAGGGATATGAGAAAGGCTAGAAAAGAAAATAATTCATCATATACATAAAATAGTTTATAATATACAATCATAGTGAAGATGCTAATGATATCTACCACATGCTAGGCATTTTGCTAAGCACTTTACATATGTAATCTTTAATTCTTACCACAAACCTGTAAACTACAAAATACCACCATTTTACACAAGAGGACAACAATCTCAAATTGCCAAATATATCAGGAATAAAGAGAGTAGGCAATAATGTGTATTTTATGATTCTATGTCTTTGGCCTTAAGGTTATTTTTAGATTACACCTGTTGTTGTTGTGTGCTGTTGAATTGATTCCAACTCATAGTGATCCTATAGGACAGAGCAGAACTGCCCCATAGGGTTTCAAAGGCTGTAAATCTTTATAGAAGCAGACTGCCTCATCTTTCTCCCGCGGAGCAGCTGGTGGGTTTGAACTGCCAACCTTTCTGTTAGAGGCCAAATGTTTAACTACTGCACCACCAGAGCTGCCTACATTATACCTACATAGGTGGTGGTGGTTGTTGTTATTTGCCGTCAAGTTGGACCCAACTCACTGTGACCCTAGGGAAGTAGATTGCCCAACCTTCCTTCCGAGGAGTGGCTGTTGGGTTTGAACCACCAGCCTTCTGGTTAGCAGTCAAGTGCCTTAGGGGCTATGCTACTCGAGTTCTTACCTACAAAGGTACAGAACAGCAAACACAAATCTGAGTATCATCTTTTAAAAGCTGTACTTCTTTAAAAAGGACCCAGTAAAGTAACTGAACCTTAGTTTCATTAGAAGTTTTTTTTCAAAAAATATCATGTACTCTTCATTTTTCCTTCAAATTCTAAAAATTAGAATCTCCTGTGGAATATGTAAGGGAAAATACATAGAGGACAAAATACAACCACTAGAAAAAATACAGAAAATTATTTCCCACCTGGGCATTTAGTAAGGGTTTATTAATTCTGACGTGGTGTATCTTAAAATCTTTTGAAATTAAAGGAAGTGCTAAACTGAAGTTCAGCTTTGGTTATAAAAATTTTACTTCACAGAGAAAGAAATAGATAGTCTAAATACTGCTACTAGGGAAATGACTTTTGAGATTATAAAAAAAAAACTTGAGAACATTTAAGCATTCAAATATTTTTAGAAGTACCCTTTGTACATTGTATCTACTGTTATAGCTTTAAATCTCTCTAAAAGGCCTGGTTGTAGCCTCTAGAGTGAGAAAATACACTTAATAATCTCTTCTGTAATTGATTTTAACAATACAAACTTGTTTTCACTAACAACTGGTCCAAATTTGCATAGCCTTACCATATTCTTAATGACTAACAATTTTTACATAATTGGCACTCAATACTACTTGTTGATGGTCTCTTTTCACTTCAGAATCTGAAGGTTTTATATAACTGGAATTACTCATTCTCAAAACATTTGCTGCAAATAGAAAGTAATTAGTCTTGTAAATAGTTACCTATCCTGAGAAGCTGTTAATTTGTGGCAAGTAGAAAAGAACAATGCTTTCATTTTGTTTTAATTATCCAACAAACATTTATTAAGAAGCTACTATATGAAGGCAAAGGTGCTCTGGTGGTGTTGTGGTAAAAGTGCTGGGCTGCTAACCAAAGGGCTGGTGGTTCGAACCCATCAGCTACTCCACAGGAGAAAGATGTGGTAGTCTGCGTCTGTAAAGATTTACAGCCTTGTAAACCCTACGGGGCCATTCTACTCTATCCTATATGGTCACTTTGAATCTGAATTGACTCGATGGCATTGAGTTTGGCTAT
>NW_006921846.1:4476144-4489048 GCF_000298275.1 Orycteropus afer afer | reverse complement strand
CCACCAGCCTCTGATTAGCAGTCAAGTGCCTTAGGCACTATGCTACCAGAGCTTCTACAAAAAGTTAGGAATTTCTAAATTTTCATTTTTAACTCTCAGGTGAATTGAAAAGAAATAACAATTGAGAGGAGTATGTTACTGAAATGTTCAGAAGTAGATATCCTGTAACCATTATGTTATAAGTAAGAAATCTTCATACTCATGAAAACCTCTTAATACCCAATACTAGGTGAGAGAAGCTACTAAATGCTGACTAGAAAAAATAAAGGACGAATAAAACAATAGTGCCTACCAGCGGGCATGGCATCCAAAACTTCAGGATCTTCATCTTTATCATTGCCTTCTGATTTTTCAGATTGCACATCCAAAGATAACATCAAACTTGGGTTTGGAGCAAAGATTGCCGATGTAACAACTGCATTATGTGCTGAGAAAAAATTTTATTTCAGCATAACTGATAAACTCAATACTAAACATCAAGACAAGAAATGCAAGTGTGTATTATATGCCAAACATCTTTTACCTAACAAAGCAGTAACTTAAGGACTTAAAAAAATACCAAAAATATTTTCTGAAAAAATACCGCATCCAAGTTCTGACATTCTACAATTTCTCAAGTTTTGCATCAGTGTATGTTCTTCCTTAGTATAGAAAAATCAAACAAGGCCAACACAAAGCAAAGTAGTTGTAATTGCTGAAGTGCCTCTCTCAAATAATGACTATAGAAATTTACTACTCCTAGTGTATCTTCATTTTAACTTTATTCACTAATAAGACATGCAAAAGTTGGTATTTACTTACCTTTAATACCTTCCCAGAAGTCATTACGATCTCTCCTGACTGAAGTAAACTTGCTTAGATCATGGTAAGTACTCCAAATGTAAACATATTTATCTTCTGAGCCACTAACAAGGTAAGTAAAATCATGGCTAAACATAGGGGACAAAAAAAGCAAAATTTTGTTTTTTAAGTTTTGCTCTATCAGTACTTCCTATTTTAAAATACCTAAAAAGAAACACTGAGGCATCTTGTTGAAAATGTAGACTCCTACTCTCACTCCAAAGACTTTGAATGCTGAGGTCTGATGTGGGGCCCAGGAGTCTGCACTTTATCAAAGTCCTAGGTATCTCTGATGCTGGTTAGCCTACACTTGGAGGAACACTGTCCTAAAGGATGAAGGAGAGTAGGAGTGTACTTTACCAACTGAATTACTGAGTAATTCAAGAAAAGGGAAGAACTGATATGGGCTGAAAGAGGGTTAAAAGGAAAAAGGGGTAGGTAACTATTTCAAAGGAGCCCTGGCAGGACAATGCTTAAGCGTGCTTGGCTGCTAACCAAAAGGTTGGTAGTTCGAACCTACCAATGGCTCTGCAGGAGCAAAGATTTAATGATGTGCTCCCATAAAGAATATAGCCTATGAAACCCTATGGGGCACTTTCACTCTGTTCTATAAGGTCACTATGAGTTGGAATCAACTCCACGGCAATGGGTTTGGTTTCTGTTTCTGGAAAGGTATAAATACAAGACACTGCTTTAGGATGTTAAAATGCTTTATTAGCGCCTGTACCTAAAAGGAACAGGAACACAGGGCAGGGTAGGTGGGGAAGTAAACCTTCTCTTAAAAGAACAATTGGGAAAGGGAGGATGAGAATGGCTGCACAACTTGAAGAATGTAATCAATGTGACCAAATTGTACCTATGGAAATTGGTGAACTGGAGTATGTTGTGTGGTGTATATTTTAAACAACAAAAAATAAAATAAACATTAAAAATGTTTATATAAAAGGGCAAAAGCAAAAAGCTAGAGTTGGGAGTCTTCTCATCCTGGCTCTGCAACTAACTGTGTGACTATAGGCAAATCACTTAATTTTCTTGGTCTTATTCATCTGCACAGTAGGGGAGATTCTAACTCTAACTGCATAGAGGTGGATAAGGAAAGGATTGTGTGATGATAAAATGAGAGGCTAGGTCCCAAAATCAAAACGTAAAGATAATAAAACATCATAAAAACAAACATAAGGCATGTTGGTTGGTTGGTATGTGCCGTCAAGTCGGACCCGACTCATAGCGACCCCTCCTTGGGTTTCCGAGGCAGTATCACTATGGAAGTAGATTGCCCCATCTTCCTTCTGAGGAGTGGCTGGTGGGTTTGAACCGCCAGCCTTCTGGTTAGCAGTCAAGTGCCTTAGGCACTACGCTACCAGAGCTCCTAACATAAGGCATAGATGAGTGAAAAAACAGGAGTATAGGAGTAAGGGAGAAACGTTCTATTCTCTTTTGAGAATTTACCTGAAACTTGCTTTGATCTGGCTGCTGCTGTTGACATAACCCTTATACTTCATGGATAGTGACAAATCTCTAAGATCATACAGTCTGATTCTGGAGTCATTTGATGTCACCAGTATCTAAAAATAAAAGGTGAAATTAAGTTTTTTAAGTCTAAATTAAGCTATAATCCAAAAAGGATGCTACACATACATGTAGAACTATACCTCAGAAACTAGAAAGCAGCAGGATTCCACAGGAAAGGGCATATATTCTTTGTCAAGATCTTAAGAACTAATTTTTAAGAGTCTACACATAGTGTAGAGAGAGGTGGTTCTGAATAGTATGGTACCTTATTTTCTCCAGGTAAAGGCTCAATTCCAGTAATTTTTCTCCCAACCCTGTTGCGCCCTCTGGTAGATCGGACATGTATTTGGGTATGGTATTTCAAATGCTAAAAAGAAATAAAAATATTAGAATTAGAAAGAACCTCAGAGATCATCAGACTCAATTCTCAGACAGACATGGCCCAATTTACAGTTAAGATAGCTAAAGCCCAGAAAGAGCAACATGTCCAAAATCATAAAAATGCTTTTTCTAAATATTTAATATATATATGTATATATATATAAAATAATTAGTTACCTCTGTATCATAGAAAATACATCTGCCATCATATGTCCCAATAACTGCATATTTGCCATTCTGACAGAAATTTGCAGCTGTGATCAATTTTGTTTGACCATCTACTTCGTTCCATAAAGCCACTTTTTTGTCAGGTATATTCCAAAGGCGGAGCTTTCCATCCAATGACCCACTTAGGAAGTACCTGTCATCCTAAGAAGATGACAAAAGAGAAAGCTTTCACTTTACCATTGAGAAAAACCCATCAGCAAATCAAAATGTAAGTCTATTGGAAATAATGTTTAAAACATGTGGACCTCATTTTAAAGTAGTATTAAAGTAGTCTTCAAGCAAACATTATATTATTTACTAAATACAGTAACAACATTTAAAAACCTCAGTATTCAGTTTGAAGAGATGAGGCTCTAATCACTTTATCATACCCTTAAACTGCCTTTTCCACGATATGGATGTTAATAGATGTGTCTGAATATCTGTTGCATGGAAGACAGGTTCTGTGGTCAAGAAAGTGAGAAATTCTGGGTTGCAGAAAATAAAATATGATTCTCAGAGCTGTTATTAAGTTAACATGCATTCTGAATCTCCAAAAGGGTGATAAAGTGGTAGTGCTTACAACATATTTAATCACAGACTTTTTTTGGGTGAGGTGGGGATATAAAGGAACATCCAGCAAGGAACATCTATCAGGAAAAAGCTTTGAGAACCATTATCCTATAATGATACATTTGCCCATATCCTCTTCTGGGATACATATAACATTTGAATAAAAGAGTAACACTAGTTAGTGGCCCAAAGGACCAGTCATTATTTGGAACTATGACAACATGTCAGCAGAAATACTTCACTATTCAAATTCTTAATTTTACCTGAAATCAGGCATTCTCAACTGGGAACAATTTGGCCCTGCAGGGACATCTGACAAAATCTGGAGACATTTTTGACTGTCATAACTGTGTGTGTGTGTGGGGGGGGGGCTTGCACTACTGCCATCCAATGAACAGTGGCCAAGGATACTGCAAAACATGCTAAAATAGACAAGACAGCCTTTTCCTCTTACTCTCAAGAATTACCTAGCACAAAATGTAAGTAGTGCCAAATGTAGAGAAACTCTACTCTACATGAAACTAGTCCCATCACTAAGCTGATCTAATTCTTGGCAATATAGGAAGTAAAGATTAAATCATTGGAATGCCAAAACAAGAAAACAAAATCTGTACTCTGTTCAGTATTATTATTCTTACCCAAACTTGAATCTTGAAAACAATATGCTAAGTGAAATAAGTCAGACACAAAAGGAAAAATACTGCATGACCATATTTATATAAAATATCTAGTACAGGCGAATGCACAGAGACCAAAGTGGTCACCAGGGGCTAGGGGAGAGGAGAATGGGGAGTGACTATTTAAGGGATACTAAGTTTCTGTTTAGAATGATGAAAACTTTTTTTTTTTAATTGTGATTTGAGTGAAAATTTAGAGAGCAAATTCACTTTCCATACAGCAGATTCACATACACTTTATCTCATGACATTGACCACAATTTGCAACAGATCCCCTCCCACTTCCTCCTGATAGTTACCTTTTCCTTGTCCATCCCTCCACGCACTCCTGTCCCCTGAGCTATCTTCCTGTGCATAAGCAGCCCTTTTTTTCTCCAATGACTGTTCTCTCCAAGGAGTGTATCTACCTCAGGTAAATGTTAAACTCATATGCCTATCTTTTGTTTGGCTGGAAGCCACAGGTGTGGGTTCAATTCCAGACCTGAAGGGCAGCTAGGGGCCATAGTCTCAGCTAGGGGCCATCAGGCTCTATCAGACCAGCAAACCTTGTCTCCCCCTCTTTTTTCCAAATGATTTTGAGTTTTGTTCCACATTGTTCTCCCTCTCTATCCAGGATCTCCTACAGAGATCCCCCCTCTGAGTGGTTGACAGTGGTAGCCGGGCACCATCTAGTTCTTCTGGTCTCATAATCATATAGGCTGCAGATCACATGGTGTACCGGTCACTAGGACTAATTCTTTTGTGCTGTTGTAAATTACCTGGTATGACTTTTCTAGCCATAAGTCTTTGTAAACTCAGTGGTGGAATGAGCAAACGAGGAGCTCCTGATTGTAAATGTTATCCACCTGGGGTATTTCTGTTGGGCATGGCACAAAGCAATGTTCTGGAAGGTTTGCTCTCTCTCAGGTGCTATGATTGGTTAGTTTGGCCACTATGCTAGGCTCAAAAGGAGGCCTCCTAGAAGCAGAGGTCTCTCTGACTGCTGGCTGAGAAGGAGACAGGTGCTGCTGGGAGAGAGATGCAAGAGACACGCATTGCTGAGTGAGACACCAAGGGACACGCACTGCTGGGAGAGAGACTGTGAGAGATTGTTGGCTGAGAGACGGCGGGCTGAGAGAGACTGAGCGCTTTTCCTGAACTTGAATTGTAGCCTAGTGCTTCCCTAATAAATCCCATAATATGTGAGTTTTGTGTGGCCACTGCAGTGAATTATTGAACCCAGCAGAAAGGTGGTGGATGCTTTGGGAAGAATGGTTGGTAAAAGGGCTGGAGGGAGGCAGCATGTTTGGCCTTGCAGGAATAGGCCTTGGGTTACTGACGGGATTCTCCTCTTGTGGGGTTAGAGGAGGTCAGGAGATGTGGCCTCCTTGCCTTTTTAGCATCTTTCCATGACTCTTTTGGTTTTCTTCATTCTTTTTTGCTCTGGATGAGGAGAGACCCATCATTGCATCTAGATGGCTGCTTGCAAGCTTTTAAGATCCCAGTCGCTACTCGCCAAAGTAGGAGGTAGAACAATGTTTTGTGTAGTATGTTTTGCCAATTGAGCTTGTCCATCTCCAGTATCTCTTATCTTTAATAGGATACTTTATTTCTTCATTTATACCCTTCGTATCTCATAAAAAATTTCAAATAACTTTTCCCTATTATATTTAGAATATAACATTCCCAGTTCTTCTAATTCAGACTAGCAAAATGTTTATTTTCTTTCGTAAGTTTTAAAGCAAAATGAAACAATAAATTAAGTTGCTTTTAACCATACGGCTGTTAATTTTTTCCCCTGTAGTCTTATTGCCCTCTAGAGAAGCCAGGTTCTCTCACCTTATATCAACCAAAATGTATACATAGTTACTTACTCTTGGATGAAAAGCTATGGCAGTGACAAAATCTATATGTTGAAAACAGCAAAGGCATTCTCTTCTAGAAATGTGCCACAACCTGACTGTTTTATCCATTGAAGAAGAAAGCAGAAAGTAGTTCTATGGAGAAAAGGATATTGATTATTTTACTACCATATGGAAAAAAAAACCTACTTACACAATAATAACAAACTTTCTAGTTATATATCCCAATAGTTTTGTTATTGTTGTATGCAGCATCAGAAAGAACAAAGATTATCCATTTCATCTGAAAGGTATTTTTTTTCTCCTAAACCGTTAATTACCATATTTCATCATTGTAAGACTTTTTCACATTACTTATTCTGAAATTACAATGACTCCTATGATCTATCAAAAGAAATTTACCAGGCACCAGGCAGAGGACTAAGTTGTGTCTTAGTTGTCATAGCCTTCATATATAGGAACTTAGCTATGGGTATAAGACATCAATTCTCTTAATTGTCACTTCAGTTCAAGTTTTTCACATTGGTAACACTGGTGAACTTTAACTCACATTTGGATTCCTAATTGTCACTTAAAGTGTCTTTAAAAGATTTTCCTATAATGCAGTATGGAAATGAAGTTATTGTGTACTTGTCACATGCTAGGCAAGGCAATCAGAGAGTAGAAACTGTCACTCAGAACAGATCATAGAATTTTTAAAGGTAGAAGAGAGTAGTGTTAACTGATTCAGGCAATATGATGGCCCATCACTCAGAACCAAACATCTATTTGTCAAAAGCTTCCAGCTGGCAGAAGCTCTTTAAATTCTAAACAATCTATTCAAAGTGGAGAACTATGAGTTTTACTGTACTAGGAAACCCAAATGAGACCCTAGTATTCTTTTGTATCCTTAAAGGTGCTAAACAAATCAAGATAATAATAATGATGACATACACTATGTACTTATGATGTGCTAAGCATTACTCTTAGTACTCTATAACAACCCTATGAGGGAGGTACACTATTATCCTCTTTTACAAAGAACACTGAGGCACAGAGAGGTTAAATAACTTGCTTGAGATTACACAGCTAATCAGTAGCAGAGCTGGGATCCAACACCATGTAGTCTGTCTGACTCTAGATCCAGGCTCTAACCACTATACTGTTCTGTAGAGTGCTTAAGTAGAACACATGTTATGAAAAGCAACAAGATGCTTTGCTATTTGCTAAAAGTAATTAAGATTCTTTAGTCTTTGAATGTAAAGAGACTAAGTGCAAACAATAATTTTGATATAACTGTACTGATAAATATATGCTGTTTTTACCTAGTTTAAGAAGTGTACATTTTATGTGATATACTTATTTATAAGTAGATAGTGTACTTTACAATTAAAAAAAATGAATTTTGAAAGATTCACAATAACTTTGGAAACATCTAACAGCAATCATTTTTACTTTCAAGATCCACTCCATTCCAGTAAAGTTTTGAGGAGTATATGCAGAGTTTGCTGTAAAAAGTCCTGTTTATTAGTTAACTGCATAAAAACTAAACCTACGGCCCTGTTTTTCATCAAAACTGACTTTATTAAATTCTTGCTCTAGTTCATTGCTTCAAGCATGTGAAAGAGATATGAAGACATCTCTAATATATTAAGTGTAGATGCTGAAGACATGTCAAGACTTGGTCTATTATACCAAGAGGTTTCATTAAATACTTATTAAATAAATGAAATTAAATACATAATTTTCATTGGCTAAGCACTGATAGTGGTAGTCAAAGGACCTGCATTCAAATCTAAATTCCACCCATAACTAGTTTTAGGATCTTGGACTGGTTAGAGAGGCCCAGTCCCCTCATCTTCAAAATAAAGTATCATCTATCCCATAGGGCTGTTATTGTAAGAACTAACAAGGTAATTCTTGTTACCTGGTACAAAAAAAGAGAACAATCAAATAGAAAACCCACTGAAACACTGACTATGCTAGACATTGAAAAGAAACAACAGTAAAAGATCTGTTCCTTCCCTCGAGAGGCTTAGAATCTTGTTGCAAGTAAGATCTAGACCTATGGATAGGAAATGGTTAAGTAAAAATGAGAGCCATTTTAAAAAAAGAACATACAGGTAAGTACTAGAGATATGCAGTGAAACAGATCAATATTTGCTTTAGGGGCCAGGGAAGACCTTATGGAGTAAATGGGATTCATTAAGTATGTGAACAGATGATACATTTTAGTTAGGTAGAGATGAGGGAGAAAAGCGCTCCATATTTCCTACTTGTTTCATTTCCTCTGGCTGGGGGTGGCGGGTAGGGCATGCGAGAATATGCCCATTCGTGTATGGCATAGGACCCTGTTGAAATAACCGTGACCTAGTCCAGTTCTTCTCAAAGTATTTGTGGTGCAGGATTTTTTTTTTTAAATTTCCAATGAGTCGTGCACCAAAATGATCATAAAATACAAGAGAAAAAAATCACTAGAAAAATGAAATGAAAATAAAAGACATAAAAAGTCCTATTTTTTCATTATACAAAATAAAAGCCTCAGTTTTTAAATATTAGATTCAACAGGCATAATATTACTCTGAAAAGCTGCCATAAAAATTTCTAAATGCTTACTTTCCTTTTCTGTACTTATTTCTTCACACACAGACTGGTATTCTGCATTTATCTGTTCAGGAGCTAGTAAGAAACAGTTCACGGACCTTAAAAGTAGGTATTACTCACTTGAGACACATAGGTCGCTGGATAGATATTAACTCACATTTATTGCTCCACCCTGATTGATTAAAACAAAAATGCCAGGACAGAAAGTATGGAAGCATTTTAAGATTTTTTAAATCTTTGCAACGCATCCAACATTTGTCATTTTTGTAATCCTGTTTGTTACTATATCGATTAGCTGTTGAGGCACAGAAATGGGCAGAGAGTAATGCTCCAAAGCCATGTGGCTTGAATTCCAACTTCCCTACTTCCTAGCTATGTGCCATTAGCCAGTTCCTTAATTTCTACTAACCTTAGTTTTTTATCCATAAGAACCATCATCTTCCTCATAAGATTATTTTGAGGGTACAAATAGAGAATACCTACATTTTGAGTTATTAGACTTTGTCTGTATCCCTAGCACCTACAACACTACTTGGTGCATAATGGTAATGGTGATGATGATGATAATGGCTTATGTATTACTTGAACATTTACTATGTTCTAGACAAGTGCTTTATATTTTTTACTAGCTCAGTAAAACTTCCTCTACAACCCTATGAGGAAGCTACTTTTATTATGTCTATTTTGCAGACGAGGCATGGTGATATTAAGTAACTTGCCCAAAGTCACACAACTTTAAGGGGCAGAATAAGTAAGATGTGAACTTTGGGAGTCTGGTTGCAGGACTTATACCCTTGACCCTTGGTTATACTGCTTCTGCAGGGGGCAACAGGAAAATGATCAACTGAAATGTTTTGAGTGAATGAAAAGTAGTTGGTATGCAGCAGGCACAGGTTCTCAATAATCACTATAACCACAGTGTGAGGTGGAGACTGTTACTTCAATACAGGGAATGTGTGATAATCTGGCTGAGGTCACATTGTAAATGAAGATACCCATTCCCATCGAGTCAATTTTGACTCATAGCAACTCTATAGGACAGGGTAGAACTGCCCCATAAGGTTTCCAAGGCTGTAAATCTTATGGAAGCCAATTGCCACATCTTTATTCTACAGCATGGTTGGTAGGTTTCAACCACTGACTTTTTGGTTTGCAGCCAAGCACTTAATCACTGTGCCATCAGGGATACTATAACTGGAGATACCAGAGTTCAAAACCAGATCTTCTCCTTCTGTCTCATGCTCTTTATCCTATTTACTGCTGCCTCCATGAAGGTGACAAGAGGAGTGGTCAGTGAGATAGGAAGAAAATAAAGAAAGTATAGTGCTCCAAAGGCTAGTGTTTTGATAAAGATCATAGCATCAAATCAACAAAAACTAGAAAAAGGTTAAATAGAAGGTTATCAATAACCAAACCAAACGTAGTGGTGTTGAGTTGGATCTGACCCATAGTGACCCTTCCTTGGGTTTCCGAGGCGGTATCACTATGGAAGTAGATTGCCCAGTCTTCCTTCTGAGGAGTGGCTGGTGGGTTTCAACTGCCAGCCTTCTGGTTAGCAGTCAAATGCCTTAGGCACTACACCATCAGAGCTCCCCAATTTCTCCTAGTTAGTGTTGGATTTCAGGGAAAAAAAATATACTGGTTTGCTTTAAGAAAGCAAAATTACTAGTATGTGCTGTGTCCCTCTTATTCCAGATGAGTATGCTGACCAGATTAAGGACAACTGACATTTCCCATTTTCTCACAAATCATTGACACAGGGTAGGGAAGAAGTACAATGACAAGATTAGGGTTCAGTTTAAAAACCAGACTACTGGTTTTTAAAGAGATCCAATGGATCTACTGACTCAGGACCACTGTACTGGGGGACACCAGACTCAACTGGCATAACAAAATATATAAAAGTCTTGTTCCTACATTAGTGAGTAGCGACTGGGTCTTAAAAGCTTTCAAGCAGCCAGCTAAGATGCAGCTAATGGTTTCCTCTCGTTGGAAGCGAAGAAGAGTGCAATAAAAGGGGGGGGGCATTTGGAAGCAATCAGCCCTAGGATATGATGGCCCTTGAGACCAGAAGAACTAGCTGGTGTCTGGCTACCAATGCCAACCACTCAGGATAGGATCAAATCTGGAGATCCTGGATAGAATGGGAGGAGAGACATGGAACAAAATCCAAAAACTCTATAATGATCAGAATTACTGGTCGGATGGAGTATGGTAAGACCTCTAATACTATGGCCCTGGGATACATTCTGGGCCTGGAATAAAACTCACTCCCAGGGGCTGGCTCTCAGCCCAAGAGTAAACAAGGTATACACACAGACCACTCAACCCAGGGTGACATACCCATACACCCTATGGAAATGCATCCTTTGGAGCAACTGACCACGGGGCACCAGAGGGGCAACATTCGCATGGAGGAAATGCAGGACACAAAGGAGTGCATAACTATGAGGGGCATGGGGGGGGGAGGGAAGAAGAGGTTACTCACTGGTCAAGGAGAGGAGGAGACTGGGTTAGGGTTGGGGATGGTAAATGGGGAGTGAAACTAAATATACACAAAATGTTGAATATAAAACAAACTCTGCTCTGTAAACTTGCACCTAACGCACAATAAAAAAAAATAAAATAAAAAAGTAGATAAAAACCAGACTACCTATAACAAAGGTGAGGCCCAAGCTTATTCCAGGGTGTTAGAAAAAGACATTATGACAGATGGGTTATGAAAAGCATCCAGAACATCTAAACAGTTACGATAGCAGCAGCGATTCATAAATGGAATGATTCAAAATCTGGAGCTCAGGGAAAGCCTGACTTTCTAAGACATACCAATGACATCTATGTGGGATATGAGGTTCTCCTGACACACTTAAAATATATGAACATCACTGGTATCCCTTATATTGTTTTCTTAACTCAGTTGACTTTTCTCAATTCAAGGCTTTTATGCGTTATTTTTTTAAAAAATAGATTTTAGATTCTGGTACCAACAGATTTTAATACAGAGAAAGTGTAAGGCACAGACCATTCAACCCAGGGTGATGCACCCACATACTCTAAGGAGATATACCCCTTGGAGCAATCAACCACAGGGCACCAGAGGGGCAACATTCATATGGAAGAAAAGCAGGACACACAGTAGTGCATAACTATGAAGGGCATGGGGGGGTTGGTTACCGGGAAGGAAGAGGAGGAGACTGGGTTAGGGTTGGGGATGGTAATTGGGGAGTGAAACCAAATGTACATGAAATGTTGAATCTAAAATAAATTCTGCTCCATAAATTTGCACCTAAAGCATAATAATAGTAATAATAATAATAATAATAAAACAAAGTGTAAGGTATTATGCAAAAATTCCAACAAGTGCTTCATGCTTCAAACATTTTACATGAAATTTAAAAAATCTCTTTACATTTTGGCAAAACTGCTAAGATATTTAAGGAGCTCTGGCAGTGCAGTGCTTAAGGCATTTGACTGCTAACAAGAAGGTTGGTGTTTCAAACCTACCAGCCATTCTGCAAAGGTATTTGATCAATGACAAGAGTTCCTTTACTTCTGAAATAATTTTGCTCTAAGGGAAAAAACCCCACAAAATGAAGATTTACCATTGATTTACAGATTATAATTTTTTTTATTGTGATTTGTGTGAAGATTTACAGAGCAAATTCACTTTCCATACAGCAGTTCACATATACTTTGTCTCATGTCATTGACCACAGTTTACCATAATGCAACAGCTCCCCTCTCACTTCCTCCCCACAGTTACCTCTTCCCAGTGTCCCTCCTTCTATACACTCTTAGCCCTGAGCTGTCTTATAGATTATAATTGTTAAACCTAAATTAATAATTTCATGAATACAGATTAGGCCCAAAGCAGGCTTGGTTAGATAGACCAGACTTCACCATCCAGTTGACATATCTACTTTGCTGAAGATAGTTACTCTTATTAATGCATTTTATTGAAATATAATTTATGTACAGTGAAATACACAAAACTAAAGTGACATGGGTCAATGCATTTTTTTTTTTTGGCAGTGTTCCCTCCCCTCCCCATCCCACTTCTGGCAACTAACAAAGAAAGTTTCTCTCCATATATAAATCTTTCCTTGACCTTCCACAACAATGAATACTGTATTTGTCCTTCTGTGACTGACTTATTTCACTCAGCATAATGTCCTCCAAGTTCATCCATATTATGCAGTGTTTTCCAGACTCTACATTATTCTTTAGTGCTGCATAGCATTCCAGTATATGTATGTACCATAGTTTGGTCATCCACTCTTCTGCTGATGG
>NW_006921846.1:4467530-4473949 GCF_000298275.1 Orycteropus afer afer | reverse complement strand
TCAGGTTTTTCCACTAGTTGGTGCCTAATCTATTCCTGTATAGTTCCTTTCAAAGCTCAGGGTTCCAGGATTATCTTCTGTATCTCTGTCAATTGGTTTTTCTTTTCTTTGTTGAAGAGGGTCTGTGTCACTTGTCTGCCTACTCCTCCATCTTACCAGAAGTCTCAAAGATAGTTACTTTGAAAAATTACTTTGAAAAATAGACAGATCCAGAAAGAGGTCATTAAGTAATATAAACATTTATTAGCCTAACCTGATGTTTCTTTTTCACTTCATTTATAGGTAACCCCCACAATGCATATATATCAAACACTTGACAGTGTGATAATCATACAGAAAAAAAACATTTCTTTTTATTCTAAAGTCATAGTTAAACAGAATTAATATGTAATTCAAATAAGTATTTCTTACTTTAGACCATGAAAGGTCAAGGAGATCAGCAGTATGTCCTTTGTATTTGCAAAATGGCCGCTGCCGAAATGGTGCATTTTTATCATCAGGATCTTCGTCAGTTCCACTGCATACCTATTTAGGCATAAAGATAAACTTTAAAACTGAGGTGTACAACCAGCAAAACAAAGTTTCATACTCTTCCCACCTCATTTTCTGTCTCATCATTTTGTATTATGTGACTTAAATCTCAAGCCACTATACACAAACTCTCCTTTATGCTAAATTTATTACTTATCTCCTCTTTATTATCTCCTTGCCCTAAGTAGGAACATCCCTGATCACGCTATCACAACCTTTTCCCTCCCTAACAGAGCTTTCGTTCTGTGCTGTTCTGAGCATCTATTCCTTCAGGAAAGGTGGGAGCCAACACTAGGGAGTGAATCATGATTGGTCTAAACTAATCAGGATTAGCTCATTCCATTCCCCAGTGATGTTTACGCATGGGTATGTGCTATAGCATTTGCCAATTAGACATGAGGGAAAGTTTCTGAGATAAAGGGAGGAAGGAAGTAGAAGAGGAAGCTTCTAGAAAGGTTTTCTTGCTTTTAAAAAGAGACATACAAAAGGGACTGTCCCCATTTCTGTCTCTGAGCATTGTCGTCTGCATGTGACTCATAAAACTCTAGGATCCATCTTAGGATAACGAGGGGAACAAACCGAAGAGAACAAAACAACAACAGGTAAAGGACAGCAAAGCAAAAAGACCCTGGGGGAGGACTCTGTGTCTCTGATACTACTGAGCTGCTGAATTAACCATTCTTGGAAGCCCCTTATCTCCAGACTCAATTCCTCATGATTTGAGCCATTTTCAGTTGGGCTTCTATTATTTGAAGTCAAAAGCATCCTGACAGAGGTAGGCAGAAAATAATGCCATACACGTGTGTTATGCATTTAAGTTTATAACAAGCTTTTGTATTCATCATCTAAAAGAAGCCTAACAACTCTGAGGTAAGTACTAGCATTATAAAGATGAAATTAAGGGAGGAAAAAGAAGGAGGCTTAGAGAGATTAAAACAAAACAAAACATAGATCATGAAGTACCTGTACACAGCAGAACCAAAGCAGGGATACTGTCTTCTAACTTGTTTGTCCCTCAAATGTTTTAGAGGAGGCAGCATGAGCAAAAATATGAAGTGTTAGCTAAGTTGCTTAAGTAGAATACTGAGGAGGGAGGAAAAAAGTATATGGAAATACAGCAAGGACTTGGGTGGAAAAGTAGGAGCTCTGCCAAAAGGTCAGTGGTAGGAACCTTCTAGCTGCTCTGCAGAAGAAAGATGAGGCAATCTGCTCCCATAACAATTTATAGCCTTGGAGTCACAATCAACTTGATGGCATTGAGTTTGGTTTTGGTTTGAGGGTGGAAAGGTAGTGGGAGATCACAACATAAAGAGCCTTCAATTTGTGGCTTAGAAGTTCAGGTGTTCTAATGCAATGGAGAGCCAACATGGGTCTTTGCGTAAAGGAAAAATAACACCATGTGACTGGTGCTTTGGAGAAAGAGAACTCTGGTCAATAATGTAAAAAGATGGGAGAGGTAGACTGAGTAGAAAGAGGAGTCAGTGCATTTAAATAAATAAGTACGATGAAGGCCTGAACTAGGACAGTGGCCAATGAGATACATAAAAGCTATCACCGTTGTTTGCCCAGAACCTTACAATTGATATATTAAAAAAACAAAACCCAAAACAAGCACTGCTGGGAGATATAAAACTAAACAGGCTTGCCCCATTACACAAAATTCAAATTTTTGTTTAATAACCTTTCATTTCCTTTTCATTAACTTCTTAGCATATTTTCCCCACCAGTTATTCCAGGCCTCTTCTTTACTCCTTAAACATCCATTTCCTTCTCCCTGCACACTATCCTTTTTCAAAGCATTTAAATGATTTCTTTAAAATTATAAAGTAATAAATGCTCAGTGTAGCCAATTCAGAAAATTCAGAAAGCAGGAAAAAAAACTAAAATTAAAATCACCTATAATATACTAACATTTTGACTGTCTTCAATCTTTAATTTTTTAAAAAACCATTAACAGTGATCATATTGTATACACAATTCAGTATCCTCCTTTTTACGTACTGGCTGTACAATATGGATGTGCCATATTATATCATTTTCCATTTGTTGGTTATTTAGACATTTCCAGTTTTTTGCCAATATAAATACTCAATTTCATAAACATTTCAAGATGAGTTTTATCCATATTTGACTATTTCCTTATCTTTATATAAGATGTATTACAGGGTTGAAAGGTTTAAATGGGAGACTTTCATAGTGCTTTCTGTTCATTTACTTGAATAAAAGCAGGGAAGTTTATTTTTAAAAATTGAAAAAAAAATACAGAGAAGTAGAAAGAATCAAATAAAAATCATGTAAAACTATCACCTAGAAATAACTACTATTAATGATTTAGTGTATTTCCTTTAAGTCTTTATCCATAAATAAAGAGGCAGTATCTCTACAGAAGTAGATTGCTCAACCTTCCTTCCAAGGAGTGGGTGGTGGGTTTGAACCACCAGCCTCCTGGTTAGCAGTCAAATGCCTTAGGCACTACGCCACCAGAGCTCCCTTGATATTTATTCGTATTAGGAGCTCCTGTAGTGTAGTGCCTAAGGCATTTGACTGCTGACCACAAGGCTGGTGGTTCAAATCCACCAGCCACTCTTCAGAAGGAAGGTTGGGCAATCTACTTCTGTAGTAATACAGCCTCAGAAACCCAAAGAGGGGTTGCTATGAGTCGGTTCGACTAGACGGCACATAACAATGCAACAACAACACACTATATATTAGATAAGGAGCTCTGGTATTATAGTGATTCGGTCATTTGGCTGCTAACCAGGTTGGTGGTTCAATCCCACCAGCCATTCTGTGGAAGAAAGATGGAACAGTCTTCTTCCATAAAGATCTACAGCCTTAGAAATCCAATAGGGGTCACTATGAGTTGTAATCAATTTGAACGGAGTGAGGTGTTTTTTTTTGTATATATCAGATAGGAGCACCTGGGGCACAGTGGTTAAGTGCTCAGTGCTAACCTAAAGGTCAGTGGTTTGAATCCACCAGCTATTCCACAGGAGAAAGATGTGGCAATCTTCTCCTACAAAGATTTACAGCCTTGGAAACTATGGGTCGCTATGAGTTGGAATTGAGTTGATGGCAACAGGTGAGTTATGTAACAGATACTGTGTTGGCTACTTGGGCTATCAAACTAATGACACAGTAACACTTAATTGACAATCAGAGAGTATAGTATATTCTGGAAAAATACATTCTAAACAAGTGAAGTAATAAAACTCTTTAAGCACCAAAGTACTTATTTTATCTTTTTTACTGTTAAATCCTCACTATTTATAATGAATAAATTCTTACTAGTTTTAACAAGTAGCAAGATTAACAATAAAAGGGCAAAAAGTGTCCGGACTAGGATAAGTCCCAAGGGCCACTCCTAGAGTCTATTTATTCTCAGTGTAGCAGCCCGAATTATCTTTTAAAAATATAAGTCAGATTACAACATTCTTTGCTCAAAAACTCTTCACTGGCTCTCATGTTTCTCAGAGGAAAATCCCAAGTCCTTGCAATGGTCTACATGCTCTGCCATGCCCCCATCTCCACCTCTTCATTTTCTACCACTCTCTCCATATGATCACTCCCTCATCTCCTTCAGATTTTGCTCCTACTTTATTTTTTCCCCATGAAACTTATCATCTTTCAATATATTATAAAATTTACTTATTTTGCTCTCAGTATCCCTCCACTAGAATTTAAACTCCATAAAAACAGAGAAATTCATATCTTCTTTTTCATTACTATACTCCCAGCTCCTAGAATACTGTTTAATGCACAGTAAGCACTCAATAAATTTATGGACTAAATGAAGACAGTCTCAGACTTCAAGATGCCAATGGTCTAGTGGAGTATAGTGGTTAAGAACATAAGCTATAGATACAAAATAAGAGCTGGATCCTAATTTTGGTGCTATATTTATCAACTGTGTGCAACTGGTGAGTTGCTTAATATCTCTAACCTTTGTTGTCTTCATATATAAAATGGGGTTAAAGTGCCTACTATTTACAGAAAAGCAAACATGTCACTTTGAGGACTAAGGTACACCTGATCCAAGCCATGGTGTTTTCAATTGCCTCATATGTATGTGAAAGCTGGACAATGAATATTGGATATACATGGACTCCCAGAAGAACAAACAAATCAGTCTTGAAAGAAGTACAACCAGAATGTTCCTTAGAAGTGAGTACTTTGTCTCTTGTACTTTGGACATGTTATCAGGAGGGTCCAGTGCATGGAAAAGAATATCATGCTTGGTAAAGCAGAGGGTCAGTGAAAAAGAGGAAGACTCCTCAATAAAACAGACTGACAAAGTAGCTGCAACAATGGATTCAAACATAGCAATAATAGCGGAGATGGTGCAGGACCAGGCAGCGTCTTGTTCTGTTGTACATAGGGTTGCTATGAGTCAGAAGCAACTTGACAGCACCTGACAACAACATTATTTACAGAGCTGTTTGAAGTGAAGCAATAGATAAAATGCACTTAGCAAAGTACATAGCACATAGTAAGAATTCACAAAATGTTAGTTATTATAACATAAATAAATTACTAAGGTACAGTAAGTGCTTTTTAACAGAAATATAGGCAAAAATGGAGCTCTGTTAGCATAATGCCTAAGGCACTTGACTGCTAACCAGAAGGCTGGCGGTTCAAACCCACCAGCCGCTCCTCGGAAGAAAGATGGGGCAATCTACTTCCATAGTGATATTGCCTCGGAAACCCAAGGAGGGGTTGCTAGGAGTCGGATCCGACTGGATGGCACATAACAACAACAACAACATAGGCAAAATACCACAGGAAGAGAGGAAGAGCACATGAGTGTAATTATGCATTAGAATGAAGAAAGGAATGCCTCTGACAGACTTCTGAGATAAGTCTTAATTGAATTTACCAGACAAATAGGAAGAGTGTATGCTAATACCTGGAGGCAACAAAGGATCTGACATTTTTGTTGAGGCGACAATGAAGAACTGGGTCACTCAGAACACAGAGTGAGAGGGAATGGTGGGAGTTAACCATGTGAGCTGAGGTCAAGCTGATCTCTGAAAGGCTTTGAGTCAAGCTAAGGAATTTGGACTTAAGTCCACAGGAAAAAAGGGAGCCAAGAGTGCTTAAACATTAGAGTAATATGATGAGATTTGTTTTGTAGGAAAATAATTGTACTGGCAGTGTAGACAAAACACTGAAATCTGGGAGAACAGCAAGAACCAAGTAAGAAATAAAGGCTTAGATTATAGGAATGGGAATGTAAAGGAATGACAAGATTCCAAAGACGTTTCTGATATCAAATGGACAGGATTTGGTGAATGAGAAGATGCTAGAGGGAAAGAAAAGAATAAAATGTGATAATGTTTTCTAACTCAAAAGATGGTATGGCTGTTAAACAACTTAACAAAAGCACTGTCAAATGAGTAGTTTTCTTGGGATAAAGATACTTAATTCTGTTTTAGACATTATCATTGTTGATGCCTGTCTTTCCCTACGCAGAGCTCCTTGGCACGGACTGTCCATTGCATCACCGTATTCTCAGTGCCTAGCACTTTGCAGACATTTAATAATTGTCTGTTGACTGAATCAAATATAAACCCACATATATTTTTATAAAATGCTACATACATTCCACAAAAATTAACTCTCCCTTCCCTTACAATTAGCATACTTCATCCAGGTTCTAGATTCTAATGATCTACTATCATAAATTGTTTTTTAATTGTGATTCAGGTAGAAGTTTACAGAGCAAATTAACTTTTCATACAGCAGTTCACACACACGTTGTCACATGACATTGACTAAAATTTACCCCAAAGTAACAGCTCCCCTCCCTCTCCCTCCCCAAAGTTACCTCTTCCCTGTGTCCATCCTTCCAGGTACTCCTGCACCCTGAACTTTCTTCCTGTGCATAA
>NW_006921846.1:4456081-4467016 GCF_000298275.1 Orycteropus afer afer | reverse complement strand
GTGACTACAACCTTGTCCCTTGTCAGCTCTACTATACCTCTGGGAATTCTTACAGAACACACAAATATACTTGTAGAACCATTGTCTGCCAACCCTATACATGGTGTTGGGTACACTCCCTGTTGCACAGACATACCTAATAGTTCAGCCTGTCCACCCATCTATCCACCTGCATACTCGTGTTTGCCTTCACTTATTATCATAAAATTTGAGTAGCAGTTAAATGCTAAAATATTCACATCGATGTTCCACTAATAAAGCACACTAAACATAGATTTACCTAGGAAAAACATTAATTTCTAGGTAAGCAGCATACTGATGACTATGAAAATTTACACTTATTAAAATATATATATTAATATTGCAATCTTACCCAATTATGGATTCTTAGGAACTGGGAGGTCTATAGTCTATGACAAAGCCAACTATTAAAAAGTCTCCACTTTATAAATCTCCATCACAACAGAAGGAGCCCTGCTGGTACAGTGGTTAAGTGACTAGCTGCTAACCAAAAGGTTAGCAGTTGGAACCTACTAGCCACTCCCTTGGAGAAAATGAGGCAGTCTGCTTCCATAAAGATTTATAGCCTTAGAAACTCTCTGTGGCAATTCTACTCTGTCCTACAAGGTCCTTATGAGTTGGAATTAACTCCACAGCAGTGGGTTTGTGCTTATTTGTTTTGATAATAGAGTAAACTAAGCATGCACTTCTTCCTTTCTTCCTTATATTTATGGAGCTACTTTTGGAAATCAACAGAAACAAAGAACATAATAGCCAGAAGTTTTAGGCTTGTTTCTACTAATGAGTCAGTGAGCGATCTTGGGTACATCAGCCACTTTATATGACCAACTGTACGTATTTTATTTTACATATATGCTGAGAAGACAAAAAAGTGACAAAGTATTAAAAGAAATTATATGAGATCACTATCATGAGAAACAAAGTATATTCATCAGAAAAATCAACTCCACTGTGCTTATTGTATCCTTGTATCTTTTCAGCTAGGACTAAAAGATAATACCAGATACAAACTCCAATGGCATGTGAAATACAGGACTCTTTTAACTGTCTCCAAATAGAATGAGTGAAATGAAAGAAACCTAATATGACCCTTTCCTGCAACCACAGATATAAATGTTACCCAAGTACTCCAGAAAAAAGCTCACTTCTGCAGGGGCTATGTTTTGTTTGTCAAAGAACTATTGGACTAGTCATTTAAGCATCCTTATAATCAATCAGGATTGGGACTTACATAGGATTTTGTGGGGGTAAGGGGTAGATGGAGGTGATCAAGAATTTGTAAGAATTTGTAAGAAAGCAGTATGTAATACAGATGGTAAAGGCAGTCCTTGTTTCACTAGTAATTAATGCCTGGAAAATTTTTGGTAAATTCATCTAGTAACAGCAAATTCATTTCCCTAAAGCAAAGCAGTTAAAATTTTCCCATTATATTAGTCAGTGAAAACATTACGGAGGAAGTGAGCCTCGCAGAAGGGGCAAGGTTTGAATAAAAAGGGAGCGTGAAGGCATTCAGACAAGACAGACAAGGCCCAAGGCAGGAGGTCAACATTATTTGCAGGCCCACTACAGGCAGGCATGGGGTTAGGTTCCAAAGATGTGAAGACCAATAAAGTATAGAACTCAGAGTCTAACCAGGGAAGCAAAGTGACAAGGAGGAAGTGGAAATTAATAAAGTATATAGGATGTGTTATCAAAACACAAAAGAGGAACAATTTTTCCTGTTGGATTCAAGGAAAATAGTAAGAGAAGACATTTGACCTGAATCTTGAGGGACGAGTAGGGCTTTGCCCCGTGAATAAATGGGTTAGGGAGGGCATTCCTGACAGAACAAACATGAACAAAGGGTGTTGAGGGTACAGAAATACAGCTAGCATGGCAAGTATGATGAACAGGTACTAGGAAGTTAGAAATGAGTTGAAAAGGTAGGCTGAGGCAATATGGGGAAGGATCTTATTCTGTAGGTAATAAGGAGTCATCTGAAAATTTTAAACCTATGGCACAGTTTGCCTGTTAACCAGAAGGTCAGCAGTTCAAACCCACCAGCTGCTCCGTGGAAGGAAGGTGGGGGCGATCTACTTTAGTAAAGATTTACAGCCTTGGAAACCCAATAGGGGTCGCTATGAGTCAGAATCGACTCAATGGCAGTGAGTTTGGTATTTTTGGTTTGATGGCATAGTTAAATCTGCATTTTAAAAAAATAGCTAGTGGTAACCATTTTATAGACTATAAACTGGGTAGAGACCAGAGGTGGTGATGGTGTTGTTATGTGCTGTTGAGTTGGGTCCGACTCATAGCAACCCCTCCTTGGGTTTCCGAGGCAGTATTACTATGGAAGTAGGATTGCCCAACCTTCCTTCCAAGGAGTGGAGAGACCAGAGGTAGAACAATCAATTATGAGGGTATGGCAATCATTTAAATGAAGAGTTGAGGGCCTAGATGATGAGTGACAATGGGGGAAGAAGGGACAGATTCAATGGGCATTTGGTGATGAGGGCAGAGTGGAAAAGAATTTCTAACTAGTCTGATTTGGGGGTAAGGAAGAAAAACTAATGGTGACTCCTGAGTGTTTCGGACTAGGTGAATGGGTAGATGTTGCTGTCATTAAGTAAAGTTCAGAAGAGAGGAGAAGCAGGTTTGTAGGTAGATACCAGATTCCGTCTACACATTTTATAATTTCAGACTGACCATTACCATCTAGCCAGTTACTCAAGCCAGACACCTATGAATCATCCACACAATCATCATCACCTAATCCTAGAGATTTGACTTCTTTTACATCTTTCAAATTCAATTTATCTTCACTGTTTCCATCTGTGTTGTTGTGAGCAACTGAGGAGCTCTTGATTGTTAAAGTTATCCACCTGGGGTATTTCTGTTGAGAGTGGCACAAAGCAATGTTCTGGGAAGTTCACTCTCAGGTGCTCAGAATTCTAATGGAATGATTGGTTGGTTTGGCTACTCTGCCAAGCTCAAAAGGAGCCATCCTAGAAGCAAAAAGGAATCTCTCTGACTGCTGGCTGAGAAGATGTGCTGCTGAGAGAAACGTGCTCCTGAGAGACATGCGCTGAGAAAGAGACACTGAGAGACACGTGCTGCTGAGAAAGAGACATCGAGAGACACGCACTGTTGGGAGAGAGACTGTTGGCTGAGAGACTGAGCGTACTTCCTGAACTTGAATTGTATGTAGCCTGGTGCTTCCCTAATAAACCCTGTAATCTGTGAGTTCTGTTTAGCATGGGGAAAACTCAACATCACACACTAGAAAGCCCATGATCCCAGAAAACACTGTGGAACAGGTGGACAGTTTAGGTTCTCCCTTGCCTAACTCTGAACATAAACTGCAGAGGTGACAATTTAGGATAACATTTTGTATTCTGTTTTTGATGCTTAAACCTGGTGGAATTTAACCTTCCAGCTCTAAGACTAAGTGAAAATTACTAAAATATTTAAACTACCTGAAACTGTGGTAAAAGCATTTATTAAAACAGTAAGATTGAAAAATGTTTAAATATTTTCCTCTTTCCATTAATTACCACTTCTTCAGGTATCCATCATTATTCTTCTTAAATACTAATTTGAATGAAGGGGATTTTGTTGTATTTAAGCTTCTATTTGCAATTTAGTAGCGTAATATTTTGTTCACTGTCATTTTTAAACAAATTTTTCACTCATCAATTTTAACAGAAGACACTCTTGCTTCTAACTCCAAAACCTTAATTTTAAATTAAGCATGTTCAAGTAATAGCAATTTTTGATAAACAATAAGGTACTTGATGGTAAACAAATCATATCATAGCATTTCACAATAGTAAACAAAAAACAATGAACATACCCCTGTATCTGTATCAGATTTAGATGAATTTAGACTTTCCTGAGAAGGTGATGGGGATACACGCCCTAAAAACAACATAATAATTATAAAATTGCATGTATGTGTATACACATACACTAAAGCACAAAATAAAACATCCAGAAATCACGACACAGTAAAACTTAATTAATAGAGAATGTAGTATTCTGGAAAGATACATACTTTCCAAGTAAGTGAGGCATAACTCCTTAAGCACCAAAATATTTTTTTACCATTAAATCATTATTCATTGTGAATAAATAATATATAAATACTTATTCGTTCTAACAAGTAGTGAGATTAACAATAAAGGAGTAGAATGAGTCTGGATTAGGATAAATCTCAAGGGATACTGGAAATAGTCTTTTTGTTCCAGATAGGGCAACAAAAGAAATGCAAATGGTTAGGGTAATAAAAATTCACTTAATGTTATAGCATAATGCAAGCAATGTCCTCAAAAGCTACTAAATAGGGCCTAATTCTCCAGTTAGTGAATTCTTCTAGACTTCTATTGTTCCTGAAACTGGCGCTTCTATTATTATATTCTCTACTGTTAGTGGATTGTCTCTTACTTTACAATCTTTCTCTCATCCTTTAACTTTTTTTTTTTCATTCTATAACTTTGTTTCCAGCCTTGGTTGGTGGGGGTGTTGTGGTGGGGGTGGTGGGTATCACACAGGTAAATCATTTCCGGAAAAGAATCCCACAAACTTAAAACTCTGTATCCATTAACATGACATACTTTCCTGATTCTTACCATGATTGTTGTTGTTGTTGTTATGTGCCGTCGAGTCATACCTGACTCATAGCGACCCCTCCTTGGGTTTCCGAGGCAGTATCACTACGGAAGTAGGATTGCCCAACCTTCCTTCCGAGGAGTGGCTGGTGGGTTTGAACCGCCAGTCGTCTGGTTAACAGGCAAGTGTCTTAGCCACTATGCTACCAGAGCTCCCTCTTACCATGATACATAAAATATTTTTACATAGTTTTAATCAGTGTGTACATAATATTCTAAGGTTTCCCTTTTTCACTTAATTTTTTTATTGTGCTTTGGGTGCAAATTTACAGAGAGAAATGTTTTTTACATTCAACAGTTCGTGTACATTTGATTTCACACCCTGATTACCATCCCCTCCCCTCCCTGTGACCACCCCCTCCCTGTGCCCTTCTTAACGATGCACTCCTGTCTGTCCAGCTTTCCCTCCAGGTGAATGCTGCCCCTGTGATGCTCCATGGTCAATTGTTCCAAGGGGTGTATCTCCCTAGCACAGGAGGGTGCATCACCCTAGGTAGGTGTTCTGCACGTAGGTCTTTCTACTATTGGGCTGAGAGCCAATCCTTGGGAGTGAGTCCACTTAGTATTTTTTCATATACCCTCTGATATATCGACAATTCACATTTACTTTCCATGGCTATGTTTCCTTAATCATTATTTATTAGATGTATATATTATTCTCATTCTTTTTCTATTTTTATCATTTCTTTCATTTTAATCTAAGGTAGAACTAAAGGTTGCCAGGTAACAACAGATAATAATGGTCTCAAGAGTTAATGAATATAAGGATGCACTATGCCTGAAAAGGGCTAAAGTTGAAAGCTCTGTTGTAGCTATTTTTATTGGGTTTAATGATTTTTTTTTTGGCTCTTGACATCTGTCTTACTTTTAGGTTTGTGGCTCTCATGGAAAGTAGTGATTGCTGCAAATGACTGCCAGATAAGAAGGGCATTATTAAACTCTGAATGTAGAAATTCTAGATTTCTCTGGAGTTTTAAAGCCCATCAATAAATGAAAAGTACCTTCAGTATTGTATTTCATTCGCATGTTGTTGAAATAGTCAAATGCATTTTTTAAAGCCCATATTCTCACTACATTATCTTGTCCAGCTGAGGCAAGTAATCGGCCACAATGAGAAAATTTCATGGTCCAAACAGCTCCCTATGAAAACAAAGAAGTTTCAAATTTATTTCTTAAAAAGTCGAGACGTTACTTTCAAGCCAAGGTTAAAAATTTTACTAAATCAGACATACAAAGATAATGTTCATGTTATTAATATCACTTAAGGCTGGCATTCCAGTGCTGCTACAATACCACAAGGCAGGGCTTTCAGAAGAAAGGTGGGATGAGATAGTTGCAGTCTGCCATAATCTAAATGAATAACTCAAGACCCCAAACCTGTCTACATATTCATGGAAATGGTAGTTCTAAAGGGCTTCAAAGGGTTTTCAATGGTTGACTAT
Organism: Orycteropus afer afer; assembly: GCF_000298275.1. Taxonomy (NCBI): domain Eukaryota; kingdom Metazoa; phylum Chordata; class Mammalia; order Tubulidentata; family Orycteropodidae; genus Orycteropus; species Orycteropus afer. The sequence continues at coordinate 4,460,907 of NW_006921846.1, read as the reverse complement.
TTTATACATAGGTTGCCATGCCTTTCCTCCAAAGCACCTGGGAGTCGACTCCAATCTCCACCCTTTCAGTTAATAGCCATTAAGTTAATGTGTTCCACTGCTAACTGCTATTCATAAGGTTTTCACTGGCCAATTCTTTGAGAAGTGGGTGGCCCCTTCCTTCTTCACAGTCTGTCATAGTCTTCAAGCTCTGCTGAAACCTGTCCACCATGGGTGACCCTGCTGGTGTTTGAAATACTGGCAGCACAGCTTCCAGCTTCACAGCAATATACAAGCCACCACAGTACAACACACTGACAGAAGAGCAAAGATGTCACTTTGAAGATTAAGGTGCAGTTAACTGAAGCCATGGTGTTTTTAATCACCTCATGTGCATGTGAAAGTTGGACAATGGACAATGAATAAGAAAGACCAAAGAAGAGTTGATGCTTTTGAATTATGGTTTGGCCAAACATACTGAAAATGCCACAGACTACCAAAAGAAGGAACAAATCTGTCTTGGAAAAAGTGCAGCCAGCATGCTCCTTGGAAGTGCAAATGGCCAGACTTTGCCTCACCTACTTTGCTCATGTCATCAGAAGGGACCATTCCCTGGAGAAGGATATCATGCTTGGTCAAGTGGAGGGTCAGCCAAAAAGGGGAAGATTCTAACAAGATGGACTGACACAGTGGCTACAACAATTGGCTTAAGTATAGCAAGGATTGTGAGGATGGTGCAGGACCAAGAAGTGTTTCATTCTGTTGTACGTAGGGTTGCTATGAGTCAGAGCTGACTTGACGGCACCTAACAATGACAACAACTGCTAACTGAAAGGCTGGAGGTTTGAGTCCACCCAGAGGTGCCTTGGAAGAAAGGCTTGGAAATCGACTTCTAAATAATCTGCCACTGAAAACCCCATGGAGCACAGTTCTACTGTGACACACACGGGGCAGCCATGAGTTGGAGTTGACTTGACAGCAACTGGCTAACTGGTAAAATGGCTAGAAATCTTAATTGTAAAAGCAGAAATTCTAGTTTTGTATCAAGAGTCTCCTAACTGAAAGAGGGGGGTAGGGGAGGGGAGAGGCAGAGCTGAGGAAAGAACAATGCCCATCTTAGCAGTGACACTTGTGACATTTAGAAGAAGTGTTAGTATGGCAATGTCTTAGTCTGCTTTCCCATTGGTTTTACAGTATAAAGCTTAGACTCCCTAAAAACTGAAAAGAGGGGGAAGTGTGTTTGCATGTGTGTGTATGTGTAGGAGCTTTGGTAGTGTAGTGCCTACGCCATTTGACTGCTAACCAGAAGGCTGGCGGTTCAAACCCACCAGCCACTCCTCAGAATGAAGGCTGGGCAATCTATTTCTGTAGAGATACCACCTTGGAAACCCAAGGAGGGGTTGCTATGAGTTGAAATCGACTTGACGACAGTGAGTTTGTTTGTTTTATGTGTAGTGTTAAAGAACTGGAACGCCTAAGTTGGAAAGGCCAAATCCTATTAAAACAAAGACTATTACAACACACGTGTATGGTGTGGTAATTAAGGATGAGTATCAACCTGGCTGGGCTGTCTTCTGAGTGGCTGGGCAGCTGGATGTAGTTATTCTCTATGATAAGACTGCAATCACTTCCATGGAATCTACTATAAGCAGCTAAGTAGCTTTCTTTGGGGTGTGACCTGCTTCCAGCATATATGTAGAGACTTTGAGAAAAGTCTCTAGCTTTTTGGCACATTTTAGATCCAGAATTTGGCTGAGTCTTCATCTCCAGTTCTTGGGCTTGAATCAGTGGCATGCAGATCTTGGGACTGTGCCATTTTACTTGTTAATCTTGGGTTCATTAGCCTCAGCAGCCAGCAGCTGACTGAGTTAGGAGTAACCTCCAGCTCCAGTGGGCCTGGAACAAGAGGCAGAGCTAAAGCCCAAGGTCGAGGGGCCTTCACCCAGACCCCTAGAGCTGGCACTCTGAATTTGGACTTCTAGCCTCATAAACTGTAAGAAAATAAATTCCTGTTTATTAAAACCATCCCCTTGTGGTACTTCTGTTATAGCAGGATTAGAGGACTGTTTTGGTTACCTAGTGCCGCTCTGACAGGAATATATACCACAAATGGGATGGCTTTAACAAACAGTTTATTCTCTTACAGTTTGGAGGCTTTAAGTTTGAGTTCAAAGTGCCAGGCTCCAGGGGCTGGGTGAAAGCCCCTCAACCTTGGAGTTCAGCTCTGCCTCCTACTCCCAGCCCACTGAAATTGGATGTTTTTCTTCACTCAGCTGCTGGCTGCTAAGGCTGACAAACCCAAGGTCAACAAGTAACAAGGCACAGTCCTGATATTACCAAACCACATGGCAGGCCATTAATTCAAGTCCATTAAAAGTCCCAAGATCGGTAGGCTGCTGAACGACGACTTGACTACATGCAGGGTTCAAGCATGCCAGAAGCCAGAGACCATTCCCAAAGCTGTTTCTTATATATGGGAAGCAGACCACATTCCTAAAGCAGCTACTCAGCTGCTCCAATAGACTCCACCATGGAGTTAATTACCAATCTCACCATGGGGAATAACTACATTCAGCTGCCCAGCCACTTAACCAGCCCCAGCCAAGTTGACACACCAACTTAATTACCATAAGGACCAAAACATATGTGTTCCAAAAAGATTATCCAAGCTAAAGACAAGAAGAGCTCATTTACTGGAATGGTATTCATTTCCACAAAATTCAAGTAGATTAAGAAGTATGTCATTTGAAGCCCACTAAAATGGGATTTTACTTATAAAAGGAAGTAATGAAAGATGGTTAATACAGTATAAAATAATTTATCAGATTCAAGTACTATAATCAATTTAAACATTTTATGTGCAGATTATAAACACCAAAATTTAAATTATAATGTGACTGCCATCTGATATGCTTATGGTTGCTTCCTTCTACTTAAAGACAACTCTTTTTTTAAAATTTTTTAAAATTGTGATCTGGGTGAAAGTTTACAGAGCAAATTCACATTCCATACTCCAGTTCACACATACGTTGTCTCAAGACATTGACTACAATTTAACCCAATGCAACAGCTCCCCTCTCACTTCCTCCCCATAGTTACCTCTTCCCTGTGTCCATCCCTCCATGTTCTCCTGTACCCTGAACTGTCTCTCTGTGCATAAACAGTCCCTTTTTCTCCCATGATTGTTCTCTCCAAGGAGTGTATCTACCTCAGGTACATGTTCAACTCATATGTCTGTCTTTTGTTTGGCTGGAAGCCACAGGCGTGGGTTTAATTCCAGACCTGAAAGGCAGCTAGGGACCATAGTCTCAGTGGTTCCACCAGGCTCTATCAGACCAGCAAACCTAGTCCCCTCCCCTTTTTCTTCCAAATGATTTTGAGTTTTGTTCCACATTGTTCTCCCTCTCTATCCAGGACCACTTAAGACAACTCTTAAAGGCTATACAGTAACCTAACATAGCCTTTAAAAGTTGGCTACTAACAATGGACTCAAACATAGCAACAACTGTGGGGATGGCATGGGACTGGGTAGTGTTTTGTTCTGTAGTACACAGGGTTGTCATGAGTTGGAACTGATTCAATGGCACCTAACAACAGCAACATAGTAAGTCAAATACAGTTTGGCAGATAGCTTTTTAAAATCACATTTTAAAATTCTTACAATCCTTGATAATATGTAACATTTCCTTTATCCCCACATTATGTCTGATAATCAAGAGCTGATTCTAAATATAAGTAAAAATAATGCCAATGCAGATGAATTGAGGGAAGTTCAAAGGCATCATTTTCTTTTCTCAGTAAAGAGAGAAAAATAGAGTCCTCTTGGAAACTACGTCAGATGCAGAGAGATGAAAGAGTTTTAGTTTCCCTGATCAAGGACACACAGCGTAATTTTTCCAGTTTTGGGTTTTATTGCTGTCTTCCCTGTGTTCCCAACATTTTCAGGGGCAACTGCAATATAATTTGTGTACTTTCATCTACCTTGGTACATTTTAACTGTAATAGAGAACTTGAACCTCCCACTCTTTGTTTTAGCTAAATACCTAACTTTACAAATATACTGAGCTTCTGAAATTTGCGTGAATTATTTAAAATACACTGGGGAACATTTTCCCAGATGACAGACCAACACCTAATTCAACTGCATTAAAGAGTGGTAGCTTTATATGAGTTTCTTAGACAAACGCCTAGAGTGTCACTCAATAATGCACTTCTTGAACAGTAATTGAGAGCAAGACCTCTGCATTAGCTATTTATTATACCATATCAATTCATTTGCTCTTCTTGAGTCAGGCTTACAAAATTACACACATAAGAGATCAGTGTTATATTTAAGTGAAAGTATTACTCTCAATGAAAACAGTATCAATCCTGAAATCTAAAAAAGGTAGCTTACCATATGTTCACCACTAAGATCTTGCACCACCTTGATCTGATCAAAGTCATAAGGTCCTTTAAAACCATGTGCTGCTTTGAATTTAACTGGTCGTGTATATGGCATTCCTTCATCATCACTTGATGAAGGATCATCTTGATCAGTATGAAACACTGAAGAGAAAAGCATTAATAGAAATCATTAATAGCAAATATAGATATACCAAAAACAAAACCCACTGCTGTTGAGCTGATTTTGACTCACAGTAACTCTGTAGGACAGAGTAGAACTGCCCCCCATAGGATTTCCAAGGCTGTAATCTTTATGGGGGAGCTCTGGTAGCATAGTGGCTAAGACACTTGCCTGCTAACCAGACGGCTGGCGGTTCAAGCCCACCAGCCACTCCTCGGAAGGAAGGTTGGGCAATCCTACTTCCGTAGTGATACTGCCTCGGAAACCCAAGGAGGGGTCG
>NW_006921846.1:4435397-4454571 GCF_000298275.1 Orycteropus afer afer | reverse complement strand
GGTAGCTGGCTGTGACCAAGCAATGACCACAACCTTGTTCCTTGTCAACTCTACTATACACCTGGGAATTCTGATCATTCACATAAACCTATAGGACCATTGTCTGCCAACCCTATACATGTTCTTGGATACACTCCCCATTTCATAGACATACCTAACAGTTCAGCCCGTCCACCCATCTATCCACCCATATACTCATGTTTGCCTTCACTGACAACGCAGTGTAAAAGTGTTCATCTTTGTTGTCTGTACCTCCCATGTACCTCTCTCTGTCTTCCTCATCCTCAATGCCGCCATATTGGTCACTCACACTTGGTACATTGCCCTTCTCTTCACCCAAATCAATACTTATCTCTATCTATCTAACAGTGTTCCCTCTCCTCCCCTCCCACCCCGGTAACCGACAAAGAAAATTTCCTTCCACAAATAAACATTTCCTTAACTTTTACAATAATGGACTAATACAATATTTGTCCTTTTGCGATTGACTAATTTTATTCTGCATAATGTCCTCCATGTTCATCCACATTATGAGGTGTTTTGCAGATTCTACATTATTCTTCAGCGTTGCATAGTATTCCATTGTGTGTATGTACCATAGTTTGGTTATCCATTCCTCAGTTGATAGACACCTAGGTTGTTTCCATCTTTTGGCTATTGTAAATAGTGCTGCAAATAGCCCTTTACAATATGTATGACTCTGAAGGACATTATACTGCGTGAAATAAGTCAATCAAAAAGGACAAATACTGTAGTGGTCTTACTTTATAAATAGTCATGAATAGACACATCAGAAAGCTAAGTTCTTTGATGGTTACCAGGGATCGGAGGAAGAGGGAAGGGGAATCACTTCCTAGATAGCAGATACTTGTCACTTTTGTGATGGGAAAGGCAATACCAAATATGGTTGGAATCAGTGCAATTTGACCAAGGTAAAGACTCTAAGAAGTACACAGGAAACAGGAACACTTTTGATAAATGCTATAACATAAACAATTTTACAACAACAGTAAAAACAACCAAGAAATATATGTGTGGTTATGTAGGTAGATTCGGATGCATATATGTTCACAGAAAGGCATGTGCATATATAGGAGTATCTGTAGGCATATGTATACACACGTTTGTGTGTGTTGCATATATATCCACATACATAACAAACCACATATGGGAAACAGTTACAGAGACTTCCTAAACATGTTTAAAAAGCTTATGGGATCAGTTTGTTGGGTTAAAAGGATTGTGCCCATAGTGTTGGAGGATAACTTAGTGAACTTCAAAAACATAGTTTTTAAAAACAACATTCTATGTTCTAGTTTGATGAGTAGTGTCTAGGGTTTTAAAAGCTTGTAAGCAGCCATGGAAGACACAACTATTGGTCCTCACTAGTATGGAGCAAAAGGGAATGAAAGAAATCAAAGGCTCAAAGAAGAAACTAACCCACAGGACTAATAGTCCACATGAACCACAGCCTCTTCTAACCCGAAACCAGAAGAACTATAGATGGTGCCCAGCTACCACTACAGACTATTCTGATCAGGGACACAACAGAAGGTCCCAGGTGGAATGGAAGAAAAATGTAGAACAAAATTCAAATTCCTAAAAAAGTCTTGACTTACTGGACCAAGAGAGACTAGAGAGCTCCTGAGACTATTGCCTTGAAATAAGCTTTGAATGTGGAATTGAAGCTATTTCTGCTGGTCACCTTTAAGCCAAATAATAGACTTGCTTATAAAATACACAGTATCACCTGTGAGTAATGTGCTCCTTTAAACAATGAGCTGTATGAGACCAAATGATTAACACTTCTCCAAAAGCAAAGGTGAAAAGGCAAAGAGGGGAAGGGAAGCTAGATCAATGGAAACAGAACAAACAGAATCGAAATAACGAGAATGATGACACAGTGTAAAAATTGTAACTAATGGCAGGGAACAGTCTGTATAAAACTTGTTAAAGGAGAACCTAATTTGCTGGGTAAACTGCCACCTAAAACACAATTTTTAAAAAATCAAATAAATAGCCTTATAAAACTAATTTATAATTGATTACTAAATACTCAACTTCTTCAGGTTGCCACATTTGCAAAGTAGGTACAAATTCATGTATAAATTCTTTTCCCCTCATACTCATAAAATTTAATGATAGAGGGAAATAATTTATGATTCATTGAAATACTAAGATATTGGCTATAAAGCTTGATTTTTTTCAATTTAATGGAATGCTTCTTATAAACTAAAGGTTACATTTAGATGATTACAAATTCATTAAATATTCTGTAAACATATTCTATTTCACTTACCTTCATCTCTAACACTCTTAACTTTATTTACAGCACGTTCACCATATTCTTCAGCAAGGTGCTTTGCTCTCTTTACTGATTTTCCTAGGAACTTCTTTAGTTGAGTCCTAACCAAAACAAAAACCAAAAAAAAAAAAAACAACAAAAACCTCCAAAAACATTTATTAACTCAACAATTTACACATAAACTCATTAGCTGTAACTGTTAAAATACATTATTTTAAAATAACCTATGTCTTTACATATATTGTAGGTGTTCAGAGTTCCCAAATCCCTTCTACTATGGAATAAACACATGGCTAAAAAGAAAATGCAGGTGCTTCCCCTTGATTTATGTCATAAAAAGCATTGATGAATCCACTGTGAATAATCATTTCAACCGTGGTTGAACCATGGGGAGTAGGAGTGTTTATAAAGTGCACAGTACCTGGGGCCCACCTTCAGATAATGTGATTTAGAGACTGGGGTGAGATGAATCTGACATAAAAGTGACTTGGAGGAAAACTGCTTTAGAAAGTTGTTCTTAAAAGCACATTTTACCAATAAAAATAAAATTTACAGAGGTACTTCCTTATAAAATAGAATGCTTTGGCAGCTCAAGATACTCCCTTGTCCCATCTCTCTCAGATTTGGATGTAATAAAATTTGGCTGCACTTTCCCAGTAGGTACTCCCAAACACAATGTAACCCAAGTATGGATCTCAACCTTCTACCAACAGAACTTATTTATTCAGAAAACACTGCTAAGCTATATATATAAAGATGTCTGCTGCAGCACTATCTAGAACAGATAAAATGTAGAAATAAGTTAAATTTTCATCAACAGAGGATGACTAAATAAATATGATGGTATACCTATACAATGGAAAAAGATAAAAAAGAATGAAGAAAACCTCAGTGCTTGGAATATGCCAAGCTCTTTTTCACCTCAGGGCGTGTGATTATTTCTGCCTGGAATAGTCCTTCTCTGGCTAATTGCTATTCATCTTTTAGGTCTCAGATCCAATATCCCTGAAGAAAAAAGCCTTCCTTGACTCTTCAGCCTAGATTTTGCTGTTACAGTATATACTCTTACAGCACACCACACTTTTTTCCATAGCAATTACTACAAATGTAATTAGATTTATCTGTGTAATTACAGGTTTAGTGTCTGCCTCTTTCATTTAACTGTAGGTTCTATGAGGGCAGAGACTGTGATTGTCTTGTTATTCTTTTCCAACACTTCACTCCTATGTCTGGCTCATAGAAAGACTACAATATACCTACTATTGGCACTGGTATGAAGAGATATTGATGCCATATTAGATTTTAAAAATCAAGTTATATAGTATAATCCCATTTTTGTGGGAAAAAAAATCTACAGAAAACAGACCAAATCATTACCAATGATTATTTATAGCAGTGAGTTTAAGAGAGACGTTCATTTTGTGCTTTACATTTCTGTACTGCTTTTGGAAATCAGAAAGCAAAGATGACAAACCATTTTAAAAAACACTATAAAGTCTCTGTTACCTACAATGCTTAAGTTACATTTTGTGGGTTCACTGTAGATTTACTACTACTTTAAAAGCAAGAAATCAGACATTTTAATCCTTTTGGAAGAGAGTATTTCTAAAATATATACTTTCATGCCTTCTAAAATGGATTTAATATTCAGTAAGTCTCTTTGCCTGATGAATACAGTCATTGTTACCATTTTTTACTGTTCTTTAATATTTTCAGGACCTTTCAAATGGATAGGAGTTCTGGTGCTGCAGTGGTTAAAATAATTCGACTGCTGACCAAAAGGTCTGAGGTTTGAACCCACCACCTGCTCTGCGGGATAAAGATGAGGCAGTCTGCTTCTATAACGATTTACACCCTCGGAAACCCTATGGGGCAGTTCAACTCTGTCCTAGAGCGTCACTATCAATCAGAATCAACTTGATGCCAGTGGATTTGGTTTCAAATGGATTATGCAAACCAAACCAAACTCACTGCCACTGAGTCAATTCCGACTCATAGCAACCCCCACTGGGTTTTCAAGGTGGTAAATCTTAACGGAAGTAGATTGCCCCATCTTCTCTTGAACCACAAACCTCTGGTGAGCAGTCAAATGCCTTACGCACTGCGCCACCAGAGGTCCGTAAATGGATTATAACTGTGCCATATTATCACCTCTCTCCCCACCCCTAGCTGTCAAAACAGCAAGGCAGGGCCCCAGGAAGCTGGAACCCTGGGCCAGTTTCTTTTGGTCATCAGCTGCCTCAACAGCTTGCTTCTGTGTCCGGTGTAAATATTATCATTTCCTATGAATGTCACGACATGACAAAAGACTGGAAAGCACTGCTGTATACAACAGTTGTACTATGAATGACTACTATTATCGTTTTTCTGATTTTCCCTCCATCAGAATATTACCTAACATGTCTCACATGCTAACTTACATTTGGCCACAATTTGCAGAAAACAGATGACTAAATTTTTAAAAATGAGATAGGAAATAAAGACAATAGCATTGAATAAACCTGAGGATCTTTTAGAAAGATGCAAAAGCTTTAGTGCATGACATGTGTGATATCTTTCATTATGTTCACCTGTCTCCTGAGTAATTCCTAATTTCTCAGGTTCCTGATAGCTGCCATTGCTAAATAGCTAAGTTCCAGATATCTGAGGTGTTATTGTGTACCTGAATTTGAACACATCTTTTCTAAAATTTCTCATTGCTTCTTCTCATACATCTTCCATACTCAGAAAAGAACAGACTCAAGTACAGAATGTGCTTTGGACCTTAGACTGAACTATTGTCATTCAAGTGACTTCTTGTCTGTGCTTAGATGCCATCCAGTCGGCCGATACTCATGGCGACCCCTTTGTGCAGAGTAGATAATGTTTTCATGGCTGGGACCTTTCAGAGGCAGATCCTCAAGCTTTCCTTCCAACGTGCCTTGGATGGGTTTGAACTGACAACCTCTGGGCTGGTAGCTGATCACTTAATTGTCTACACCACCCAGGCACTTCCAACTTGTGTATAATCAAGCAAAACTGATATGCCCACCACTGTGCTGGATATTAGTAGAGGAAATAATAGGTGAAACCAAAGGATGACAAAGAAGAATGATCACAATTCTTTTGTAACACATGTGTAATTGTCTAACATCTTGTTTTCTCAATCAAAAAACATTTTAATACAATAAGGCAAAAGTGGGTTATGTAGACTATAGGTATCACTGAAGTTAGGGGAAAAAGATATTAACTATGAACTGGATTAGCCAGGAAGAATCTCATATAGTTGGGTTTAGGAAGATAAACAGGATCTGCAGAGATAAAGATAAATGAACAATTTCAAGAAGGATATCATGTTCTTCTAACAACACTTCTGGTACCTACCCATCAGAAAAACAATACAGGGATAATGCAAGGATTTATTGATCATTTACTTTATATCAGATGGTATAAAAATGACCAATAACACAGCCTTAAGGAACTCATAATCCATTAGCTGGGGACAGGGAGTAGCGGTGGTGGGAAACAATACAGATTAGATAGAGTACAGATTTAACATAGTATGGAGATTGTCATTATTTTTTTATAAAAGCTTGAAATGAGAAGGATGTACTATAACTCACGTTTTCTGTTTCAGCCTTCCACCATCAGTATCTGTTGACTGAGACTGTAATTTCTCTTCATCATCTGACTGGGCTGCATCATTACTGTAAGGAGAGGAAGAAATCATATCAAAACAAATTATTTCTCCCTTATTTCTTGAAATCTCTATTTATACTTACTATATAATTAGCAAACCTTTATTAGAATAACAAAAAATGTTAATATGCTTTTAATTTAAACAATGACCCTGAGAATTTAAAGACTACAGAGATTACAGAATCTTTAAGCAAGCGGCAATGTACAAAAAAAGGTAAGTGAATGTAATTTAGGAATTTAGGAAATCCTACTACTAACAAGGCTTTTTGTTGGGCAAACTGTGCTGCACAGAAATTAATTTTTATCTATCTTTTCCCTCTACTCATCAGCTATGTCATTAATATGCTTTTAATTTAAACAATGACCCTGAGAATTTAAAGACTACAGAGATTACAGAATCTTTAAGCAAGCGGCAATGTACAAAAAAAGGTAAGTGAATGTAATTTAGGAATTTAGGAAATCCTACTACTAACAAGGCTTTTTGTTGGGCAAATTGTGCTGCACAGAAATTAATTTTTATCTATCTTTTCCCTCTACTCATCAGCTATGTCATTAATTATGTTGTTGTTGTTATGTGCTGTTGAGTTGGACCCAACTCATAGCAACCCCTCCTTGGGTTTCCGAGGCAGTATTACGGAAGTAGATTGCCCCATCTTCCTTCCGAGGAGTGGCTGGTGGATTTGAACCACCAGCCTTCTGGTTAGCAGTCAAGTGCTTTAGGCACTACACTACCAGAGCTCCTGTCATTAATTATACTTAATAAAAAAGCTTTTGCTTTTACAAAAATTATTTCTTAGGTCCCTATACATCTCACAGTAAAGTAAATTGATTCACTCTAAAGCCATTTTCTCACCCTATAAACACAACAAAAATAGTCACAAAATCTATGATCCTTAAAGCAAGATTTTAGAAGATGAGGTATTTATTCCACGTTTTTTTGGCGTCAATATCTTTTTACAGTTTCTTGTTGTTGACCTGATGGCAATGGGTTTGCGTTGGTTTGTTGTTGGATGCCGTGAGTTGATTTTGACTCATAGAAATCCAGTGTGTCAGAGTCGAACTGTCCTGCAAGGCTGTAATCTTTACAGATTGCCAGGTCTTTCTCCTGCAGAGCTGCTGGGTGGGTTCAAACTTTCAACCTTTTGGTTAGCAGCTGAGCGATTAATCATGGCACGACCAGAACTCCTTACACTGTCTCTAGCATAATAAAAATCATTTTAAAGAAGAGAAACTAAATAGTAAGAAGGTTAGGATTTAGATGGTTTTTTCAAAGTATTGAGAACCAAATTTAACAATACATAACATAATCTCAAGCTAATAAAAAAAGACTAAACAAAATCAAATTAGAGTGTCATAGTACAGAAACAGAGAAATCTTCACCATTCAGACTGCAAACAATAAATAATGTTAGGCCATACCTTACATATTCTTTAGTCCTCCTCATGATGTGTAGAGTGAGAGGATTAATACCTGTGGGCAGTTTCTCTTCTGCAAGACTCAAAGGTATTTCTTCTCCAGTATCCAGGTTCTTAATCATTACACTGGCTAAAATTTCCTAAGGTAAAAAATAACAATGAGATATAATGTAATTATTTGTTTTAGGTCTATAAAGTCCTCAAAGATGTAAGCTAAGGACTTTCTAGTTGCATTTAATATTGTTTATAGTAATTTTAAACATCTTTATTGAGATATACCCATTTTAAAGAGTACAATTAAATGACTTCTTGAATATTCACAGAGCTGTGCAACCACTACCCTAAGTTTAGAACATTTTCATCACCTATGAAAGATATCCATATTTATTAGTAGTCACTCCCTATTTCCCTATCCCCAGCCCCTGGCAACTGATAATCTACTTTGTCTCTATAGATTTTCTTATTTTATACATATCATATAAATGGGATCAAGAAGTATGTGGTCTTTTGTGATTGGCTTCTTTCACACAGCATAAAGTTTTCAAGATTCATCCATGCTGTATCATGTTCTTCACTTCTTTTTAGCACTGAAAATTTTTCCAATGGATGGCTACACCACATTTTATACATCCATTCAGCAGTCGATGGACATTTTGGTTATTTACACCTTTTGGCTATTGTGAAAAATGCTGCTGTGAACTTCCGTGTACAATGTTGAATGTGGACATATGCTTTCATTATTCTTAAAAACTAAACCAAACTCACTGCCATTGAGCCAATTCTGACTCACAGTGACCCCCTTTGTTTCCGAGGTGGTAAATCTTTATGGAAGTAGATTGCCCAATCTTCCTTCTGCAGAGTAGCTGGTGGTTTTGAACTGCCAATCTTCTAGTTAGCAGTCAAATGCCTTAGGCACTACACTACCAGAGCTCCTTTTTCATTACTCTTAGGTACATCTAAAAGTAGAATTGCTGGGTCATATGGTAGGCTCTATGTTTAATATTTTGAGAAACTGTCAAACTGCTTTCCAAAAAGTACAATATCCTTTAACTGTGCTGTTTAAAAGAAACAAAAAATAAAACGGCTTCAAAAGTTCATTGCGAATTAACTGACCAACAGATGTATACTAAACAATTTTGATGGTAAGAAGTAAGCATTGAGCCTGCATATACTGTACACTACCTCATACCTATAAAAATGTTATGTCTATGACATCATATTTATAAGTCTACTTTCTATAAAATATGGGCCTTGCTGTTAATACATTTATTCCATTATGTAATTGTGTGAAAGGGCAAGTTTAAGTCAGAATTGCAAGATCCAGCATATTAAAAAGAAAGACAAACCTAGACAAATCTTCAAATTTCATTTATCTCCAAAATTATTTTTATATTTCATGTCTAGAAGAAAACAAAAAATCCAATTATACCTCATCAGTAAGCTCTCTTCCAGAGTTGGATCTAGGTCTCTGAGGGCCCATCACTTCACCTGCTATCGTCTGCCCATCAGGTGCTTTTCCATTTTCCTGAAATTATAATTTTATAAACATAAAGTAGACTGAGTCAATTTCTATAAATTTTCAATTATTCATTATACCACACACAGTTCTAAAGAATTCCATAATTTAGATAATGGAGCCTATGAAAAATTTAAATGGAATACTCAAGTTTCAGTTCTTTATTATTCCCAGCATGCTGAAAAAAAGTGAGGTATCAAATCTATTGCTGCCCATGAAATAATGTGTTTTAGTAGTCTTGAGAACAAATCAATGGTTTATTTGGCCCTGGCCAAAAAGCAGTCCTCTACTAGTAGAATAATGACAGCATTAAATCACTATTAATCAGGGCTATAGGTTGGTATTTCTAAGGCAGGGTCAGCAAACTTTCTGTAAAGAATCAGGTGGAAACAGTTTAGACTTTCCACATCACATACACATATTATTCATTTAAAAAAATAATCCTTTAAAAGTAAAGACAATTCTTAGCCCAGGGACCAGTAGCATCACTAGGACTGGTGTCACCCAGTGCAGTAACTCATGCTGTCATGCCCCCTATGGATCTCCTCCCACACCAGACACACCAGACAGAATCCTTGGTGATATTTAGAATCAATTTAATAATAGAATAATAAGTGTTAAATACAGTTATAAATTACATAAATACAATATTTCTCAGATTATATGAATACTAACAACAAAACTGTTTTGTAAAATATTTCTACATTGAATTATAACATCAGTTGCAACATTATTAGTAACTGAGTGGAAGTCATTTTTCATTTTTCTCCTTCTTTTCCTTTAATTACTATTTCATTCTCAAGAAAAGTTACTGACATAAGTTCACAAATACCACTTAACACAAGATCGTAGTTGAAACACCAGAAAATCTGACAAAAATCAGTGACTACAAAAACACCAGAAGCACCAAAAACAATAGCTCCTGCTTGTAGTGCATGCAAATAAAATCATGTGATTTGAAGCATCATTGAAACTGGGTAATAATGACAGCTCTGATTGGAGCACATTAGAAGGTTCAAAAAGGAAATCAGCATAGAGTTCTAGCCTTTTAGGTATAGTGATACATGTAAGCTGGGCTTACAAAAAATGTTTTTGTTGCTAAACTAACTACAGGGCATTTTTATAAAAAATAATAAATTCCTGCTGAAACACTGCACAAAAATTTTATAGATAGTCATTTTGGTGTCACTCCCTCTGGCAGTGTCACCTGGTACAGTTCACACCCCGTCAGGGACCCTACAAAAACACCTTGTGCTGATTCCTGTTTTATGGTTCTCTGACTCCTGAACTATATAGTTCTCTACTACAGGCAGTCCCCAGGTTACCATCCATTCCTAAGTGTGTCTTTAAGTGGAATTTGTAGGTCAGTCAGAACAGGTGCATACAGTTCTTATTCAGCTTTACTTTAGGGCAAGCAAAGGCTGGAAGCCTTTTCAATGATTTAAAAGCTGCACATGTAGGAAGTGAAGGTGATTGTGATGAAGAATTTGTTGCCAGTGGGAGTTGGTTCAATCATTCAAAGTCAGGGCAAATTTACATAACACTAAAGGACAAGTACAAGTTGTCCTCAAGTGGGGTGTTTGTAACAAGAGGACTTATTGTGGCCTACCCCACCACAACTACCACTTAAGTAACCCTTGAATCCCAGATTTTGATTATGGTGAAATTCATGGTTATCATGCCCACTGCCTGGTATATGACACTTTTCATAAGGAAAAGGAAATTATTTTAAAAAGTTCCCAATTTTGACCTGTGCAGGTCAGGTACATGAAAATTATAGTTGGAGTTTACTAATATCAATAGTATTACAAATAGCAGTATCTGTCATTTTTTCAATGTCTACTACATGTCAGGTACTTGTAATAATTTAGCTCATCTCATCTTTGTAATAAAGTTTCAAGACATTTTTTTTTTCATTTTATAAATGGGGCATCTGAGACTCATGTTAAATAGCCTGTTAGGGTCACCCAGCTTGTTACTAGTAGAGCTAGACAGAAGCTGCAAGGAGGCCAGGTTTTGAGGACAAGGAAATATTTGGCATGGAAAATAAAAAAGGTTCAACAATCAACAAACCAGTTCATTGCAGAAAGCTATAGAAGCTTGTATCAAATATAACACCAATTCACCAACCTGCTATAGAAGCCTGTATCAAATATAACACCAATTCACCAACCTGAGCAGTAACTACTTTATCTCCACTGGTAGCACTTGCCAAATCAAGAGAAGGCTGAGAATCCTTGGCTGTGCTCTCCGTAACTATGTTCGGAGTTAGGAGAGTATCAGATATAATGTTCTCTTTGGCAACTGTAATGACAATAATAACAGCAATAACTAATATTTATTCAGGACCTTATATATACCTTATAAAATGCTTTAACCTTTATTTGCTTCTTATAACAACTCTTTGAGATAAACAGTTTTATTACTCTTGCTTTATATAAAAACTAAAACCAAACCTGCTGCCAATTAATTGATTTTGACTGATAGCAAACCTATAGGACAGAGGAGAATTGCCCCATAGGGTTTCCAAGGCTGTAAATCTTTATGGAAGCAGACTGTCACATCTTTCTTCTACAGGGTGGCCAGTGTGGTTCAAACCCACTGACCTCTTGGTTAGCAGTTGAGTCTTTTAACCACTGTGCCATCAGGGCTTCTCACATATGAGGAAATCAGGGTTTAAACAAGTTAATTTCCACAAGGCCATGCAACCAGGATTTGAACACTGAATTTGAATTCAGTGTTCAAATCTCACATTCTTGTCACCATGAGACACTCAAACAGTAACGGATTTGGAAATTTGAAGTCTACTGAAATGTTCAACGACAATAATTTAACTTGTCAGGAATGTAAACATTTTCCTTTTTTTTGTCTATTACTAAAGAAAAAAATTTTCTAACATGGCCATCAATGTGGCTTTACACAGCATAAACTGAAATAAGAATTAGAAAATTTAGTTTCAACTTTTAAATTTTTTCACAAAAACAGTTATTTCTCGGTTGATACTTGCCTTCTAGATCAGAAGTTTTAAGAGCTTCAAAGTCTGATTCGCTTTTCTTTTTTCTTGGTGGTGGAGCAGGTCGAGCTGGAGGTGGGGGTCTAGGAGGTGGAAGATTAGTTGGAGGGGGTGGGCGTGCTGGAACAGGCTTCTTTGTACTAGCCACTATATCAGGTTCCGGAGTAAGTTGTCTTGGAGGTTTGGCAGGAGCTACTTCTTCCAAAGCAGCAAAATCTTTAGTAGATAAGGAATCTGAGGATGTAGGTTCTAGAACATCACTTTGTTTGTCTTCTATGGCTTCCTTGTTCAATACTTCTGCTTCAGTTTCAGGCACATTAAGCTGCTCAGCTGAACTTATTTCACTTAACTTTGTAGTTTCATCTACTGGCTTCTCGTAAGTGTCATCAGAAGGAAAACATTTTTTAGATTCTAATTCAGTTTCTTCAAATGCATTCTGATTCTCAGCTTTTTTGGAATCTTCTTGCAGTACTTCATCTATGGCTAACAGTCCAGGAATATTGCTAAGATCTGTTCCAGCCATGACAGGACTTGCAGTGGCCTGATCAGAGAGTTCTTTCCTTTTGGAATCCAAAGATTCATCTTCAAGTTGTAGTACTTTCTGGCTTTCTTCAATAATACTTTCAATAATCTGATGAAAGGTTAAAAAACAGGTTTTAAAAATAAAGCTATTTACAAGAACACAATAGCTAATCATTTATACAGTACTCACTATGTGTTAGACAATGTTCTTAACATTTACTTATTTTAATCTTTACAACAACCTTATGAGAAAGTACTCTTACTATCTTTGTTTAAAAATGAGGGAGTTAGGGTATAGAGAAGTAAACTAATTTGTCCAAGGTCACAAAGCTAATAAATGGTAAAGCTAGCATATAAATCTAGGGAGTTTGGCTCCAGAATCTGTACTCTTTAACTACTGTATTGTCCATGTAGCCACAAAAGTATAATCGATCCTGTAAAATAAAATTCAAACCTAAAATTAAAACTTTTAAAATTGTCATTCATTTACTTATTTATGTAAAATTCATTGTAGTAACAGTCTGCTGGATTGAGTCTAGTTAACAAAATTGTGAAAATCAAAATCCATCCAGTATAACAATTCAAGTTGTTTAGCTCTGAACTCAAACCTGACAGAAAAAGCCAGCAGACTAACAGAAAGATTAGTATTTTAAAACAGATTACACCTAATGCCTCACTATTCAGCCTGACGAAGGGGCTATGAATAGAGTTCAAATACCCAGCCCATCTTGCCTTTTTTTTCTTTTTATTTCTTATCAGTAGCTGAAAAATACAGATAGTCTCTGTCTTTTAAAAACATTTAGAAAAAATTATCTCCCACTGAGTCCTGTCAGTACTAACATGTTAAATTTCACAACCCACCTCTCTACCATGCCCAATCATGGATGACTCCTACTTTCTCTGTTTCTTGGCTTCATTAAGAAAGATGTCTCACAACTGTCCTGATCTAGCTTACCATAAATTCATGTTTACTTGAATTGGATACTACTGCTGCTCAATAATATCCAGCCCCGATGTCCCACATATTCTATAGACTAGCTCATCTCAATCTTCAAATTTTTAATCCTAGACCTCACTTTTACCAGAGAAGTATTAAATAGAGTTCACTTAATTTGTCAATTAGGTGGTCACCAAGCATTGAAAGTCATAATGAAAACAGAAGCTGGATTACAGTGTGGTAAAGAATGAATAAGGGAAAAAAGCAGAGAGCCAATATAGTCTACTTTTTTAAGAACTTGGATATAAAAGGAAGAGGTTGCTGGTCCTAACATTTTTATAAGCTTGGGGGAAGGAGCCAATGGGAAAGGAAGGTAACAGAGCAAAGTGCTGGTGAAGGAAAGAAAGAAGGCCTACTGTGGGTTAGAGTCAACATACGCATTCTCATTAATCATCACCCAGGCCTTATGAGGTAACTGGGTTGTCACTCTTCCATAAAAGCAGAAAACTGAAGTAAAAGATTAGGAATTTTTCCTAAAGTCCGAGCCTGTAAGGTATAAAGCCAAAACTGAAATCCAGGTCTTTCTCAAAAATTCAGTGTTCTTTGTATTATACCATGATAAATTAGGCAGGAAAAATCAGTGATGATTGGGGGAAGAGATAAGAGATGAAAACACTGCAGATAAAGGAAGTGAGAGATGATAGAACCTGGAGTAAATTCAAGTCTCTTAGCCTCTAATGTCTACGTGTGGTAGGATGCAAGGCTATCTGCTGAAAGTGAAGGGGGTGCAAATGGGCATAGGGAGCACGAATTCATGTGTAAAGATTTAAAATAACCACTATGTATAATGGAAAGGCTCATGCTATAAGGTAAAATTAAAGTTGAGAATCCTAAATCTCCTCTAATCCCCTGAAAGCAATTTTTCCCTCCTCTGAACTATTATTCTTACTATTTACTATAGTAAAAACCATAATATAAATAAAAGCAAGTGTATGGGCTATCTCTGCATATGTATTTTCTCCACAACCAGATACAGGTATGTGCCACCTAATGTTCACAATATATTCTTGACATTTTGGATGTTGTGATTTTGGATTGTGATTTTGTGATGTTGTGATTTTGTGATGTTGTGATGTTGTGATTTTGGATGTTGTGTGAACACCATATTAAAACCTTATGGGAGCCTAGTTGTCCTTGTTACTGTTGCATCTGCTGGTGGAGGCCAGAGGAATGGGCACTGGCAGAAGCAGCCTGAGGGTGGGGGTGGGAGCAGAGCGAGAGGAAGCAGTGCAGGGGAAGGAGTTCAGTGTGTCCAGCCCTGCCCATTTGAGCAGCAGGAGCACACTGGGCACCATAGCCCTGCTGCTGCTGCTGCCTGCCAATCAGACAAAGCCTGAGAGCCCATGCCCAAAGCCATGTCCTCTGTATCACTTGCCTGTTTGCCACCTGTGGTCCAGTGCTTCAGAGTCTGGTTTTGGGGTCTTTAAAATTATTAGGGAGAAATAATAAACCAGAGGAGAGCTGCTTTCTTTAAAACAAACCAAAAAAAAAAGCCTTATGGGACCATGGAAATATATGTGGTCAGACATTGCCCAAATAGACATTAAGCGACACATACTTGTAATTAGTTCCTGGAGGGTAAGGCCCATATTTCCTACCTCTTGTTATGCTCCAATGGCACCTGTTTATGGTACCTGGAATTGCCATTTTTTTCCTAGGTGTTAGGAGACTGCTGAACAGTAAGATCAAGAGAATAATGAGAATCAAGACCAACACAGAGATAATCATGCTATATAGCACTGTCTGATTTGCATCACCTCCCTGCTTAATAAAAGCCTGCCACTTTCCCAAGGCTTATGAAATAAAATCCAAATGTTTAGTATGACATAAGGCATTCCTATAATCTGGCCCTAACTCTGGTCTCTAGTCTCATCCTTAAACATTCTGCACATTCCCCATCTCCATGCCTTTGGTTATGCCTTTTCTCCTCCAGCTCTGCCTGTCTACATCTTACTCATCCATCAGGAATCAGTTCAGATGCTACTTCCTCCATCAAATCTTCCCTATTCCAACTCCCAAACAGGAAGTAAAGTCTCCCTTTGTGTTCTTATTAATAGCTTATAAATTTATTTGAACACCTGTTGCATTTAGTTTTCTGTTTATCTAATTTTTTCTACTAAAATGTCCTGGTCCAGAGTATATCCTTATACCTTTTATCATTAATGCTTGACAGTTAATTGAATTGAAAGGGCTTAGACTTAGAAAGTGGTTAACTAGAGTCTTAAGCCTCAGTCTACTGTCCCATAATGTTTTATTATTAGTATTTATTGTGATTTGGGTAAAAGTTTACAGAACAAATTGGTTTTCAGTTCAACAATCCATACACATTCTGTTTTGTGACATTTACTGTCATCCCCACACTGTAACAGCAGCCTTCCTACTTCCTTCCTGTGCTGGCCTCTTCCCTTTGTCTTTCCCATCCTCTCCTGCCTTCTGAGCTCTCTGTTCCTGGGCAAATGCTGTCCTCTTGCTCTCATATGCTTGATTGTTCTAATGAGTACACACCCTCCTGATATTACTGTTCACCTTACAGGACTGCCTATCATTTGGCAGCCAGGTCATGGCCCCATAGTGCTATCTCATTTTTTTCAGCTTGTAAACTTTCCTTTAAAATAATTTTTTTTTTCCCTACCAACTATAGAAACTTACCCACTGTTAATTTATCCAAAAGAAAAAAAAATTCTTAAAAAGGGGAAGAAAAGTTATAGTAGAAAAAATGAAGCATTCCAAGTGTCCAACAAGAAAGGTTAGATATACTGTAAAAATTTCACTTACTGGAAACTGATTTATGAAACGAAAACTGATTACTGAAATTATGTAGAAATAAAAGGAAAATCTAAAATGGTGAGAGAAAAAGGTGAAGTAAAAAATTCTATCTATATCACAATTAGGCACACAATACTAACACTTCTCACAAAGAGGATAGCTATTCCTTTTAAAGAAAAACTGACCAATATTAAAAGAAACTCCATTAAGGGTAGAACAGTAGTTGTCATTTGGGAGCAAATTTGCTCCCCTCAACCTACATTTAGTAATATCTGAAGACATTTTGGGTTGTCACAACCACAGCAGGAATAGGGAAAGCTACTGGCATTTAGTTAGGTAGAAGCCAGGGATGCTGCTAAACATCCTACACCCCTCCCCACAACAAAAAATTAGCCAACTCAAGATGTCAATAGTACTGCCGTTGAGAATCTCCGGGGTAGAAGATGTGTATTCTTGTTGGCTTCCAGAAACCCACTGCTAGAATAGCGCATGGAACACAGAAAGCACTCAAGACGTGCATAAATGAATGAACACGCACCATTCTGCCTTTCTCCTTGTGCTTCACCTTAATAATGTGAACTATCCATTTTCCAAATTTTTATCTTGTGCTTCTAATAAACCCATCTTTTATCAGTCTTCTAATAAACCCATCTCTGAAGCTTCAAAGCATCAATTCTTTAAACAGTATCAAAAGCATTATCAAAGCAATGACTTTATAAAGACACCAGAATGTACTGCACCAACCTTTTCCAAACCCTTAATTTCTAGCAGTAACCTCCTCAAAAGCAGCAAGTTTAGTCTAATAAAAATACAAACTTAAAAACAAAAATCTACTATGAAACATTTTTGAATATACTATCCATTTGAAGAATAAATTAGGAATTGCTTAGACTATGAAAATGACTTCTAAAAGCCCATGTGTCTCCAATCACAAATTCAACAGATTCAACAAACAGTTGCTAAACATCGACCATGCACAGAGCACTATACTGAAAGAACGATATGGAAAATTTTCCATGCTAAATATACCACTAAATATGATGTCTGATATAAATCTAATATTAAATTATACCCTACTAACCTTTTTAGACACATCTTGTTTCAGTTCTTGTACAGGGGACTCATTTCCAACTTTGTATGCAGTGTTCTCTGTTTCCTGTTAAAAAAGGAAAAGATAACAAAACCAAATGATGGTATCTTTTCTGAATAAAATCTGCTTAAAATAGGTACAAATTAGAAAATATAGTATTGATAATCAAAGGCCCACAAAGGGCTCAGCACTGTGTATACCGAGAAGTGCCTAGAAACCAGATACCAACTGGGATGATGTAATTTGCATAAGGTTACCAATCAGCACTTTTCTACTTTCCTATTACAGTAAGTTATTTTCCTTTAAATAAGAAACTTTCCCATTTTTTAACATTTTGAAAAACTATACAAAAAGACAAAAACTACTGAGTACCTTTGTAACTCAAAAGGATGAAAGATGTAAGCAAAGAGTTTAATCAATTGTTATTTTTCCCAAAGTATGGTTCTATAAATACAAAAGTATGTAACACAGAAAACCAAATCCACAGATTAGTTTTCTTATAATTCTACAGGCTTTAGTTAAAAGGAATCAAAGTGTAACCAAAGTTAAACAAAGCCTCCAAAATGCTTAGGTGAAAAAAATTAAACCCACCAAAAATACATATATATCTACGTATACATTCATATACACATACGTACATATATATATATATTTGGGAGGCTAGAGAAAGTAGAAATGGATACTGCATTTCTGCTGGAAAAAAATTAGAGTAAAATAAGACAATAATCTTATATTCACAAATCTTAACATGATGTAATATCCTTCTCTATCTTAAGTTGTCTTATATTTATAAAAGCACAGCAATTTGAATGTCTATGTATTTACAGAAGTGCAAATGAATGCTACCGCTGATATTAGGAGGAAAAAAATCACAATTCTTAGTGCACATCACAGAGCTTGCTAAAATGTCACTGTAACCATTTTTGACAGATAATCAACCTAAGGCACACAAAGATGGAAAGTATTAAGATAGCATTTATACAAGCATCAGAATAAAGTCATGATAAAATTATTCCAGAGATGATTATAATGCTAATAATTTAAATGTGATAGGGAAATGTCTACAGGACTTCTAGTATCTTCAATCTGAAACATTGTTTTACTGAATTCTTCCCAGCATTTGGCAAACAACATCAATTTTACATTGACTCTCCCAGAGAAATGCTGTTCCATAGAATTTTAAATGTTAGGTAAAATCTAAATTCTTTACAACAGACCATGAAGATCTAATATGATATGGCACCTGACAACACTGCTGACATCTTCTCCATTTATCACCCCCTCTTCCACCACTCCTGCACGGTTACACTCTGGTCAACTGGATGGTTCCTTACCATTAGGGTTGCATGTACAATTATTTCTTCAGAAAAGCCTTTTCTGAGCAGCTTAAAAGAGCCTCACTCCCTTACCTTTCTATCACAGTATCCTATCTTTCCCTTCATTGCACTTATCACCATTTGAAATGACCTTGTTTACTTGCTTACTTGTTTCTCCCCTGCCCAAGTAGAACATAAGCTCTACGAAAGGAGACCTTGTTTGTTCTGTCCACCATTATCAATCCAGTACTTAAAAGAGTATGTCACACTAAGCAATTATTTGCTGTATGAATGTTGAATAACGCATGCTCTGGCTTTTCTTCAGTTCACAGATACATCTTAAGCTTATATATCCTTAAATGGCATACTCATTTTAAACTAAAGCAAATCTAATCAAAACCAGTTAGTAAAACAGTCTAGACAAGATGAGGGAACAAGAGAGAATACAAGAAAACGGATGTTCACTATGTTCCGAGGCGGTATCACTACGGAAGTAGATTGCCCCATCTTCCTTCCGAGGAGTGGCTGGTGGATTTGAACCGCCAGCCTTCTGGTT
>NW_006921846.1:4423569-4434872 GCF_000298275.1 Orycteropus afer afer | reverse complement strand
ACTTAAAGCCTCCAAATTTTAAGGATAAACTCCTCTTTGTTAAGGCCATCCCATTTTTGGTATATTTCTTGTCAGAGTGGCACTAGGTAACCGGAACACTGTCCTAGCAATTAAGCATTTTTAGCCAATTGTTCAATAACTGTTCATTAGTAGGAAAAATAAAAGCATTGTACAGTATAATTCAGTAGATATTTCCCCTAAACTGAGCTGAGCAAAAATACACACTAAGAATTCCTATACCTCAATTTAATTTCCTTTAATGACGTACATCCAAAGATCACAGATTAACATTCCTACACTGACCCAAACTGCCAAGCAGTGATTAGACTTCTATTTTATTTGACTTTAACAAAACTCTCCTGGACTTTGACCAGGTTTGCTACTCTGATAGAGCCTGGTGAGACCCCTGAGACTATGGCCCCTAGCCACCCTTCAGGTCTGGGATTGAGCTCTGGCTTCCAGCCAAACAACAGACATGCATATGGGGTGAACATTTACATCATGTAGATACACTCCTAAGGAGCTCTGGTGATGTAGTGCCTAAGGCATTTGACTGCTAACCAGAAGGTTGGTGGTTCAAACTCACCAGCCACTCTGTAGAAAGAAGACAGGGCAATCTACTACTTCCGTAAAGATTTGCCACTTTGGAAACCCACTGGGGGTCTCTATGAACTGACTCGATAGCAGTGAGTTTGGTTTTTTTGGTTTGGAGATACCCTCCTTGGAGCAATCAACCATGGGAGAACAGACAGGCAGCGTTTGCACAGGGAGACAGCTTAGGGGGCGGGAGTGCATGGGAGGGAAGGACATAAGGAAGAGTTAACTATGGGGAAGGAGAGGAAGGGAGCTGTTACATTGTGGGCAATTATAGTCAATGTCATGAGACAAAATGTGTATGAAGTGGGTATGGAAAATGAATTTGTTCTGTAAACTTTTACCCAAATCACAATAAAAATTAAAAAGAAAAAAACCAACTCTCTTGGAGTTTGGACTTCTGAAGGATATCAGCTCCTAGAAGGAGACTGCTGGTAAGTCACAAGTTTAAAGGAGTGATAGGGGACCTATGAGGGGTCATGATCGCCAGAGAAGTTAATCAGAAGATTTCTTAGTAAAATCTGAATTAGTATATATTCACAACTATGATTCTCTCCCAGTGATATCTAAGGTCCAGGTCCTTATCCTAGCACCCTGATCCAGGTTTTCAGGATAAAGCAAAGGAAGCCAAGCACAATCCTGCAGACAACTAACACCAACTTACCTGCACTTCTGACAGTCCTTGTTTATTATCTCCGTCTGAAGATGAACTGCTCCATTACTATAATGCACTATTCAACCTCAGCTTGCCCATTATCAGGCCATTTCTCTAACACTCCCCCACACCACCAATCACAGTATCAGAAACATGCTTCCTTAAAAGATATGGCAGACTATTCAATTTCTAGATTATTTACAGAGAGCCCTAGTGGGACAGTGGTTAAAATGCTTGGCTGCTAACTGGAAGGTTGGTGGTTTGAACCCACCTGCCTCTCCACAAGAGAAAGGTGAGGCCGTCTGCTTCCATAAAGATTACAGCCTTGGAAACCCTATGGGCAGTTCTACTCTGTCCTACAGGGTCACTATGAATCAGAATCAACACACTATGAACGGGCTCGGTTTAGTTGTTTATTTGTTGTTGCTGTTGTTGTTTGCCGTCAAGTCGGCCTCGGTTTATATGCACCACTATTACCTTCTATCCCTGCTGGGTATTACAGAGCTGCCTATAACCCTCTCATAGTATCTGATTATAATATTTGAGCTTTTTAATTTTAATAAGCTGCAAAACTAAGAAAACACTAACTCAGATTCACAAATCATTTGTTAAAAAAGTGATTTATACTCAGAGAAACAGTAACTATTATCAGTTAGAGAACATGAAACTAAAAATGTAAATTATGAAAATGTTCAGGTAACTTCTAGTTTTTAATAGTGAGAGAAGTTGTATGGACTGAACTGTCTCTCCAAAATATATGTTGAAATCCTAACCCCTATATCTATAAATATGAACCTGTTTGGAAATACACCTACTCCTCACTGATTGATGTGGTTAGGTTCCAAAGACCAGGTTGTTATGTGAAACTTCAGCAATCAAATGCTCCTCAGGCTCCTTGGGGATGTTCCTGCCCCTATAGCCACCACCCACAGCTCAGCTTGCTTATCTCCATACCATGACCTCTGTAGTTTGGGCAGTGGGTCAGCCTGTGCCATTTCAAACCACAGGCAGAGTTGATTAGGTATTTGTAGCCAGAAGGGACCTGCCTACCTACACCGACCCAAACGGACGACCCAAACGGAGTTCTTTGTCGCCACAGAAATGTCCACCCACCTGGGACCACTGCCTGCTGGGCCCAGAGCCTGTAACTGAACAAACAGCAGATCTTGGGGTCTGTGGTGAAGTGACTGCCATGCATCCTATCTGAATCTCTCTGCCACCTTCTTGTAGAATTGTGACCCAAAGCTGCAACTACACTTGGACAGCAGGACAGCCACCAGCCTGTGGGCCTGGCCGAGATTCAGTGTGGCCACAAAGCACAGTGCAGGTTAATAGCCCAAGGCCCCAGTGTCCAGACTTTTACTTACCTTCTAACTTTAGCACTCTTCCCACTTCCTCTCTGTGTTTACTGTTTCCATTCACACTTCTTTCCTATCTCTTCCTGCCTTCTGAGCTTTATCCCTTAGCAAATGCTCCCCTTTTGATCTCATATGGTTGACTGTTCTAAAGAATGCATACCTCCCTGGTGTTGTTGTTCACCTTATAGGCTTATTGTTTGGCTGAAAGTTGAGCCATAGGAGTGAGTTCAGTTGTAGGCTTGAAGGGTATCTAAAGGCCACAGTTTCAGGAGTTCTAATAGCCTCTATCAGACCAGTAAGCCTAGTCATTTTATGACTCTGAGTTTTGTTCTATATTTTTCACCCACTTTATCCAGGATGCTCTATTGTGATCCCTTTTGGAGTGATTAGCAGTGGTACCTGCGTACCATCTAGTTCTTCTGGTCTCTGGGTCGTGGAGGTTGAGGTTTGTGTGGTCCATCAGTCCTTGGACTGTTTCCATGTACATTTGATTTTCTTCACTTTTTTTGGCACCAGATGGGGAGAGACCAATAGTCGCACCTTAGACGGTCACTCAGAAGTTTTTCAAATCTCAGACACTACTCATCAAAGTAGGATGTCATAAAAGGGACAGGGAGGCTGCATCTTCTGACCTCTAACTACACAAGAGGAAGACAGAATCACCATCAGCAGCCCAAGGCCTGTTCTTATGAGGCCAGACATGCCATCACCCTCCAGTCCTCTTACTAACCGTGTCACCAACCATTCCTCCCATGGCATCCACTACCTCTCTGCTGGGTTCAATAATTTGCTGCAGTGGCCACACAGAATTCACAGATTATAGGGTTTATCAGGGAAATAACAGGCTACAATTAAAGTTCAGGAACATGTTCAGTCTGTCTCAGCGAGCCATCTCTCATCCCACAGTCTCTATCTCTCTCTCAGCAGTGAGTGTCTCTCAGCAGGCAACCAGAGAGACTCTCTCTGCCCCTATGAGAGCTCCTTTTGAGCCTGGCAGAATGGCCAAACTAACCAATCCCAACATCAGAATTCTATATACCTGAAATAAAGTGAACTTTCCAGAAAATTACTTCTTGGTGTTCCAACAGAAATACACCAGGTGGATAACTTTAACAATCAGTACTCAGTTGCTCACGGCAAAGTGGGAGTTACAAAGACTATGGCTAGAAAAGCCATACCATGTAATTTACTACACCATAGACGTAGAACAGTGTCTTTGTGGACTATGTCATGCCAATTGAACTTGATGTTCCCTGAGACCATGGTCCTGAGTTCACAGTTCCAGCAACTCATTCCCTCAAGGTATTTGGTTATGGCTAAGAAGTTTTCATAACTTTGCACCGTTTGCTTTAGTATATACATGGATATATTTCTAGTATGTACAAATATGTATGTAAAAATATCCTCTGGCAAACTTACATATGGTCGTGGGTGTAGTCCTGTAAGTAGATTTTTTACTGTTGTCATAAATAGGAAATGTTGGATAACAATACAGCTTGTAAGTGAGGAGTAGGCGTAAGGTTTCTTTTGTTATGTTAATTAAGCCATCCATACAAGTGTAGAGTAAGGCCGTAAACCTAATCATTTTTCAGTTATAAAAAGTACAGAACAGATACAGATATAAACAGGGAAGACAGAGAAAGAGGAAGGCAGACAAAATAGACAGATGCATGTACAAGCCCAGGAACATTAAGGACCATGGGCAGCTATGAGAAGGTGAAAAAGAGAAGGATCTCCCCCTAGAGCCACACCCTGAATCCAAGACTTCCAACCCCCAGAACATGACAAAATACATTTCTGTTCTTTAAAGCCACCAACTTTTGGTATTTCTGTTTTGGCAGCATTAAGTAACTAAGACAGAGGGGGAAGCTATTAACATTGACTAAAGTGAAATCAGGAGCTCTGGTGGTGCAGTGGTTAAAGCATTTAGCTGGTTAACCAAAAGACTGGCAATTCGAACTCACCAGTTACTCACAGGATAAAGATAAGACAGTCTGCTTCTATCAAGATTTACAGCCTTGGAAACCCCTATGGGGCAATTCTACTCTTTCCTATACAGGTTACTATGAGTCAGAATTGACTTGATGTGTGTGTGTAAAGAGAAATTAGTATCTTTAAGAAATGTGATCTTTACTCTTTTCTAATGAGAAACAAACAACTCTTAAATGGTTATCATATCCACCTATCCATTCCTACGAGTATAGTCATGTGCTGTTCAACATCCACAACATATTCTGTTAAATAGGACATTAAGTGATTTGGACATTGTGTGAACACTGTATTATAGTCTGATCCTACTTTTTTCTTTAAGCATCTCAAACAAGCAGTGATCATCAACATGCTAAGAGGGATTTGCTTTTCCGTTTGGTCCTCAATCCAGATCATTAGGAATTCCTCTATATCTGAGAGTTTGTTTGCATTTTCATTAGCCTTGCAGTTTCCACTGAAGCCTATCCTTTAAAAGCTTGGAGAATTTTTTTCTTTGAAGATCGTAGTGATCGTCAAGCACAACACACCTAACTTACGAGCAATAGCATTCACTGATTTTCCACCTTTGTGTTGTTTAATAACCTTTGTTTTACTTCCAAATCCACACTTCTCCCTTGCTGCTCACTGCTACTATCACTAGCAATGGTTTTGCTGCATTTGGGAGCCATGATGCATGTCACAGTAATATTTTTCAAAAGAAAACTAAACAGAGAGTTAACACTAAGACATGTGAGACCTGCAATACTTGATACTGGGTGCTGCTGCCTACCAGTCAAAGCATATACTGTCATATGGTATACTTTTTAGACAGAAAGTACATACATAAGTGAGTAACATAAGCATTTACTATGACTATTAAGACACATAGGAGCTCTGGTAGCATAGTGCCTAAGGCATTTGACAGCTAACCAGAAGGCTGGCGGTTCAAACCCACCAGCCACTCCTCAGAAGGAAGGTTAGGCAACCTACTTCTGTAGTGATACCGCCTCGGAAACCCAAGAAGGGGTCGCTATGAGTCGGGTCTGACTCGATGGCACATAACAACAACAACAACAACGACATTAAGACATATGTATTCTAGGTTATGTATGTATTGAACCATTATATGCCTGGCAGTGCAATTTCTTTGTATATAAGAAACATGAGATACATGTGTTGTGTGTGGGAAGCTGCTGTGTTTGCTACATCCCATTCTCTGACTGGGATTTCTGAACTGTATTATATAACCTATGTGACTACAGATGTGTAACCACATTGCCTAAATGGATGTTATGTGGCACATCCATACCACAGAATGCACTATCCCTATGCCTGAGTCTTATTTTGAAATTGCAATTTCTTCTTAACAGTTCTCTCTGCATTTAGTCTCTTTCCTCCAAATTTCTTCTACTCTTTCACAGACAAAATCTTTCATTTTTCTTCCCTTAATGCCCCAACCAAAAGCCCTGTACAGGTATAAGACATATAAAAATTAACTTTTTAAATACCTTGCTTCAAAACCTTAAAGCTCAGAGTCCTTAATCTGACATTCAATGCTTATCACAACTTGATCCTGTTTTAGTATCTTGCGCTGCTATAACAGAAATGTCACAAGTAAGTAGCTTTAACAGACAGACATTTTTTTCAGTTGAGGGGGCCAGAAATCCAAATTCAGGGTGTTGCCTCTAGGGGAAGGCTTTATTTCTCTGACAGCTCTGGAGGAAGGTCCTTGTCTCTCCTGAGCAATCTTCATGTGGCTTGTCATCTCTCTTCTTCCATCTTTGCTCACTTGCTTAATAATCTCTTTTAAATCTCAAAAGAGACTGATTCAAAATATACCATATTTTAATCTCATCTCATTAACAAAGCAAAGACAATCCATTCCCAAAAAGGATTACAATCACAGGCATGCTGTTGTTGTTAGGTGTTGCTGAGTCAGTTTCGCCTCATAGTGATCTATGTACAACAGAACACAACACTGCCTGAACTGATGCCATCCTCACAATCCTTGCTATACTTGAGCCTCCTCTTTCACTGACCCTCTACTTTACCAAGCACGATATCCTTCTTCAGGGAATGGTCCCTCCTGATAACATGACCAAAGTACAAGAGATGAAGTTTGACCATTCTTGCCTCCAAGGAGCATTCTGGCTGTACTTTCTCTAAGACATACCAAACCAAACCAAACTCACTGCTGTTGAGTCAACTGGACTCACAGCGACCCCTCATTGGGTTTCTGAAGCAGTATCTCTACAGAGGTAGACTGCCCAATCTTCCTTCCCAGGAGTGGCTGGTCGGTTTGAACCACCAGCCTTCTGGGTAACAGTCAAATGCCTTAGGCACTACACCATCATAAAGGTTAGTATTTATAATACATATTTTTTTGAGGGGGCATAATTCAATCCATAACAGGCCCCCAACTTACTCTTCTAACATTCTACCACTGAAACTTTTACAACAGTTCAACGCTCCTGGCAAATTCCATAGTTGCACATGAATTAGTCCATATTATTTTGTAACTTACCATGCTTGCTCAATTTTTCTCTATCTACCTATGCAAATCTTTCCTAATTTTCAAAGCTCAATACAAGCTCTACCTCTTCCCTGAAATTTTTCTCTGCTGTCTAGGTAACAATGCTCTTATGCTTGCTTTACTTTTCCCTCCCTCCTCCAAACTCCTTGCACCACTTAACTTCTATTCTATTCTGCAAACACCAATACCTAATATCTCCCTTAATATACATATTTCTCCTGTAACATTCTAAAAATTCTCAAACAATCAAGACTACAGAAAACTTTTCCTTGAATTGCCTAAGATACCAATAGTTACATTTTTATACATTATATGCACTCAGTAGTCTGCATACATCTATACCACAGAATATTACTCAGCAATAAATAGTAATGGATCATTGATACACCCAACAACTTGGACGGATTTTAAGGGAATTATGCTGAGTAAAAAAAAAGCCAATCTCAAAAGGTCATATACTGTACAATTCCATTTATATAACATTCTTGATGTGACAAAATTATACAGATGGAAAACAAATCAGTGGTTGCCTGAGGTTAGGGATGATGTGGGAGAGGTGGCAGGTATGCGTATAAAGGGACAGAATGAAGGAGATCTTTGTGGTGATAGAACAGTTCTGCATCTTGATGGTGGTGGTGGTTCTACAAATACATACATTGATAAAATGACACAGAACTAAACATTCACATTGTACGAATGTCAAAATTATACAAACATTAAAGACACTGGGTGAAGGATACACAGGAGAGATCTCTGTCCTATCTTTACAGTTTCCTGTGAAACTATAATTATTTCAAAATAAAAAGTAAGAAAGAAAAAGAATATCCAATTTCACGTTTATTTATAAATATGTATACTAGCTATCTAATGTTATTCAAGTTAAGAATAATCTATAATTACTATGATAAAGAAAATTCTGGAAACCTATTTGTTATAACTTAAACATATAATAAGAGCTAAGTGATTTTTAAAATTCACAAGTATAACTAGTAATTGCCTCTGGATATGGTGATTGGGAGGTAGGGGATCAGGGATGGGAGGGAAGCTAACATTTTACCCTACACTTTCTGCACTGAGTGAATTTTAAAATCATTTGCAGGAATTATTTTATAAAATTGGTTTTAGTAAATACTGAGTAAACACAAAATAAGGTATATAAAACAACAAATAATTATGACATAATCTTTCTTACACACTCAG
The DNA here is from genome assembly GCF_000298275.1 of Orycteropus afer afer. NCBI lineage: Eukaryota > Metazoa > Chordata > Mammalia > Tubulidentata > Orycteropodidae > Orycteropus > Orycteropus afer. Next base: position 4,426,564 of record NW_006921846.1, on the reverse strand, counting down.
TTTAAGAAAAAAATTGCCATTAGCTTTCAAGTCTCTTGTGTATTCTTTTCTATTTCCATTATTTCCCATTCAGCAATAACTTATATCCTAAATTTTGTGCTTACCATTCTGCTTTATAGTTTTACCATGCTTATATACCCAAATGGGAGCTCTGGTGGCATAGTGCCTCAGGCCTTTTGACTGCTAACCAGAAGGCTGGCGGTTCAAACCTACCAGCCACTCCTTGGAAGGAAGACTGGGCAATCTCCTTCTGTAGTGGCACCGACTTGGAAACCCAAGGAGGTGTTGCTATGAGTTGGATCTGACTCAAAGGCAGTGAGTTTGGTTTTTTTGGTTTTGGTATATACCTAAACAATGTATTTTTTAATCTTTAATGCTTCTGAACTTATTATACATGAAATATTACTGTATGTATTTTTCTGTGAATTTCCTTTTTCCCTACTCAACAGTATAGTGCTAAAATTCATCCATGTTATTGTATATAACTAATTCATTCATTCCCATTGCTATATAATATGCCATATGAAAACACTATAATTTATAAAAAGACCAGAATCTACTGTATTTAAGTAGAAAGTAAGTATACTAGAACTGAAAAAAAGGAGTATGTTCAAAATTACACATACATACATTCAAACATGCACACACAAACATACACACACTTATAGTATGTATTCTATTTAATGTAATTAGTTCTGTTTTGTGATATTCTTGCACTTACAATGGCTCTCAGTGGCATAATGTCTCAACAGCAAATTCCTCTGGATATAAAGCTTTTGTTATTATTATGTGCTGTCGAATCGGACCCGACTCATAGCGACCCCTCCTTGGGTTGCCGAGGCAGTATCACTACAGAAGTAGATTACCCAACCTTCCTTCCAAGGAGTGGTTGGTGGGTTTGAACCACCAGCCTTCTGGTTAGCAGTCAAGTGCCTTAGGCACTATGCTAGCAGAGCTCCCAGGATATAAAGCTAGGATTGATTTTTATATATGGGGGTTTTTACTAAAACACATGCCCATAAATACATATTTTTCCCCCATGCAAGTATTATTTTTCAATTAACACCCACCCAAAAGTCAATAGTATTTTATAGTGTCCTTTTGTTCTAAAAATCATAAATGAAATATAAATTAGTAGAAATCTGAAAAATACTTATAGTCCCTTCATTACAGCAACCATGTGTAGTGATGCATTTCTAGAGTGTGTTAATAATAATAATAATACCTAGATGACAGAATAATTGAGCAAAAAAAAAAAAAGGAAAAGAAAGCAAAAGCAAGGAGATGAAGAATTCCATAAAAGAGAAAACAAAAATGAAAAATGTACACAATTTGCAGAAATATACACAACTTACCTTTAATGTTGAAAGCCCAACCTTTCCTGGAGACCTGTTGAGAAATAAAATCAAAAGAAGTGTTGAATAGTGGAGGTGACAAAGGGAAATACTTCTATATACACTTATTAAAGACAAGTCCACATTTTAAATGTATAAATTTTGTGACTGAAAATGTATTATATGCATACAGAAAATGTGGGAAAACAAAAAAGAAGAAAAGAAAATTAAAGAGACACATAATCTTACCACTTAGAGATCTTGGGAAGTCCCTGAGTGGGAGAAATCGTTAATACATTCAACTGCTAACTAAAAGGTTGGAGGTTTGAGTCAACCCAGGGGAGCCCTGAAGGAAGGGCTGGTGATGTTCTGAAAAGCCAGCCGTCAAAACACATTATTATACAACAAATAATCTTATATATAAAATTCTGTGCACCTTCATGATGAATTTCCTTAAAATCCATTTCTGTAAGTGGAACTATAGGTCAAAAGTATACACATTTTCAAATTTCCCTCCAGAATGGTGTTACCAATTTTCATTCCCATTGTTTTATGAGGGCTTGTTTCTTAATACTTCTGCCAAAAATTAGTGTTATTTTAAAATTTTTATCAATTTGATAGGAAAAGGTATATCTCATTGCTGTTTTAATTTGCACTCCTTTTATTTTTAGTATGGATGAACATTTTATATGTATTTGATATTTACATTGCTTTTTGAAGAAAGACGTTTACGTATGCAGTTCATTTTCCTACTGAAGTAAAACCCAGCATTCAGGGTTTTCTTAAACACAGACTAAATATAAGAATTTTTAAAAGAAATTTTCACCAATTATTTTCACATACCCCTATATTTTTATTCAAATCCAAGCCGTCTGTTATCTGTTTCTAAACATTAGAAAGACGTGTGTATTTATGGTTGCTTATTATACTTCTAGGAGCTCTGGTAGCATAGTGGCTAAGACACTTGCCTGCTAACCAGACGGCTGGCAGTTCAAACCCACCAGCCACTCCTCGGAAGGAAGGTTGGGCAATCCTACTTCCGTAGTGATACTGCCTCGGAAACCCAAGGAGGGGTCGCTATGAGTCGAGTTTGACTCGACGGCACATAACAACAACAACAACAACATTATACTTCTGGGTTAAGCAGTAACAGTTTTGAATACAATGAATTTCAGATGATACAACTCTGGGTTGGAAGGCACATTCAACATCATCTAATCACACAGCCTACTTTACAAAGCAACTGAGGTCCTGTGCTGTGACTTTTCCTGAAGGTCACATATTTTGGGGCAGAACCAAGGGAAGTAGCTAGATCTCAAGTCCTACTACACCAGCAATGCTTTTTATACAAAAAAAGTGGGCAATCCACATTTGATAAAGGAGTCCTTGACTTCTAATCAAAACTAACTTTGATAAAAAATTACTTTTACTATAAAACAAAATCGACCTCTTTAATCAATAAACATTTACAGAAAACCTACCATGCATAAATCAAGGATTAGAATTCTGAAGATGAGTAAGACACAACTTTAGTTTGGGGAGTTTTAAAACGTGTTTTTTTAAGAAAAGGTGTTGTTGTTGTTGTTGTTAAGTGCCGTCGAGTTGTTTCCGACTCATAGCGACCCCATGCACAGCAGAACGAAACACTGCCCGATCCCGTG
>NW_006921846.1:4422860-4423337 GCF_000298275.1 Orycteropus afer afer | reverse complement strand
GGCTGACTGCTCTTCTCTCTGGCTTCCTGGCTTTTAGTCCCCTTTCTCCTGCTCTTCCCGCTTGCTACTTCGGGCGTCCCTGAGTTGCCTCTCCTCACCTGTAACCATGGAGCTGACTTAAGACAAGGTAGTTGACATTAAAAAAAAAATTGCAATGCCATCAATTCTGACTCATAGTGACCCTATAGGTCAGAATAAAACTGCATCATAGGGTTTCCAAGGCTGTAATCTTTGTGGAAGCAGAATGCCACATCATTCTCTTGCAGAGCAGTTGGTGGGTTCAAACCACCGAACTTTCGGTTAGCAGCTGAGTGCTTAACCACTGTGCTACCAGGGCTCACTGACATGACTGTTGTTATGTGCTGTCGATTCAGACCCGACTCATAGCGACCCCTCCTTGGGTTTCTGAGGCAGTATCACTACGGAAGTAGATATTGCCCAGTCTTCCTTCCAAGGAGTGGCTGGTGGGTTTGAACC
>NW_006921846.1:4418586-4421973 GCF_000298275.1 Orycteropus afer afer | reverse complement strand
TTTGGTTTCACTTCCCAATTACCATCCCCAACCCTAATCCACTGTCCTCCTCTCCCTGCCCAATGCCCCACTCCGTGCCCCTCATAGTTATCCACTCCTGTGTGTCCTGCATTTCCTCCCAGCTTCCTTTTGAAAGATAAGAGGACACAGTGAAAAAAACATGGGCTTTCAAGTAGATGAATCTTGTTTGAGGATCGTTTCTACCATTTACCCTGTGTGTGGTCTGTACCACATTTTAACTTCTCCAAGCCTCAATCTCCTCATCTGTAAAAGAGGGTAATACTATTTACTTTACTGGGCTGTTATAAGGATTAAGTGAGAAAGTACACAGGGTACACACAATACATGGCAATTACTTTAAACCAACTGCCACCGAGTTGATTCTGACTTACAGTGACCACGTAGGACAGAGTAGAATTGCTCCAAGTGGTTTACAAGGCTGTAAACCTTTACAGAAGCAGACTGCCTCATCTTTCTCTCAAGGGGTGGCTGGTGGGTTTGAACCACTGATCTTTCAGTTAGCAGCTGAGTGTTTAACGACTGCTCCACCAAGGCTCCTATGGTAGTTTCTCTAGAAGCTTTGAATTACTCCATCTAAGCTCACAGATCACGGGAAGGTTCACATAATTTCTCAAAGGCACTTTTGGCAGTCTGTCAGTAGTCTGGAGCTTACGAAGCACTTCCGGAACATAGGAAAGGTACCCTAAAAGCTTCTTAAACTCCAGCCCATTTAACAACAGAGAACATGAAAAAAAAATCAGATTATATTGAGTTGGTGATTAAAATGGGACCGAGCTTTAATGTAGCATAGTGCCTAAGGCACTTGACTGCTAACCAGAAGGCTGGCAGTTCAAACCCATCAGCCATTCCTCGGAAGGAAGACTGGGCAATCTACTTGCGTAGTGATACCGCCTTGGAAACCCAAGGAGGGGTTGCTATGAGTCGGGGCCGACTCAACGGCACATAACAACAACAACAGCTTTAATAAATTGGCGACGTCATTAAACAAACAACTAACAGCAAAAGATGCTCATATTTGAAGCATATTTTATAGGTTACAAAGTTGTTAAAGTTTTGATAGGTAGTAAAGTATTTCAAACTACTCTAGCTTCTTCTGGCATATTAGGCCTAAAATTCTCTTTAACATAGTAGTCTGTAGAAACATAATTATTTTGCTATCCATTTTTGATTCATTAATAGAATATTGGTATCTAGTAAAAAGAAAAAAAAAAGCGTATTTATAATTTGCAAATTTGGCTAAAATTATTTGCAACATTTGCACCAAGATGAGAAAATAGTAATTCATTTTACCATAAGAAACAGTAAATCATTATTTAGTGTTCCTACACAAAGCTTTCCTAATAGGAAATAATAATAATTATTATTTTCCTGTTAGGAAATTACTGTATTATCTTGTAAACAATAATATAACAACAGTTATAATTTATTAAGCATGTGCCAAAACTGCTAAGACTTGACATGCTCTAGCTTCTTCAGTCCTCATCGCCCTCCTATTAGTGAATATATTACTTTCCCTATTTTACAGGACAAAAATATGAGGTTTAGGTCTGAGCAAGTACAGTCATTTACTGCTTAAGGTCCACAATAAGTTCTGTGAAATATGATGTGGATGTTGTGCAAATACCATATATTGCAGTCCAGTCCTGCTTTCTCTTTAAGTATGTCAAAAAATTTTGTGCCTTAGGAGTGATAGTCAAATAGATGACTCAAACAATACCAGTGATACTAAACAACAACAACAACAAACAAAACCTTGAATGGGCTCAAATTTCCATGTAGCACATATTCTAAATGCCCATTCTGAGAGAGCTGAGAGGGATTGATTCACTTTTCTGTTTGGTCCTCAACCCAAATCATTAGCAATTCCTCTATATCTGAGAGTTTGCTTGCATTTTCATTAGCCTTGCAGTTTCCACTGAAGCCTATCCTTTAAAAGCTTGGAGAGTTTTTTTTCTTTGTTTTTGAAGATTGTAGTGATCGTTGAGCATAATACCCCTAACTTGCGAGCAATAGCATTCACTCATTTTCCACCTCTGTGTTGTTTAATAACCTTTGTTTTATTTCCAAATCCACACTTCTCCCTTGCTGCTCGCTGCTACTATCACTAGCAATGGTTTTGCTGCATTTGGGAGCCATGATGCATGTCACAGTAATGTTTTCAAAAGAAAACTAAAAAGAGAGATAATGCTACAACATTTCAGCTGTGTAATACACAAGACTGGGTGTTGCTGCCTACTAGTCGAAACATACATTGTTACACGGGAAAAAATTTTTAGATAGAAAGTACAGTACAGTATATAGTAAGCCAGTAACCTTAAGTCTTTATTATGACTATCAAGACATATGTATTATAGGTTACATAAGCATTGTTATATGCCTGGCAGTGCAATCGCTTTGTATGCAAGAGATATGACACATGTGTTGTGTGCAAGAAGCTGTTGCGTTTGCTATGTCCTGTTCTCTGATCAGGATTTCTGAATTCTATTATAACCTATGGGACCTTGGACATATATGTGGTTGGACATTGCCGAGCAGACATTACATTATGTGGCTCATGACTGTAATTTAAATTCCAAAGCTAGTAAATAATGGGACCAGAATTTCAGCTCAGACAGTCTGACTCCAGGACCTCCTCTCTTAACTGCTTTGCAATAGTTTCTTTTCTGGGTAAGGACTTAAAAGATGATGGTTACAACACTATTGTAATCGGTGCTGTGAATAAGCACCAAAAAAGGTAATTAGAGCTGCTTCTTCAGTTGGACTTACATTGATTAAATCAAAGGCTGAATCCTGACCTGCCTTTAATAACTACAATTAACACCTAATTGATTTACCACTGCCAGGGAATAAAGTAATAAAATATTCCTCATATGTGACATTTCCAGATAGATGAAGGTTCTGAGTGGCAAACTTTTGAAAATATTTTAACTATTTCTGCATTTAAAACTTCAAAACCAGCTTGTAAATAAGTGCATGAATAGGCTATTAAAGACTTGCAGTTTAAGTAATCTTTCTTTTGAAAATACCTTCTTAACAAAGGATATACAATTTTCCTTTTTTTAAAATGACTTAGTAATTAGCAGTATAGCAAGAATTCTAAGGACGGCACACTACTGGGCAGTGTTTCATTCTGTTGTACATAAGGTTGCTATGAGTCAGAGTCAACTCGACGGCACCTAACAACTAACTATCATGATAAAATATTATACTATAATATGATAATGCCCACAGGGGACCTTAAGGCATAGGGGATTTATTTGCCTTTACCTTAAAGGTTCCTGAGCTACTATGCTTGGAATGTCTGTGTTTTATAGTTTTATGTCTATTTAGTGCCTAAGGCATTTGACTGCTAACCAGAAGGCTGGC
>NW_006921846.1:4417371-4418125 GCF_000298275.1 Orycteropus afer afer | reverse complement strand
GGATTTGAACCATCAGCCTTCTGGTTAGCAGTCAAGTGCCGTAACCACTATGCTACCAGAGCTCCGTAGAGATACTGCCTCTGAAACCCAAGGTCTTGAGGGCACATAACAACAAGTCATGAATTATGTACCTGACTTTAACGTGGACTTTCTGATGTTTTATTTGATTGCTCAAAGGCTGTTAAGTGCTTCTTTATTCTTTTCTGCTGTATCTAAGAGTTGTTATCACCAAAAAAGTGGCTGCCAGATAAGTGAAGTGTTACTAATCTTCCATATCCTTAGATTCAATGCTACTTGTAACTCAGTCTCGAACTTCAAAGTAGAGATAATAACATTATACTATTTCAGAGTGTTTATATGCCTAAAGAAACCAACCATTCATGTTCAAATTTGGGAATCAATCGGTGGGAGAAATGGAAGACTAGGAATCAAGAAAATTAAGTTCTACTCTGGACTCTCCCATTAGCTGGCTACAAGACCTTAAAGCAAGAATTTTTAAGAGTTCCTGTAATTTTAGCACATTCTATCTTAAGGGCCTTCATTAGTCTGGCAGTGAAGATATAGCTTATACTATAATTAATAATCTAAGTCCCTTATTCTCTGGTTACCTTATATTTGATATATATTAATCTGATATATATATACATACATACCTGGTAATACTTTGATAAGTCAAGCAAACTAGGAAAATATTCCTTCAAAATGTTTTACAGATACCTAAATAGCTCTGGTAGTGTAGTGCCTAAGGCACTTG
>NW_006921846.1:4415269-4416177 GCF_000298275.1 Orycteropus afer afer | reverse complement strand
TTAGGCACTACGCTTCCAGAGCTCCTTTAAGAGTCCTAGGCAAGGGAAAAGATATTCTGTGTCAGTAAGCATTCACAGAAAGCAAATCATGCAAGATTAACCTAATTTCTTTTTTTGATAGGATTAATGGCCTAGAATATAAAGGAAATACCGTACACAAAAATATCTGGATTTCAGCAGAAACTTCTAATTCTCTCACGATATCCTTTTAGGTAACAGAGATTTAGGCCAGAAGAATATACTCATAGGTGGGTTTGTAACTGGTTTAACAACATTACCTGAGGTGTGCTAATTAATCGATCAATGCAAAACCAGAAGGAAATCTCAAATATCTCTAGTGCTCTATTCTACTTCATCTTCTTATAAATATCTTGGATAAGAACACTGATGGTGTATTTATCAAACTTCCAGATGACACAAAGTTCGGAGAAGTAGGGAATATACTGGCTGGCAGGATCTAAAACAGGCTTGAACAACAGGCCACACCTTACAAAATGAAAAATATCAGGGATAGACGTAATTAAAATTCATGGTGGGGAGATATGGCTTAATAGCAAACCATGTGAAAACATTTAGTTATTTTTGTTGATGGCCTGCACAGAGTAAAGACTCTGATATAGCTGCTAAAAGAATTCATGTGATTTTTATGTTGCACTAAAAGAACTACTATGTTTAGAGCAAGGAGCTCTAATGGTGTTGTGGTTAAGGCATTTTGGCTGCTAACCAAAAGGTTGCTGGTTCAAATCTAGCAGCCACTCCATGGAAGAAAGATGAGGCAGTCTGCTTCTGTAAAGATCTAACTAAGAAAACTAAACGCACTGCCGTCCAGTTGGATCTGACTCATAGCGACCCCTCCTTGGGTTTCTGAGGTGGTATCACTACAGAAGTAGATTGCCCAACCTTCCATC
>NW_006921846.1:4406885-4414784 GCF_000298275.1 Orycteropus afer afer | reverse complement strand
AAGGCACTTGACTGCTAACCAGAAGGCTGGCAGTTCAAACCCACCAGCCACTCCTTGGAAGGAAGGTTGGGCAATCTACTTCTGTAGTGATACCACCTCGGAAACCCAAGGAGAGGTCACTATGAGTCTGCTGCAACTTGATGGTTTTGAGTAGCTTGGTAGCTGAATTTAGTTATTCTCCATGATGAGATTGTAATCACCTCCATGGTGGAATGTGCTGTGAGGAGCTAAGTAGTTGAAGGGAAGTTACCTTTGGGGTGTGGCCTGCTTCCAGTATATATGAAAATGTTTTGGGATAGGTCAAGGAGCTCTGGTACTCCAGTGGGTAAGATAATGTGGCTATTAATCGAAAGATCGGTTGTTTGAATCTACCAGCTGCTCTGTGGAAGAAAAGATGAGGCAGTCTGCTTCCCTAAAGATTTATAGCCTTGGAAACCCAATGGGGGTTGCTATGAGTTGGAATCAACTTGACAGCAGTGAGACTGGCCTTAGGGAAAGGTGGCTAGCTTTTTGGCACATTTTGGGCTGTGTTGCCTGCCTATCTTGGGATTGTTCCTGGACTCGAACCAGTGACCTGCCATGTTGCCTGCTGATGTTGGGTTTGTCAGCCTCAGTAGTCAGCAGCTGCATGAGTCAGGAGATGCCTTCAATTCCAGCAGGCCTGGAACAAGAAGCAGAGCTGAAGCCCAAGGTATAGGGGTCTTCACCCACCCCCTAGAGCTGGCACTATGAATTCGGACTTCTAGCCTCATAAACTAAAATAATAAATTCCTGTTTGTTAAAGCCAGACACTTGTGGTATTCCTGTTATAGCAGTACTAGAGAACTAAAATAATAGAGTGATCTAAGTAAAGATAAAATCAAAGCTTTGCCACTGTAGAAATGAAATAAAAGTTTTAGCTTAGATGTATTCCAGTAGACATGCAATCAATCTAGAATTTTGGAAAGTATATACAATGAAACTGCATACAGGCTAATTTTCTTATAGAAGTCTATTTTCAAATTTAACTTCTAAATTATCATAGAAAATTTATGTATATACAATAGCACATGTATATATAATTATGAAGAATAAATAAAATGAACTCCTGTGGCTCACCATGTCACCAGAGAATTGGAAGAGTAATCAATACCAGCGTAGCTACTATGTGCTCTAGTCCATCTGCCTGGCCCCCCTGAGGTAACTACTATCCCAAATTTTATTGTTCCTTCACTTTTTTATTTTTTAAAATAGTTTTATCATGCATGCATGCATCCTTGAACAACATATTGTTCAATTTTTCTATTTTTAAAGTTTTCACTGATATACTTCCAAAGAAAAAGTGTTGGACTGTGAAACAACAAATATTGCACTCAAAGGTCTTAATATTCCTGCCAGAGTAAAGGCTACCCTTATCATTGTATGCTTCCCCCGCCCCCCCAAAAAAAAACCCACTGCCATTGAGTTGATTTTGACTCATAGAAACCCTCTTTGGTTTTCTGAGGTGGTAAATCTTTATAGAAGTAGATTGCCCCATCTTCCCTCCACAGAGCTTCTGGTGGGTTTGAACCGCCAACCTTCTGGTTAGCAGTAAAATGCCTTAGGCACCGTGCCACCAGAGCTCCTTATCATATGCTCTGTTGTGTTGTTGTTGTTATGTCCCGTGGAGTCAGACCCAACTCAGTTTCTGAGGCGGTATCACTATGGAAATAGATTGTCCAACCTTCCTTCTGCAAAGTGTCTGATGGGTTTGAACCACCAGCCTTCTCATTAGCAGTCAAGTGCCTTAAGCACTATGCTACCAGAGTTCCTACTGTATACTCTAGGTGTACTCAAATCTCACAACTATGCCCATACACACTAGTCCCCTTCTAGGGTTGCCAGATTTAGCAACTAAAGATAAAGGACACTCAGTTAAATTCTAATTTCAGACAAACAACGAATATACTTTTAGTATGTTTACCTAAAACTGCAATTTAACAGGTCATCTTGTGTTTTATCTGGCAACTCTGCCCTCATGCCCAAGTTAAATAGGTAGTGTTGTTGTTGTTGTTGTTATGTGCCGTCGAGTCGGCCCCGACTCATAGCGACCCCTTCTTGGGTTTCCGAGGCAGTATCACTACGGAAGTAGGATTGCCCAACCTTCCTTCCGAGGAGTGGCTGGTGGATTTGAACCGCCAGCCGTCTGGTTAGCAGGCAAGTGTCTTAGCCACTATGCTACCAGAGTAGTAGGCAACATTAACCCTATAAGCTGTTAGTGTGTGATAAAAGAACAAAGAGGGAAGAATTGCATGGTCATTGTCCTTGTATAAATATTCTTCTATATATTCAGTAGTGTTTACTGACTGGAAAAAAAATCATGTGCATGTATGTATTCAGCCAAAGCTTTTCCAGATAGTACATTCATGCTATGCCTAAATGTGAATACTATATATATTGGTATAACGTACGTATATCTAAGACGTTCAGTGAAGAGTAGGAAGGTGAATAATTAACAGTTTCACTAAATTGGCTTAGATTGCAAAAAAAAAAAAAAAAAAAAAGATGGCTACTGCAACAAATGGACAAAATCACTAGATATATAAATGACTTACAACTATTACTTATGAAAGATATTTATATGAAACTGTCCTTAGTCAATGTGTTCAAAATGAAGTTAATCTATATAGATTAAACATCAATAGCCAACTTTCTAGCTAAACATCAATTAAATTCTATTGTCATTTTAAAAAGGATTCAGTTATTACAAAGATACAAAGTCATTTTAGAATAACGCAAATGTAACACAGTGCCATGGAGTCGGATCTGACTTATGGCTATCCTTCCTTGGGTTTCTGGGGCAGTATCACTATGGAAATAGATTGCCCAACCTTCCTTCCAAGGAGCGGCTTTTGAACACATTGACTAAGGACAGTTTCATATAAATATCTTTCATAAATAATGGTTTTAAGTCATTTATGTGTCTAGTGATTTTGTCCATTTGATTGCACAACTTTCCCATCCAAGGAACAGCTGGTGGGTTTGAACCGTCAGCATTCTGGTTAGCAGTCAAATGCCTTAGGACTACGCCACCAGAGCTCCCATCATTTTAGAATACTTTCCTCACTTTATAGAAAGGATATCAGAAATATTTCAGATTAGTTATTTCTATATCAATAAAAAAATAGCTGATGAGCTTTTTGTAATATGAAGTAGAATTTGCTTCTCAAGTCTGTCAATGCATACTCTCAACATCCTCCCACAACTTCAAGTACTAATAGCCCCTAGATTTGAATGTCAATCGATAGGAGCCATATAGATTAGATTCCCCAAATAGAAATACTGCCTTCCTAGCTTACTGCAAAACCCATGTTTTAAAATCAAGCATTCACAGGGCAGAGTATAGCAGGAGTCTTAACTTGGTTTTTCAGAGCTTCAGCCAAGTGGTTTCTCTCCAGGAAATGACTGGATCACCTTTTCCAATACTAAACTCAAATCTTCAACTGCTCTTATGCTATGACTTTAGGGTAATCAGAGCTTTAAATCATGGTGCAAGTGCTCAAATCTACTTAAAAAAAAAACCCACTGAATTTTTAATGAGACAAAACAAAACAAAACCCTACGAAGCACACCCAAGATTGCCTTTGAGTCAGAGTTGACTTGATGGCAACTCGCTTTTATATGCATCCATTTTATTAAGTATCATTTATGTTAAAAAAGAAAGAACAAAGAACACTGCATTTCTACAGTTTCAAACAGCCAACTCCCGTAGGCCATCCTACATCCTACATCTAGCTTCTCACTCATTAACTATAAACACAGATCCTTCTGCTTTGTGGGCTTGGGGGGGAGAGGTCTGTGTATGTGCGTCTGTGTATGTGTGCGTGTATGTCATACTTAAAGGAGCCTTGGTGGCACAGTGGTTAAGGACTCAGCTGCCAACCAAAAAGTTGGTGGTTTGAACCCACCAGCTGTTCTGCAGGAAAAAGATTTAAGTCTGTTTCTGTAAAGATCACAGCCTTGGAAACCCTAAGGGACAGACAGTAACTCTGTCCTCTAGGGTTGCTATGAATTGGAATAAACTAGAAGGCAGTGAGTTTTTCTCATACTTAATATCCCCATTTCCAGAATTCTCATTATACTGGGTGAAAAAAATATACAAAAATCATTGTGCAATATACATAAAATTTACTGACAAGGTCTTCTTTTCTTTGTGTTAGTAAAGGGACTCACTTTTTTTTTTTAAAGGCACTTTCCTCTGAAAGTCTTGTCAGGCTGCAAAATTCCTGATAGAGACTTATGAAGAGGGAAAAAGGAACAGTAACATGGAAGAAGAAAGTATAGGGTGAGTCAGCTAGAATACATACAGCTGGTTGCTCAGGAAACATTTTTCTTACAGGAAGATGACTACAAAGTTTTGACCAAGGAATTGTCCTATAGCTTGATTTTGTTTTTATCCGTCTTCCCCCTCCCTTTCTGTCTCTGTTATAACAAAAATATAAAAAGAAAGATGAGCTTAAGAATTGCATCAAGAAACTGAATCAAGAAGAGCAAAGAACAAACAGTTTGCCTATCCAAAGAAGGTGCTGAGATTCTAAGGTCCTTGAGGAGAACTGGTTACAAGCATAGTTAAGGTCTTAGTCATTAAAGCAAGCAGGTAATTAAAGGGTTTTGATTTCTAAAGTTAAGCAAGCTGAGATATGAAGATCTGATGGAACTAGGACCAACACTAAAGTGCTAAGTGTAAACTGGGGATCAGGAGGTTTCTAGGGCTCAGAAAACACTGACATGAAGTGTTTTTCCACTGAGGCTAGGCAGAAAACAACAACAGCAGCACACACATACACGCCCAAAACGCCAAATAAAAAAGTCCAAAGTTGAACAGAAAATTAACAGTTCAAACTTAGAGAACAAGACACTGTTTCATATTTTTTAACTTGTTCTAAATGCATAGTTTTTAACATTTGGTATGCAATTCACTGGAGTTGAAATATATATACTGATTCTGTTAATTAGTTATATTCTTACAGAAAGCCTTACTAGACAATGTATGTGCTAAGTGTGAAAAATCCCCACAGAAGGCTGGGAAGTAGAACCACCTTCAACCTGGTAAAAGTACTTCAATTTTAAAAAAAAAAACACGGTGCAGTTAAATGTATAGACAGGTTATTTAATTAAAATTTTTTTTAAAAAAATGGTATTTAAATGAAAATCATCTACTGGCCTTTGAAATCCAAGTAACATGTGACAGTACCACACCCATTCTCACAGTCTTATTTTAAGTTAGCTATGAAATCAGCTGCTAACCAAAAGGTGGCTGTTTGAACCCACCAGCTGCACTGCTTTCGTAAAGATATACAGCCTTGGAAACCCTATGGGACATTCCTACTCTGTCCTACAGGGTTGCTATGAGTTGGAATAGACTTGATGGCAGTGGGTTTTGTTTTGTTTTGGGTTATTACCAAAGATGTCAGAAAGATCTTGGGTGAAAGCAGAGAATACCAGAAAGATAATTTACCTGTGTTTTATTCACTATGCAAAAGCATTGAACAGTGTGGATCGTAACAAATTATGGAAAACGCTGAGAATGGGAATACCAGAACGCTTAACTGTGCTAATGAGAAACCTGTACATAGACCAAGAGGCAGCTGTTCAAACAGAACCAGGGATACTGCATGGTTTAAAATCAGGAAGGGAGTCCGTCAGGGTTGTATCCTTTCACCATAATTATTCAGTCTGTACGCTGAGCAAATAATCTGAGAAGCTGGACTATATGAAGAATGTAGCATTGGGACTGGAGGAAGAGTCATTAACAACCTGCAATATGCAGATGACATAACCTTGCAAAGACTGCAGCCTTCAGTATGGATTACACCTCAACATAAAGAAAACAAAAATCCTCACAACTGGCCCAATAAGCAACATCATGATAAATGGAAAAAATGTTTAAGTTGTCAAGGGCTTCATTTAAGTTGGATCCACAACCAACGCCCATAGAAGCAGAAATCAAACACCATATTGTATTGGGTAAATCTGCTGCAAAAGACTTTTTTGAAGTGAGGTCTAAGGTACACCCAAGCCAAGGCATTTTCAATCACCTCATATGCATGTGAAAGCTGGACAATGAATAAGGAAAACTGAAAAATTAATGCATTTGAATTATGGTGTTGGAGAATACTACTAAATGTACCAGAGACTGCCAGAAGAACAAACAGATTTGTCTTGGAAGGAGTACAGCCAGAATGTTCCTTGAAAGTAAGAATGGCAAGACTTTGTCTCATGTACTTTGGACATGTTATCAGAAGGGGCAAGTCCCTGGAGAAGGACATCATGTTTGATAAAGTACAGTGTCAATGAAAAAGATGAAGACCCTCAATGAGATGGATTGACACAGTGGCTACAATAATGGGCTCAAACATGGTAACAACTGTAAGGATGCACAGGACCACGCAGTGTTTCATTCTGTCATACACAGGGCTGCTATGAGTTGAAGTGACTTGACAGCACCTAAAAAGAACATTACCAAAGAGCCCTGGTGGTGCAGTGGCTAAGCCCTGGGCCACTAACCAAAAGGGTGGTGGTTCACACCCATCAGCCACCTGTGGGAGAAAGATGTGGCAGTCTACTTCTATTAAAAGTGAAGGAGCTCTGGTGGCACAGTGCCTAAGGCATTTGAATGCTAACCAGCTGACTGGCGGTTCAAACCCACCAGCCACTCATTGGAAGGAAGATTGGGCAATTTACTTCTGCAGAGATACCTCCTTGGAAACTTGACAGCAATGAGGTGCTTTTTTAAAAAAATAAAAAATGAGAATCCCAACTAAACCTGAACAGTTTAGGAACAGCCAGAAAAAATAAGTGCTAGGCAAGCATAACCTAATCTTATTTTCCTAGCATATCCTAAAATGCCTTGTTTCAACTGGGTAGTAGATAACAGGAATCATTCAAATCCCTAGATACATGGCAATATGGCTCATTAACAAGATTAATAAAAAGCTGAGGACAAAGTTATGACAATTATCTAATACAGAATTAACTGAATCCTCTATATATCAATTACTACTTTTATTACCCTTTGAAAAGCCATTTTTAAGTACCATGAAAGACTAGAAATAGAATATACTTAACAACTATTTGATCAATTATACTAATAAAAATAGATAGTGAAAAATGTAGCACAATGGCTGTATATTTTTTTGAAAGTAGGTTTTGTGACAACATTTAAAAATGATCTTTAATGAAATCAATGGAAACGTTTCCATGAAATATAAATCTGTTAACATATAAAATAATTACAAATTTAGAGTGGACCCTTAAGCCGCTTTCTCTTGTCTATTATGATAATCTGATTTTTCAAAAATCATTTATGTAATAAATGTAGCTACCATATTTCACAAAGAACAGCTTAATAATCTCTTTATTGACAAAATTTCAGAAAAATATATCATCTCCCTGGGCCTACTCAAGAATTGTAAACTAAAAACATTATACTCTGCACATTTACAACCATTCAATAAATATTTACATTTAAATAATAACTTCTGGGTAGGGTAGCTATCATTATGTCCCAATTTATCAAACTGGGTTAGAGTAAAAGTCACTTCCACAAATGATTAAAAGTAATTTCTAGTAAAATCGAGATAAAAATAGGTAACTAAATTTATGCCTGCCTGGCACCTAATGCAATCTTGCTAAACCATGTTATAACTTATTTTTTAGAACGTAAACAAGATGTTGGGTGACAGCTCATATTATAGAAGCTTATCAAATTAATGTGCTAATATGATTTTGCAGGAGCTCGTGTGGAGCAGTGCCTAGGGCATTTGACTGCTAACCAGATGGTTGGCGGTTCAAACCCCCCAGCCACTCTGTGAAAGGAAGACTGGGCAATCTAGTTCCATAAACATTTACCACCTTGGAAACCCAAAAGGGGTCGCTATG
>NW_006921846.1:4404888-4406145 GCF_000298275.1 Orycteropus afer afer | reverse complement strand
CTGCCTCATCTCTCTCCTGTAATGTTTATGAAGTAAACATATATATATTTTTATTGTTATTTTCTCTGATAAAAGGTTTGGTGGGAAAAGAAGTTGTAAACTAATGACTGAGCTGAGCTTCTAGCATAATCGGTAGCTTTTAATTATTCACATTCTCCTTCAATATCATGAATAATAGAAAACTGAACGTATTTCAGTAAAATTTAATATTAAGTGCTCTGTTATAAATTATATTTCTATATTTTATGTACTTGAATTTCTATGTCTACTTCTTTTATGAAATTGTATTAAAAATTGATAAATGATCTGGAAAAATCTTAAGTTACCTAGCAAATACATAAAACATTTTGTAGGCCAAGTTTAAAACTTCTGTTATTTATTATTTAACAAGAGTATTCAATCTTATCTACATCTTAAATAGTAATTACTGATAATATAATTTTTCTAATTACCTAGTTATTAGGAATGTATTTTTCTTGTTAATTTGATAGCCAAAAGATGTTTGATTAGGGAAAATGTTAATAAACTACCACATACACTCACTGTGACTACTAGAAAACAAGTCTGAAGGGAAAAAAAAAAAGAAACTCTGTGTTTTCAACTAGTGGCTTGTGGCCAAAAATATGAATCAGAGTTATTCCAAAACATAAAAACTCACAACACAGTTACTGTGGCCCAACTAAAGAAAACAATCCACAAAACAGAAAAAAAAATCTGGAGTAGAGACTTTTTGATGAGGCAGAGAGGCCCAAATGAACAGTGAAGTGTCTTCCCTTAGGCATAAAGAACATACCACCCTTTGAATTGCAGTTAGCAGTGTGTGGGTTTCTAGATCTTTCAGTAGCAAGGTCATTTTCTGACCTGGCTACTGTTCCATAATCAATTATGTCAAAGCATAAAAAGAAGAGCATAAAAAATACTTTTTGTATTGTTTTAAGGAGTAAATTATACATACTTCTAATGTTTTAAATCATTACTCAAGACCATTCATCTAGTTAGAAGTTAAACCAAAAAAAAACCAAACTCACTGTTGTCGAGTCGGATCAGACTCATAGTGACCCCTCCCTGGGTTTCCGAGATGGTATCACTAAGGAAGTAGATCGCCCAATCTTCCTTCCGAGGAGCGGCTGGTGGGTTTGAACTGTCAGCCCTCTGATTAGTAGTCAAATAAGTTAGAAATTAGTGTATTTAAAAGTCCCAATTCCACCTACTGGTGGGTGTTTGACAAGTCCTTTACCCTCTCTGAGCTGCCAAGTT
>NW_006921846.1:4403110-4404778 GCF_000298275.1 Orycteropus afer afer | reverse complement strand
TGACAGTATGATTTTATCACTTTTGTGTGTAATATATATAGGCTAGGCCTATAATATTTGTTGTGAATTCATTCATCTCTTTAAAAAAGCTGGTAACGAGGAATTGATATGATTGCAGGATAACTAGCAACACCTCCTGAAGTTTCACTGTTAACATTTATTATTACTGAGTACAGGAAGTCCCCAAGTTACAAAGGTCCCATACAACCAAACTACTGACATTACTCCCTTCCTTTTCTCCCTCCCTCCTCACCCTCATAGGAACTGTGATGTGTGTGCGTGCACACGTGTGTGTGTGTGTGTGTGTGCATGTGGGTGTGTAGGTTGTGTAGATTCAGGGGAAAGCTGAGAGAACCTGGAAGTTGAAAAGTAAAAGAAATGGTGAGAATTAGAGTACCATGAGCATGCTACTACTACTCTGTCTCCACCTCAACCTTTTGTCATAGCTACACACAAACTGTGGACATCTTTCTATGCTGAAAAATAAAGCAAAAGTTAAAAGTCAACAACCAAGAGGTATAAAACTGAAACATAATAGGCATAGTAAAGTTCACTTAAAGGAAATGAGCTTGATCTCAAGTCATTAACCTTAATCCTTAAGGACAATCCAATAAAGATGAAATACCAACTGCAAAATACTCACAAACCTACTCACATTCACTTACAAAGTTAACTACCTTTATCAAGCCATTTCATTTTTTTCATTCATTCTGCTCACCTATCTTCCATTAATATGGAGGCTCCACCTCCCACCTCTGACCTATCAACCCCATTTACCAGGGTGGTCACTATACCCAATTTAATCAACCTTTCCCTTACTCCTTCTAGAAATCCCCACTTCATTTTCATCCATCACCATCCCTTCTCAGTTGCAGTCTCATCCGATCCATTAACCAGTAAATACACCAACTTCTAACTCATTTAGGCTAGGGATCTCTATACTAATAACACTGGATAAACTAGAAAAGAAAGCTGGACGTGAAAGGGGTGGATCTGGGATTTAAAATGTTCAAACCATCTGCCACTTCAGTTTGACATGGGTAGCTAAGAATATTTTTAAATCAGAAAGAGATACTTTCTCAAAAAAAAAAAAAAAAAAACCACACAAAGTTTTAAGAGAATTCTTTGATTTTTAAGTAATTATAATGTATGCAAATGATACCAATATTGGTTCAGTCAATGCCAAATTAACCACCTACAATTCAGATAATGTAAGAGACTAATAATCATGGATATTGAGAAGGTGTTCCTATACTATGCAAAATTACCAAAATGAGTACCAAAACCAAACATTAACAAAAGCAGTTTATATACTCTAAATATTTTTTCAGTATCTTTATTTTTAGCAAAAGAAGCAAATAATATTTATATTTACTTTAAAACTATTTTAGTTACATGAATTCTGAGGTTTTTAAAAGATAAGAAATGTATCTGTCAAGTAACTATTAATAACTTATAATAAAGTTTCATATAACATGCAGTGTTTACCTTTCTTTTCTTGTTTATTCAAAGGCTACAAAAGAAAGATAACCTTTCCTATTTAATTTCTCAGATTAGAATGTATTAACCTAAGGCTAAGCATTATTTCTACAACCTACAGAAATCATTTTAATTAAAAGAAAAATGAAAGTTGTTGTTAAATCAAGGTACTTTTTAGTCACTTCAGCT
>NW_006921846.1:4399766-4402053 GCF_000298275.1 Orycteropus afer afer | reverse complement strand
TGTGGTAAACTGTGGTCAATGACATGAGACAAAGTATATGTGAACTACTGTATGGAAAGTGAATTTGCTCTGTAAATCTTCACCCAAATCACAATTAAAAAAAAAAAAAAAAAAACAGGAACAGATTATATAGTAAACTTAGCATCCGAGAGAAAGCAAACAAGTTAAAAGAGTAACTGATGGGCTGGTTGGTATTGTAACCAAGATAAATTTGTATACCAATTGGGGAAAAACACTGAGGTTGCAATTAGTTATGAAGCCCACATCATGTCTTACATGCTTTCTCTTCAATTTTGAATCATGAGATGATAGAAGATATATCATCATGAGATGATACAAGAATGCTCGGTTTGAAACAAGAGAATGGAGTTTTACTGTGAAGAGTAAAAAAAGAACCTAATTAAAGGTTTAACTGGTTAGCAGAATAATTTAGGTAGCTGAAGATGAACAGACTTTCAAATACCTTGTAAAATTTTGCAGACTTTAGTTACTTCTGTGTAGAAAACATAAATGTGAGTTAATTATCAATTGCAGTTAAATATCAGTAGGGCAGCATAAAGCACTAACAATTTTAACAACTATATTTTCCCATATGTAACATGCACCCACGTATAAAATGTGAATTGTGCGCATAGGAAACTAATGCTTGAGGGGGTTGCGTGGTTTGCAAAAAAAAAAAAAAAAAAATCGCATCATGCATGCTATTTGCACAAAAATATCATACAGAAGGAGTTATGTATGCGCATATATAGGTATGTTTGCATCTAAAACAACGTGTGATTTGTCTTATCCCAGTTACCCATGCCCATGAAAGGAGTCTTATAACTTGGTCTCTATACCTGCCATTGGGGCTACCTTCACTTCCTCTACCTTCATCACCACCTCCATGACCTTGTTCTCTTACTCCGTGGCATTATGTCCACTACCACCACCACTACTATATGAGGAAATATCTACCAGAATTGCAGGCAGAACATGAGAAAGAAACAGTGTCTTCATGGAACTCGCCTGACAAATTCACCTGACTTTGTCAAAGGCATAAGAATGAATGGAAAAGAATACATGGATGGTGTGTAAAGGCTATTCCTATAGAAATAGTCTCACATACCAATAATTAAAAATTATTTTTATTAAACAGACCATCACTGAACTTCAATATGTGAAAACTACCTACATTTTAACGTTTTTTAAAATAAAATTTTATCTACCCTATTTTATTAAATAGCTCATCACAAAAACAGAATAGTTTTCAATTTATAGGTGTTTGTGCAGATTCCAAGTGTGCCCCTCCAAATGCAAAACTGCTAGTTTATTTTTTCTCCATAAGTCTACAATTCAGAACTTGAATTTACTATTAATATGTAGGCTTTTTTTTCTCCCAGTTCAATATGTTAACATGGGTGTGATAAAACAGCAAATACGATCTATGATTAAATGACAACCTATGAACAGAAAGCTATTTTTAAAGAACTTTTCTAAAAGCAAGCCTTATCACACAGTTTTTAAATGACAACGTGTATCAACTGTCGATTCAGAGAGAATTGTTTCTGATGCCTAAGTAAAGTGAGAAGCTGAGTTTTCAGCAAAAGCGGCTATGCAAATTTCTGTTTTTTAGCCTAAAACAATTCTTTAGGACAGTTTAATCTCAGTTCCCATAACTTAAAATCAAGATACATGCTTTTGCTATTACTCTAATCTAAACATGGTAGACAGAGGTTGACACTACTAAAGTTCTACAATAACGTAACATAGCATAGCCTAACATAACAATGTAAGAGTAGCCACTGTTCCTAGGTCAGCTATTCTGCCACCCTTTTTCATCCTGACTTGAGGAAAATTAAGAGGGCAAAAGTTAGAGTGCTTTAACAGAGTCAATGTCCTCTAATAGCAAGGTAGGAAGAAACAGAAACACATTAGGTAGGAACAGACCCTCTCAGGAGCCAAGTGAACAGGAAAATTATCACAAACCTATAGCAGAGATACCATCTAACACTTCCTCTCTATCCACAGACATGGCAACATAGCATAAATGAGGAATCATAAGACCTGGGTTCTAGTTTCGAGTGTGCAACTAATCAGCAGGTGCCACTTCCCTTCTCTGAGCCTAGGGTTCGCTATGAGTCAAATGGGAAGACCAAATTTCTCGTCCCCACCAACTCTAAAAAATTTATGATGCTATCCTTCTTCCAAGGAGCTCTGGTAGCATAGTGGCTAAAGCACTTGACTGCTAACCAGAAGGCTGGCGGTTCAAATCCACCAGCCACTCCTCGGAAGGAAGGTTGGGCAA
>NW_006921846.1:4392875-4399666 GCF_000298275.1 Orycteropus afer afer | reverse complement strand
ACAACATCCTTCTTCCAAGGCCTCTAAAACATTCTGGCTGAAACTTAAAAAAAAAAAAGAATAAAATGTCACATTTATTTTATAATATGTTCTAAGTGACAGTATAAGAGCTTGTTCTAAGTGACAGTATAGGAGCTCTGGTGGTGTAACGACAGTATACGCATTTATTAAAAAACCAAAACCAAACCCACTGCCATCAAGTCAATTCTGACTCATAGCCACCCCTGCTGGGTTTCTGAGGCAGTAAATCTTTACAGAAGTAGATTGCCCAGTCTTGCTTCCATGGAGTGGCTGGTGGATTTAAACCACCAACCTTCTGGTTAGCAGTCAGATGCCTTAGTCACTTTGCTACGAGAACTCATTATATGCATTTATAATCCACAATAATTAGCAGGTGCATTCATCTAGTACATAATTTATTCAGTAAATACTTAATTTCAAATCTATGGACCTTGAACCATGTACCAAAAGTCACTAAGTTTGTTAAATTAAAAGGTAAAATAAAATCATGGGGAGATTTTCTAAGAATTTAAAGCTTATCAATAAAAGCCTATTGTTAAATCTCAATACAACAGACCTCTAGAGTTGGAAGGGTTCTCAGAGTATAATCTCAATTTAAAGACAAGGAAATGAAATCACTCATAGTCCAGGGCTCTTTACCATGCCACGGTTCTTCTTCCACTCTTTTCTACTCTATCAGAACACCATCTGACTATGAAACTGACCTAGGTTCCAGCCTTATCTCTGTCATTCATTTGTTGTGGCACCTTGGCTAAATCACTTCCCTTCTCTGGGCTTCAGTTTCTCCACATCATTTTCTACGAAGGAGTTTATCCCTCATGTCCCTTTTAGTAGTCCTTCTAGTAGGAGCTCTGGTGGTGCAGTGGATAGGGCATTTGGCTGGTAAAAGAAGGTTAGCTTTTCAAACCCACCAGCTGCTGCATGGGAGGAAGATGAGGCAACCCACTTCTGTAAAGATTTACATCCTTAGAAACCCAATGGGGGTTGCTATGAGTCAGAAGTGACTTCATGGCAGTAGGTTTGGTTTTTTGCTTTTGATCCCTTCTAGTGGTAACATACTATGAGCTTATAAAATTCTTATTTAATAAAACAAAAATATACAATCACTGAAGGAGAAAGTAGGGCTTTCCAGACAAGAGAAGTAAAAAGTTTGGGCTGCTGGTTTTAAATAGATATGCAAGTTCAATTCTACACCAAAAACGAAACTCACTACTGTCGAGTTGGATCTGACTCATAGCGACCCCTCCTTGGGTTTCCAAGGTGGTATCACTACAGAAGTAGATTGCCCAACCTTCCTTCCGAGGAGTGGCTGGTGGGTTTGAAACTCCAGCCCTCTGGTTAGCAGTCAAATGCCTTAGGCACTACACCATCAATTCAATAGGTTGGTATTAAAGCATTTTACTCCAGAACATGGTGGGGAAGGATCCCCACCTGCAATGTGGGGCAGCTATGATGTAGCAGGAAAAAATACTGGGCTAGGAGTCTGAAGAGATGGTTTCAAATCCTAGCTCTGACACTTACAAACAAGCTGTGTTTCCTAGGACAATTCACTCAACCTCTCTGAGTCTAATGTTCCTCATACATAAAAACAAAGATTAAAAATAAGGAAAACTGATCTTTAAAGATTAAACAAAATAAGGTTTTATAAGTGTGATTTATATTGCAAAGCTCAGAAGTACAGATGATCTGCTACCGAGAAAAAACTAGGCTATGTTAAATTTCAAAGTCTTTCTATAAAACAACTGGGCTGATTTTAAACTTACTAAGTTAGCCTTAAAAAAGTAGAATCTCAAAGTTAAAGACATCATTGGAGCGGGAATGCAAGAAATAAATCAATTTTAGGAAATGGATTATGTATTTGGATTCTGCTGATTAATAGAACATGAAATAACTCTCAACTGCTTACTCAGTTTAGTGAGATTTGAGGAAATGGTATTTGTATTCCTGAAAACACAACAGCAAGGAACATTTCTTTAAGTGCCCAAATGCAGTCTATTAACATCTTAGCATTTGTAAGATGTGACACTCCAGTTCATATCAAGGGATAGGAGGTATTCCTGATGAGCAAATATCTAGTGACACCACCTGTTTCCACAAATCAAGATTTCTCTCTGCATTTCCAGGTGGTTGTTGGTTGTCAAGCCAAGTCTCCTATACTATAACCTTAAGCAGTAACAAAACCTGTCAAAAGGGATAGAGGAAAATACAAGTGATGCCAACTTTTTTCTTTCCTCCCAGCATTGCTAGTTCTTTTCAGATGCAACTCCCCAGATGAGTCTAATTTTCTTCCAGATCCTGGCACTAATATAACATGGGGCCTTGAAATCCACAAACCGACACTGTAGTTTTATCCATGTTGTTATTGTTGTTATTATGTGCCATTGAGTCGGACCCAACTCATAGCGACCCCTTCTTGGGTTTCTGAGGCAGTGTCACTAAGGAGCTCTGGTAGCATAGTGCCTAAGGCACTTGACTGCTAACCAGAAGGCTGGTGGTTCAAACCCACCAGCCACTCCTCGGAAGGAAGGTTGGGCATTCTTACTTCGGTAGTGATACTGCCTCGGAAACCCAAGGAGGGGTCGCTATGAGTCAGGGCCGACTCGATGGCAAATAACAACAACAAATCACTAAGGAAGCAGATCGCTCAATCTTCCTTCCGCGGAGTGGCTGGTGGGTTTGAACCGCCAACCTTCTGGTTAGCACTCAGGTGCCTTAGGCACTACACCACCAGAGCTCCCAGTTTTATCCATAGAGCTCAGTATTTGGGCAGGTTATTAAAAACAGATTTTTTTTTTTTTTTACTTTTCACCCAGTATGTAAGGATCAAAGTGCTTGAGAAGCTATGTTAGTCCACTGGGGAAGAAGTGACTCTAACAGTTCTATCAAAATGACTCATTCAGCTTAGATAAATTCAATAGCTCCAAGTTCTGGACACTTCCTCCCAAAATAAGCACTGTGTGAAATTAACAAATTTGCTAATTCCAAGAAAGAAAGGAGAAAGGAATGAACATTTGAGTACTCTGTCTGTATCAGGCACTGGACTAGGCAGTTCACATTGTCATTAAAAACTAAACTCCTTTTACAAGGAAAAAGAACACTATCTGTGTTGCTCTAAGTGGATTACAATAAGTAAACTGGTTACTTCCTCCCCTTCCCCACACATACACATAAAACTAGTTCAATTATTTAACCTAAATTGACTATTCATTACTTTGAGAGTTCCAGAAACCACAAAAACAAAATTTAAAGGGAGCAACACTGAAATCCATATGTATTTTCTATCATCGACCATCTAGCCAGAACTTGTCTGATACAGACCTTGAAGGAGATTTAGTGCGATCTCAAGATTGGCGAAAGTGGTCTCACCAAAAACCAAACCAAACCCACTGCTGTCGAATCTACTCCAACTCACAGCAACACTATAGGACAGAGGAGAACTTCCCCATACGGTTTCCAAGACGGTAAATCTTTATGGAAGTAGACTGTCTCATCTTTCTCCCCAAAATGGTCTCAAGATCACCTAAAAATCCCACAACAAGGTTATGAAGGTTGAATGGCAACACACACACATCTATCATGTACCAATGTATATATCTTTTATGACTTTGCTGTGATAAATTTTCTTGGTTGATGTTAGGTTGTAGAATTTACTTCTAGGATATATGTGTAACTTCATTTGCACAAAACAGTTTTTTTTTTCTTTCATAGTGAAGCATGAGAATTGAAGGCAATTGAAATCCTGGAATCACGTTAGTGCCTTACACTAACACACACATTTTACCAATTCTCGTTCTTACAGCATGAAAATATATTTCACTGCGTCGCGTTCCACAAAAGTCCGCATAAAAGTTCAGCAAAATCGCTTCCAATATTATCCCAACTTTGAAAAGTGAAAGAATAAGTAGAAATCCGAGTGAAACGAAGCATTCCAACTACTGTACTTCCTACTCAAATCTCCTGTATTAATCACCAGTAAAACATATTGCAGAATTAAGAGTACAAAGCTGTGGCTCTCCTTCTAGCCACCAGATTACTCAGCACTTGTTTGTATGTCTGGAGTCGTTCGTGTACATTTATGTCTGGCTACCCATTTGACCTGCCTTCTCCCTAACGCTCAAAACCTTGCCTTCGATTTCCTTTGCTTCTTGGTGGGTCCTATCTTAACAACACCCTGCTGATCTACAGCACATCAGCTAGAGAACTTTACTATGTAAATACCCCACCTTTCCTCCGCTCCTTTTCGTCCTGTGCAAGGAAAAGAGGACGGCAAACGGGAGTTACCTCTGAATCGTATAGGTAAGTTAGCGGTAAAAAGGAAGAACAAAAAATGTGACATGCAAATTACTCCGGCTACTGCCCCTTTCATCTATGATCCCCAAGGCCAAAACGGATGTTTGAAAGATAAGCGCTGGCCCCTACAAATACTAATCACAGGCAATCAGGCACGTAAGCTATTCCCCCCTTGCAGAAAGCAGGGCACGCTGAGAAAGGGGCTCCGAGAGCGCCCCGGGCGCCGTTCACCAGGAGGCTGGGAGGACGTGTTTACCCGAGGTGGGCGATTCCCCCTTCCTAAAGAGCCCTAGGCTGGGGTTTGAAGTGCTGGAGTGTGACTGTGGGCAGCAGGAAAACCTGAAAGGTGTGAGGCACAGGAGAAGCCAGAGAACAGGGATGCTTGGCTTCCGGGCCATAACTCCAATTACTTACCCTGTGGGGTAACCGCCCCCTAGGTGCACATCTTCAGGGGCATCATAGAATTCCTCCGTGTCGCTCTCCGACGCCATTTATAGGACACACCCGCGGGTGAGGGGGCCGACGCCGCCTGGAGGGAGGGTGACTCTCGTCTCCTCCTTGTCGTCCTCTACCCCGGTGAAACCGTGGGGAGGTGGGTCCTGGGCAAGGATGAGAAGGGAGCGGAAGATCTGGAGTGAAGAGTCGGTTAGGGGCAGGGGGCCGCCCTCAGCTGCCTGGCTGCGAGAATGACCGGCAGAGAGTCCGCCTGAGGAGACGGCGGTGGGTCCGGGGACTGCTATTGCTGCTGCCGCCGCCGCCGCTCCCGGCGATAGGTGTACAAGGAGAGCTGGAGAAGAGGCGGTGGCTCTTCTCCGTGGGGGAGGGCGGGCGCGTCGGCAACAGCAGCTCCAATTTCTCCCGCAGCAGCAATTACAGCAGCTGAGAGAGCTGGTTACCCGCAAGATCCCGTCGCGCACCTACCATCGCGAGATTTCGGGAGGAGACGCTAGAGAGTGGGCGTGACGAAGAGGAGGCGGGGGCAGTTCCAGAGAGGCAGCGCTCGGATTACTTTTGCCCCAGAAGCCTATCAAAACGGCGCAAGCGCGTCACCATCCCGGCGTTCGGGGGAGCCGGAAGTAGCCCGGAAGGGAGGTGATGATCCTCAATAAGGGAGGCGTCTAGATCCTGCGCAGGAACGACGTGGTGCCCGAGTTCTGCGAGCGTGCGCCCGCCGTTGGTAGGGTCTTGCGGAGCGCTTTATCCACTTACTCAGCAGTTCCAAAGGCAGGCATTTCGAGAGAGATGATTTTGAGTCTGGTTTTAAATTTTTTTCTTGTATGTGAGGAAACGTTGCGGTGGCCTTTTTGGTTTGCATTTACGTTGTCTTCATTTATCCAAGCCCAGAATGTCTCACCTTGGGCGGTAGGCAGGTCCACCGCCTCTTATGTTACATGAATATACTACAAGATCTCCGATTGAAAACCCTAGATACAATCCTGCCGGCCAGAGGGTGGGGTCCATGAGAGATAGGTGGGGAGTGTGCTAGTTCCACAGAGTACAGACAGATTTATTGCTGGAACTGAGCCAGTATAAGGCCTGCGGTTACTCTTCTACGTATATCATTCGTTTCCAACACTTACTGTGAAAGAAATTCTTACATATGGCCCAAGATATGGATAAATCAAATGGTAAATATATTCTGAGCTGTTAACAGATGCAAGGCAATCCCCCAGTAACTTAATTCTGATCCTACACTTCTGGCTGTTCAGTGATGAAAATAGAAAGGTACTTTTTAAAAGACCAATATGTTCCTCCTGAAACAATGGGTCATTTACTTTCAAAGTGATAACATTAACTTGTCTTATGATTGTGAAGCACATTAATTTCTCCCACTGACATCACGGCAGGCAGGCTCTTTGAGCCATTTGCGCAGCCACAATTATTGCTCAAAATGGCAGCAGAAAAGACTGGAGCAGGGCCAAAGGCATGGCCTCAGAGAGTCTGGGATGGAGCCCCGGGTTCCTCCTTGTAAGCCAATCAGGGCAAGATCTGGTATCATCTGCTGCACTTGAATAAAAACTAAATGCCATACACTGTACATTTTGTAACACCCCAGGGAGTTCAGGAAAGCACTGTATAATCAAATACGTTAATATTTTTGGAGCAAGACATATGATCATTCATACTAAATGGAGACAAATATCAGTAAATAGGCTCATTCAGTTCAGTTAGATGCTGCTGCCAAATTAGCTTAGATTAGATCCATTTAGCTGTCAAATGAGTTACTAAAAAAAGAAACAAAAAACTTTTGGTTTCCAGAGCTTTTTGGATTTCAGAATTACAGACAAGGTATTTGTGGATCGTTGTGAGCTTATGAGGAACTTTTGTGGTGCACTAGTTAAGAGCTTGGCATCTAAGGGAAAGGTCAGTAATTCAAACCCACTAGCCCTCTGTGGGTGAAAGAAATGGCAGTATGCTTTCTTTTTTTTTTTTTTTTTAATTTTATTTTAAGGGATTTAGTGGGAGGGGGAATCATGTAT
>NW_006921846.1:4389498-4390760 GCF_000298275.1 Orycteropus afer afer | reverse complement strand
TCAGAAGGAAGATGGGGCAATCTACTTCCATAGTGATACTGCCTCAGAAACCCAAGGAGGGGTCACTATGAGTCAGGTCTGACTCAATGGCACATAGCAACAACAACAACAAATTCATTATCCAGCTTTGGCATGCGTACCAAACATTGAAAATACCATGGATTGGGTCAGGCATACCTTAGATTGAGATGTTTCAGTTGAGATGTTTGAACAAATGGATGCAATTCTGAGAGCACTCACTTGTCTATGCCCAGAAATTTGGAAGACAGCTACATACCTGGCCAGCCGACCACAAGAGA
The DNA here is from genome assembly GCF_000298275.1 of Orycteropus afer afer. Classification (NCBI taxonomy): domain Eukaryota; kingdom Metazoa; phylum Chordata; class Mammalia; order Tubulidentata; family Orycteropodidae; genus Orycteropus; species Orycteropus afer. The sequence goes on along the minus strand of NW_006921846.1, from coordinate 4,390,461 downwards.
TCCATATTTGTGCCCAACCCAAAGAAAGGTGATCCAACAGAATGCGGATATTATCAAACAATATCATTAATACTTCCCATAAGTAAAATTATGCTGAAGATAATTCAAAAACAGTTGTAGCAGTACATCAACATCGAACTGCCAAAAAAATTCAAATGGGATGACAGATGGACCTTGGCTGAAAGTAGAGAATACCAGAAAAATGTTTACTTGTGTTTTATTGACTATGAAAAGGCATTTAACTGTGTGGATGGATAACATTGTGAAGATCAGGAATTCCAGGACACTTAATTGTGCTTATTAAGAACTTGTACATACCAAGAGGCTGTTGTTCGAACAGAACAAGGGGATACTACGTAGCTTAAAATCGGGAAAATTGTGCATCAGGGTTGTATTTTTTCATCATACTTATTCAATTTATGTGCTGAGCAAATAGTCCAAGAAGCTGGGCTATATGAAGAAGAACATGGCATGAGGATTTAAGGAAGACTCATTAACCTGTGATGTGCTGATGACACAACTTACTTGCTGAAAATTATACGTCAATATACATAAAACAAAAAATTTCCCACAACTGAACCAATAAGCAGCATAATGATAAATGGAGAAGATGTTGAAGTTGTGAAGGATTTCATTTTACTTGGATCCACAGTCAGCACCCATGGAAGCAGCAGTCAAGAAATCAAACAATGTATTGCACTGAACAAATCTGCTGTGAAGGACCTCTTTAAAGTTATAAAGATTACACTCTTGGAAACCCTATGGGGCAATTGTACTCTCTCCTATGTGAGTCAGAATCAACTCCGTGGCAGTGGGTTTAATTGTTTTTTTCTTGGTTTTGTGAGCCCATGAATTTGCCACAGCTTAGTAATTTAGATTTTATATGTTTTAGACATGTTAATTCACTTTCTATGCATAAAAATATATATAAAAATGCTAACATTGTATTTTTTTTTTTTTTTT
>NW_006921846.1:4357100-4361268 GCF_000298275.1 Orycteropus afer afer | reverse complement strand
ACCTTAGTCTTTCTTCATTTTGTTTTGATCTTTTTTCTGATTGATCCCTTTCCAGAGAAGTATTCAGGTATTTGTCCTTAATCTCATTAATTCTGTCTTCCATTGCATTGATTTTACTCCTTTGCCCTTTCAATGTGTTATCTATTTCTGAAAATTTAGTATTAATCTTCTGGATTTCTATCTGTAGATTTTGTATCATTTCGAATTTTTCATTTATTTTGTCATTTTGTTCTTGAATTGTCTTTCAAAATTGTTCTAGGGTTTTCTTTGTGTTTTCCTTGATCTGTCTGTCAATCCTTTGAGGATACCTCAATATAATTCTTTTGAATTCCTTATCAGGGAGTTCCAATGCTGCATCTTCCTCAGGGATGTGTTCTGGGTCTGTATCCTTGTCCCTTGTTTCTCCTGCTTTATCTTGTTTCTTTGTGTGGACTGTGATGCTCTGTTGTCTCCGAGACATTGTGGTGTTGTATTTAGGTCTCTGTTTACTGTTTGTGAAGAGCAGCTAAGGGTGAGTCAGGCTCTTCTTGGTGGTTGTTTATCGTTGGCCCATTGGTGGAGAAAGAAGTGGTGGCTCTCACTCAGTAAGAGAATCTGCAGGAGGTGTGCGTGTAGTTGTGTCATACAGTCAGTGGTGCTGTCTCCTATTCAGTTAGACAAAAATAAAAATTGAATAACCATCAAAAAAGTTAAAGCCAAGTGGACAAAAAACACACCATGTAATCACACAGGAACAATAACCAAAAAAAAGAAAAAAGGAAAAACAAAACAAAACCAGCATATCTGGGGAGAGGGTAATAAGAAAAAAGGTAGAGTGGGAGAATAATGAAGAAAAAATGGGAAAAATGCAAAAAGAAAAACACGGAATGGGGTTAAGCACAAGAAAGAAAAATACTGGGACCAGGAACAGGGAAGAGAGTAAAGCCGAAAACTAGAACCTGGGAAGGGAAGAATAAAGAATAATAATAGAAATGACAATAATAATAATAATACTTTTTAAAATAGACAAAACCAAACAAACTGGGAAAAAAAAAAGGGAAAAAAATCCACAGGGTGGGGCAGGGCACCCAGGCTCCTTCAGAGCACACAGAGTGGGATGGAATTCCTTCTGGCCCAGAAGGTGGGTGGGAGTGAGGGATCGCCATACCTTTGTTCACCAAGAGGGTGTGGGGTATAAGAGTAATAAGAGCAATATCACATTTTTCCAATCGTTGGCGTTGGGAATGTCCTTGCAGTTCTCGGCAAGTGGGGTCTATTCTTAAGTCCTTGGAATCTGGGAGAATGCTGTTGCTTTGAATGTCCAAAATTGTCAAACTGCTTGTAAGCATTCAAAATGGCTGTGCCCTCTGGTCAGGCAAAAGTCCACAGCTCAGCCCGCCTTCTTCGTTGCTGCTTCCCCTTTTATTCACCAGCCAACAGTGCAGTCCTCCATGAAGCCCTTGGCTAGCAGGGCTGATTTTTAGGTTAATACTTGAGTCCTAACACCACTCGGCAATATCCAAGCTGTCTGTGCCGTCAGGTTCGCTTCCAGACCGCAGCTCCATATGTCTCCTTTTTTGGTGTTTTCATGCAAATTCTTCTACCAGTTGGAGTTTAGTCCACTTCTACATCCTTCCCTTCAATGCTCCAGTATTACCTTCTGTATCTGTGTTAATTGGTTCTCCCTTTTCTTTGTTGAAGAGGGTCTGTGCAGTCTTTCTGCCTATTCCGCCATCTTACTGGAACGTACCAAAACTCGCTTCGTGTATTTCTTGAAGAGAGAGGATATATACTTAGATAATTATTATCTTTTTAAGTTTCTCTTTTCTTTTCTAGGAATGATTTTATTTATGATTGAGACAAAGGCATAAGCCAGGAGGCAGGAGGTGAGTTAAATGACTCTTGGGGTCTTTTCCAACTTCATGAATTTTTAACTCAGTGGTGATTTCTTGCAAAGTTGCTTTCTTTCCTGCCCATCAGTGAGGTCTTTGTTCTATAATAGAGGTCCCAAGAAGGGACAGATCACCATCTTTAAAGAGATAAAAGGTTTTATATGGATTTAGAAAGCAGAATTATAACCAGTAGGTGGATATTACATAAATGTGGATTTGGGCTAAATACAATGAAGAATTTTACTAACATTTGAGGTTATAAAAAATGGATTGTTGCTTTTAGGTGCTGTTGAGTCCATTTTGACTCATAGCAAACCCATGTACAAAAGAACAAAACACTGACAAGTCCTGTGCCATCCTCACAATCATTGCTATGTTTGAGCCCATTGTTGCAGGCCATTTTGTCACTCCATCTCGTTGAGAGTTTTCATCTTTTTTGCTGATCCTCTGCTTTTCCAAGCATGATATACTTCTCCAGGGACTGGTCCCTCCTGATAACACATCCAAAGTACTTGAGATGAAGTCTTGCTGTCCTTCCCCCCCACCCCCAAATCATAGTTGTATTAACTGGTCTTCCTTATAAAACAAACTCACTGCTGTGGAGTCGGATCTGACTCTTAGCAACCCCTCCTTGGATTTCCAAGGTGGTATCACTATGGAAGTAGATTGCCCAGCCTTCCTTCCGAGGAGTGGCTGGTGGGTTCAAACCTCCAGACTTCTGGTTAGCAATCAGATGCCTTAGGCTCTATGCCACCAGAGCTATATTATCCTATCACTGACAGGCTTGTACTTCAGGATAGATTGGTATCCAGAAATAGATTAGGTATCTAGAAAAGGAAAATGCATAGAGACAAAAGTAGATTAATGGTTACCAGAGGCTGTGGGCAAGGAGGAGAGAATGGGGAGTTATTGTTTAATGATTATTGAATTTCTGTTGAGCTGATGAAAAAGTTTGGAATGCATAGTGGTGATGGTTGCATTGTGAATGCAATCAATATTACTGAATCATACACTTAAAAGTGGTTAAACTTTTTTATGTTATATATATTTTACCACAATCATGTTTTAAAACTATATTAAAAAATGGATTGGGTAAATAGTAAACTTGGGGAACTTTGTGAAAGGAATTCATGCATCTGACTGAGGCATCAACTAGTGACCTCTAAATTCCTTTCCAGTTGTAAGATTCCATGAAATTCAGGTTGTTGCTGTTGAATGTATCTTTATGTGTGTATGTACTCCTGGTGATTGATATTTCTATATATATGTTTACCCTTTTATTAAGTCTTAGCAATTAAAATACATATATAAAGATACTATGGGAAGAAAAAAAGATCTGTTTATGATCTGAGGTGAAATTCTGAAGCATGAAATTCATATGTCTTAATCATCTCTCTTTAGATAAGGCCATTTATAAACTAAAAAAACCAAACTCACTGCTGTCGAGTCAATTCCGACTCATAGTGACCCCTCCTTAGGTTTCCAAGGCTGTATCTATACAGAAGTAGATTGGCCAATTTTCCTTCTGAGGAGTGGGTGGTGGGTTTGAACTGCCAGCCTTCTGGTTAGCAGTCAAATGCCTTAGGCACTATGCCACCAGAGCTGCCAAGGCCATGTATACCACTTATTGTTTTGAAAAACCAAATTATAGTTGGTCCATATTTTTAGAAGTGTACCTCTAATGTTATAGTTTGCTTCTAGAAGCTCCACATTAGCCATCATTTCACAGTTGCTTTAAAATATCCATTACTATTCTCTTTATGTGTCAGGCCTGCAGTGCAGAAAATGTGACTTTTTATTAGTAGACTGATTACATTCCAAAATTTGCTTTGTAGGTATTTTTTCCAAGTTCACCATCTTTAAACTGATCCAGAAGCTTAGTGTGATACTTGCAATAGGCTCATGAATCACAATCATGTACTGTGTTGGAACTAAATTTCAGGACTTAATTTTTTATATATATATCTACATTATATATGATTGGTTATAAAATTTCTTTTAATATTTCCCATTGTACACAAAATAATACATATTTACTGTAGAAAATTCAATCATTACATAAAGGTACAAATAAGGTACCTGTTGTTGTTGTTGTTAAGTGCCGTTGAGTCGTTTCCGACTCATAGTGACCCCATGCACAGCAGAACGAAACACTGCCCAATCCTGCGCCAGCCCCACAATCCCTGCTATTCTTGAGCCCATCATTGCAGCCACCATATCAATCCATCTCCTTGAAGGCCTCCCCCTCTTTCGTCGACCCTCCACCCTACCAAGCATGACATCCTTCTCCAGGGAAT
>NW_006921846.1:4356262-4356740 GCF_000298275.1 Orycteropus afer afer | reverse complement strand
TTGGAAATATCATGGCTTGTGTCAGGTGCACCTTAGTACTCAAGGAGATATCCTTGCTCCTCAGCACTTGAAACAGTTCCTTCGCAGTTGACTTTAAGGCACCTGTGTCTTGTTATTATTTTAATCAGCAACCAAAGACAATTACTATCAACTCTGTGAACATTATTTCAGAATTCTCTATGATTTTATACACATATATATTGTGGTAGTTATGTTTGTGTGTCAACTTGGCTGGGCCTGGTTGAGTGGCTGGGCAGCTGGTGGTTGTTATTCTCCATGATGAGACTGGCAATCAACTCCATGGTGGGATCTACCACAAGCTACTGAGTAGCTTTTGGGATGTGGTCTGCTTCCTGTATATAAGGAGAAGCCTTGGGAATGGTCTCTAGCTTATGGCACGCTTGGACCCTGCATGTAGCCTCGTCATTACTCAGCAGCCTGCTATGCTCTGCCAACCTTGGGACTTACAATGGACTTA